>NC_086447.1:685741650-686061877 GCF_028390025.1 Pseudophryne corroboree | reverse complement strand
CTGTCACCAAGGACAAGGGTATCCATCCTGTGGTGGTTGCAGTGTGCTCATCTTCTAGAGGGCCGCAGATTCGGCATTCAGGACTGGGTCCTGGTGACCACGGATGCCAGCCTGCGAGGCTGGGGAGCAGTCACACAGGGAAGGAATATCCAGGGCTTAGGGTCAAGCCTGGATACATCACTTCACATAAATATCCTGAAGCTAAGGGCCATTTACAATGCTCTAAGCTTAGCAAGACCTCTGCTTCAAGGTCAGCCGGTGTTGATCCAGTCGGACAACATCATGGCAGTCACCCACGTAAACAGACAGGGTGGCACAAGAAGCAGGAGGGCAATGGCAGAAGCTGCAGGGATTCTTCGCTGGGCGGAAAATCATGTGATAGCACTGTCAACAGTATTCATTTCGGGAGTGGACAACTGGGAAGCAGACTTCCTCAGCACGACCTCCACCCGGGAAAGTGGGGACTTCACCCAGAAGTCGTCCACATGATTAAAAAACTCGACAGATATTGCGCCAGGTCAAGAGACCCTCAGGCAATAGTTGTAGACGCTCTGGTAACACCGTGGGTGTACCAGTCAGTGTATGTGTTCCCTCCTCTGCCTCTCATACCCAAGGTACTGAGATTGATAAGATGGAGAGGAGAAAGCACTATATTCGTGGCTCCGGATTGGCCAAGAAGGACTTGGTAACCAGAACTTCAAGAGATGCTCACGGAGGATCCGTGGCCTCTACCTCTAAGAAGGGACCTGCTCCAGCAAGGACCCTGTCTGTTCCAAGACTTACCGCGGCTGCGTTTGACGGCATGCCGGTTGAACACCGGATCCTGAAGGAAAAAAGGCATTCCGGATGAAGTCATCCATATCCTGATCTAAAGCCAGGAAGGATGTAACCGCAAAAACATTATCACCGCAATTGGCGAAAATATGTTGCGTAGTGCGAGGCCAGTAAGGCCCGACGGAGGAAATTCAACTGGGTCGATTCCTACATTTCCTGCAAACAGGAGTGTCTATGGGCCTGAAATTGGGGTCCATTAAGGTTCAGATTTCGGCCCTGTCAATTTTCTTCCAAAAAAGAACTAGCTTCAGTCCCTGAAGTTTAGACGTTTGTAAAAGGGGTACTGCATATACAGCCTCCTTTTGTGCCTCCAGTGGCAATTTGGGATCTCAATGTAGCTTGGGTTCCAAAAGTCACATTGGTTTGAACCACTTAAATCTGTGGAGTTAAAATATCTCACATGGAAAGTGGTCATGCTGTTGGCCCTGGCCTGGGCCAGGCGCGTGTCAGAATTGGCGGCTTTATCCTGTAAAAGCCCTTATCTGATTTTCCATTCGGACAGGGCGGAATTGAGGACTCGTCCTCAGTTTCTCCCTAAGGTGGTTCCAGCGTTTTCACCTGAACCAACCTATTGTGGTGCCTGCGGCTACTAGGGACTTGGAGGAATCCAAGTTGCTGGATGTTGTCAGGGCCCTGAAAATATTTCCAGGACGGCTGGAGTCAGGAAATCTGACTCGCTGTTTATCCTGTATGCACCCAACAAGCTGGGTGCTCCTGCTTCTAAGCAGACTATTGCTCGTTGGATTTGTAGTACAATTCAGCTTGCACATTCTGTGGCAGGCCTGCCACAGCTAAAATCTGTAAAAGCCCGTTCCACAAGGAAAGTGGGCTCATCTTGGGCGGCTGCCCGAGGGGCCTCGGCTTTACAACTTTGCCGAGCAGCTACTTGGTCAGGGGCAAACACGTTTGCTAAATTCTACAAATTTGATACCCTGGCTGAGGAGGACCTGGAGTTCTCTCATTCGGTGCTGCAGAGTCATCCGCACTCTCCCGCCCGTTTGGGAGCTTTGGTATAATCCCCATGGTCCTTACGGAGTCCCCAGCATCCACTTAGGACGTTAGAGAAAATAAGAATTTACTTACCGATAATTCTATTTCTCATAGTCCGTAGTGGATGCTGGGCGCCCATCCCAAGTGCGGATTGTCTGCAATACTTGTACATAGTTATTGTTACAAAAATCGGGTTATTATTGTTGGGAGCCATCTTTTCAGAGGCTCCTCTGTTATCATACTGTTAACTGGGTTCAGATCACAAGTTATACGGTGTGATTGGTGTGGCTGGTATGAGTCTTACCCGGGATTCAAAATCCTTCCTTATTGTGTACGCTCGTCCGGGCACAGTATCCTAACTGAGGCTTGGAGGAGGGTCATAGGGGGAGGAGCCAGTGCACACCAGTTAGTCCTAAAGCTTTCTTTAGATGTGCCCAGTCTCCTGCGGAGCCGCTATTCCCCATGGTCCTTACGGAGTCCCCAGCATCCACTACGGACTATGAGAAATAGAATTATCGGTAAGTAAATTCTTATTTTTGGTGGGGGTCCAAACCAACCCGTCATTTCAGTCACAGTCGTGTGGCAGACCCTGTCACTGAAATGATGGGTTGGTTAAAGTGTGCATGTCCTGTTTATACAACATAAGGGTGGGTGGGAGGGCCCAAGGACAATTCCATCTTGCACCTCTTTTTTCTTTCATTTTTCTTTGCGTCATGTGCTGTTTGGGGAGTAGTTTTTGGAAGGGCCATCCTGCGTGACACTGCAGTGCCACTCCTAGATGGGCCAGGTGTTTGTGTCGGCCACTTGGGTCGCTTATCTTAGTCACACAGCTACCTCATTGCGCCTCTTTTTTTCTTTGCGTCATGTGCTGTTTGGGGGGTGTTTTTTGGAAGGGCCATCCTGCGTGACACTGCAGTGCCACTCCTAGATGGGCCAGGTGTTTGTGTCGGCCACTAGGGTCGCTTAGCTTACTCACACAGCTACCTCATTGCGCCTCTTTTTTTTCTTCTTTGCGTCATGTGCTGTTTGGGGAGTAGTTTTTTGAAGGGCCATCCTGCGTGACACTGCAGTGCCACTCCTAGATGGGCCAGGTGTTTGTGTCGGCCACTTGGGTCGCTGAGCTTAGTCATCCAGCGACCTCGGTGCAAATTTTAGGACTAAAAATAATATTGTGAGGTGTGAGGTGTTCAGAATAGACTGAAAATGAGTGGAAATTATGGTTATTGAGGTTAATAATACTTTGGGATCAAAATGACCCCCAAATTCTATGATTTAAGCTGTTTTTTAGGGTTTTTTTAAAAAAACACCCGAATCCAAAACACACCCGAATCCGACAAAAAAAATTCGGTGAGGTTTTGCCAAAACGCGTTCGAACCCAAAACACGGCCGCGGAACCGAACCCAAAACCAAAACACAAAACCCGAAAAATTTCCGGTGCTCATCACTACTGCAGACATAGCATTACAACCTCAACTAGTCAGCCCTAGCTGGGATTCCCTGGGGGAGTGGTGTTCCACTAGGTTCCCCTGGGATGCTGAGTTCATAGTCCATCAATTGTGTAAAATTAATTAATATTGTCTTTCTCTTACGTCCTAGAGGATGCTGGGGTCCACATTAGTACCATGGGGTATAGACGGGTCCACTAGGAGCCATGGGCACTTTAAGAGTTTAATAGTGTGGCTGGCTCCTCCCTCTATGCCCCTCCTACCAGACTCAGTTTAGAAAATGTGCCCTGTGGTACCGGTTACAGCTAGGGGAGCTCCATAGGAGTTTTTCTAGTTTTATTGTTTTTCTTAGAGTTAGGCACTGGGAGGCTGCTGGCAACAGCCTCCCTGGTTCGTGGGACTTAGGGGGGAAGTAGTGTCCAACCCTCTGAGGTTAATGGCCACTAGCTCCGTTGACAGGACACTGAACTCCTGAGAGTGTCGATTGCAAGCCCCCGAGGCGACCGCTCGCTCCCGCAGCACTGTCGCCACCCCCTAACAGAGCCAGAAGACGTCGGTGGTGAGTTGGACACCGGCGCCCCGACAACCGGGGATCCGGTGAGAATGACGGCATCAGGGTGGGAACGCAGCGCTGAGGCTGCGCTCCGGAGGGCTCAGAGGTACAGAGTGCGGCACTGTGAGGGGTGCCCTGGGCCAGCGCAATACCCTTACACTGGTCATAGAAGCTATCAGGGACACTGTACTGCTGCTAGCAACCATTACCTCAGGCCAGTATAATCTCTAGAAGTGTGTGAAGACACGCCAATTTAGGGGGTGGAGCTTCTCAGAGCGGATCCAGCACTCACCAGCGCCATTTTCTCCCTGCAGATCACACTACAGAGACGCTGACAGGGAGTGCTGACCCTCCACATAACTCCAGCTATCCTGTGCGGTACGAGGGGGTTATAGAAGAGGGGTGAGAGTGTTTATTCACATTACTGTGTAGTCTATTAAGGTTGCACAGTCAGCGCCAGGCATTTATTATATAATTGTCTACTGGGGCGCTGTGTGTGCTGGCTCCATAACTCTGTATCTCTTTGAAGGTACTTGGGGGAAACTGTGTCTGACATTTTCCTGTGTGTGTGTGTAGGTTATATATATATATATCACATACCATGTCTAGGGACTCTGTATCTTGTGCTGCAGAGTGCGTGTCTTCTCCAGAAGAGTCTATTCCATGTACTCAGGAATGCAATACACTGTCTCAGCCCTCTGAACCTGAACCCAAGTGGGTGGCTTCTATTAAGGGTATGGTACCCCAGATTTCATCTAGGATAGCTCATTATGAGACTGAAACTCATGTTTTAAAACAATCTGTAGAGGATTTGTCGTATACTACTCCCACTACCTCATCTAAATCCCCTGGTATATGCCCCCAAAAGCGTGCTCATGCCCAGGTAATGCAAGTCGACGCGGATACCGATTCTGATACGGGTGACTGTGATGGGGACATACTGCTGGGGGAGGCATCCCTTGCTAAAGGGGTGCAGCTAGTGATTGAAGCCATTCAGGACATTTTATACATTACTGACAAGGCTTGAATCCGATTGAACATCTCTGGAGAAATCTGAAAATGGCTGTGCACCGATGCTTCTTATCCAACCTGATGGAGATTGAGAGTTGCTGCAAAGAGGAATGGGCGAAACTGCCTAGCTTCTGGCATCATATTCAAAAAGACTTGAGGCTGTAATTGCTGCCAAAGTACATCAACAAAGTATTGAGCAAAGGCTGTGAATACTTATGTACATGTGATATCTTAGTTTCTCTAACGTCCTAGAGGATGCTGGGACTCCGTAAGGACCATGGGGATAGACGGGCTCGGCAGGAGACATGGGCACTTTAAGAAAGACTTTGTATCTGGGTGTGCACTGGCTCCTCCCTCTATGCCCCTCCTCCAGACCTCAGTTTACTACTGTGCTCAGGGAGCTCTCCTGAGCTTCCTGACAGAAAGTATATTTGTTAGGTTTTTTGTTTTCAGGGAGCCTGCTGGCAACAGACTCCCTGCATCGAGGGACTGAGGGGAGAGAAGCAGACCTACTTCTGTGAGTTGAAAGGCTCTGCTTCTTAGGCTACTGGACACCATTAGCTCCAGAGGGATTGGTACGCAGGATCTCACCCTCGCCGTCCGTCCCAGAGCCGCGCCGCCGTCCCCCTCGCAGATAGAAGCCGGGTGAGTATGAGAAGAAAAGAAGACTTCAGAGCCGGCAGAAGACTCTTTGATCTTCACTGAGGTAACGCACAGCACTGCAGCTGTGCGCCATTGCTCCCATAAACCTCACATACGGCAGTCACTGTAAGGGTGCAGGGCGCAGGGGGGGCGCCCTGGGCAGCAGGTAAACCTCTTATTTGGCAAAAAAGGACATATATACAGCTGGACACTGTATATATGTAAGAGCCCCCGCCAATTTTACACTATTTGAGCGGGACAGAAGCCCGCTTCCGAGGGGGCGGGGCTTCTCCCTCAGCACTCACCAGCGCCATTTTTTCTCCACAGCACCGCTGAGAGGAAGCTCCCCGGACTCTCCCCTGCTTATACCACGGTAGACAAGAGGGTTTGAAAAGAGAGGGGGGGCACATAATTCGGCGCAGATAATATATAACAGCGCTACTGGGTAAACATTAAATTACTGTGTTTCTTCCTGGGTCATATAGCACTGGGGTGTGTGCTGGCATACTCTCTCTCTGTCTCTCCAAAGGGCCTTGTGGGGGAGCTGTCTTCAGAAAGAGAATTCCCTGAGTGTGTGGTGTGTCGGTACGTGTGTGTCGACATGTCTGAGGGAGAAGGCTATATTAGAGAGGAGCGGGAGCAAATTAATGTGGTGTCGCCGTCGACAGCGCCGACACCTGACTGGATGGATATGTGGAATGTTTTAAATGCTAGTGTAAACTCATTGCACAAAAGATTAGACAAAGCTGAAGCTATGGGACAGTCAGGGTGTCAACTAATGTCTGATCCTATGGCGCAGGGACCGTCGGGGTCTCAAAAGTGCCCACTATCCCAAATAGGTGACACAGATACCGACACGGATTCTGACTCCAGTGTCGACTACGATGATGCAAAGTTACAGCCAAAATTGGCTAAATCTATTCGATATATGATTATGGCAATAAAAGATGTTTTCCACATCACAGAGGAACAGAGAGGTCCCTGACAAGAGGGTGCATATGTATAAGGAAAAGAAACCTGAGGTAACCTTTCCCCCCTCACACGAGCTGAACGAGTTATGTGAAAAAGCTTGGGAATCTCCAGACAAAAAACTGCAGATTTCCAAAAGAATTCTTATGGCGTATCCTTTCCCGCCAACGGACAGGGTACGATGGGAATTCTCCCCTGGGGTGGACAAAGCATTAACACGCTTATCCAAGAAGGTAGCGCTGCCATCCCAGGATACGGCTACCCTCAAGGATTCTGCTGACCGCAAGCAGGAGGTTACCCTGAAGTCCATTTACACACATTCAGGTACCTTAGTCAGACCGGCAATCGCGTCGGCCTGGGTCTGTAGTGCGGTAGTGGCATGGACAGATACCTTATCAGAGGAGATTGATACCATAGATAAGGATACTGTTTTATTGACCCTGGGGCATATAAAAGATGCTGTCCTATATATGAGAGATGCTCAAAGAGACATTAGTCTACTGGGCTCTAGAATAAACGCTATGTCGATTTCTGCTAGAAGAATCCTATGGACCCGGCAATGGACAGGTGATGCCGACTCAAAAAGGCATATGGAGGTTTTACCTTACAGGGGTGAGTAATTGTTTGGGGACGGTCTCTCGGACCTGTTCTCCACAGCTACAGCTGGTAAATCAAATTTTTTGCCTTATATTCCCTCACAGCCTAAGAGAGCACCGCATTATCAAATGCAGTCCTTTCGATCTCACAAAAACAAGAAAGTGCGAGGTGCGTCTCTCTCTTGCCAGAGGTAGGGGCAGAGGAAAGAAGCTGCACAACTCAGCTAGTTCACAGGAACAGACGTCCTCCCCGGCCTCTACAAAATCCACCGCATGACGCTGGGGCTCCACTGGAGGAGTCCGCCCCAGTGGGGGCACGTCTCCGAGTTTTCAGCCACATCTGGATTCACTCACAGGTGGATCCCTGGGCAATAGAAATTGTTTCTCAGGGTTACAAGCTGGAATTCGAAGAGGTGCCTCCTCTCCGGTTTTTCAAATCGGCCCTACCATCTTCTCCCCAGGAAAGGGAGACAGTGTTAAATGCAATTCACAAATTGTGTCTTCAACAGGTGGTGGTCAAAGTACCCCTGATCCAACAAGGAAGGGGATATTACTCGACCCTGTTTGTAGTCCCGAAACCGGACGGTTCGGTCAGACCCATATTAAATCTAAAATCCCTGAACCTATACTTGAAAAGGTTCAAGTTCAAGATGGAATTGCTAAGAGCGGTCATCGCCAGCCTGGAAGGGGGGGATTTTATGGTATCTCTGGACATAAAGGATGCATACCTTCATGTTCCCATTTATCTACCTCATCAGGCGTACCTCAGATTTGCGGTACAGGATTGTCATTACCAATTTCAGACGTTGCCGTTTGGTCTTTCCACGGCCCCGAGAATTTTCACCAAGGTAATGGCGGAAATGATGGTGCTCCTGCGGCAGCAAGGTGTCACAATTATCCCGTACTTGGACGATCTCCTCATAAAGGCGAGATCAAGAGACCAGTTGCTAAACAACGTATCACTTTCACTGAAAGTGTTACAGCAACACGGCTGGATTCTCAATATCCCGAAGTCGCAGTTGGTTCCTACGACTCGTCTGACTTTCTTGGGCATGATTCTGGACACGGACCAGAAAAGGGTTTATCTCCCGATAGAAAAGGCCCAGGAACTCATGACTCTGGTCAGGAACCTATTGAAACCAAGACAGGTCTCTGTGCATCACTGCACTCGAGTCCTGGGAAAGATGGTGGCATCATACGAAGCCATTCCCTTCGGCAGGTTCCATGCGAGGACTTTCCAATGGGACCTACTGGACAAGTGGTCCGGATCACATCTACAGATTCGTCAGTTGATCACCCTATCCCCCAGGGCCAGGGTATCTCTCCTGTGGTGGCTGCAGAGTGCTCATCTTCTAGAGGGCCGCAGGTTCGGCATTCAGGACTGGATCCTGGTGATCACGGACGCGAGCCTCCGAGGTTGGGGAGCAGTCACACAGGGAAGAAATTTCCAAGGTCTTTGGTCAAGTCAAGAGACTTGTCTTCACATCAACATCTTGGAACTAAGGGCCATATACAACGCCCTACGTCAAGCGGAAACCTTACTTCCCGACCAACCGGTTCTGATACAGTCAGACAACGTCACCGCAGTAGCTCATGTAAACTGCCAAGGCGGCACAAGGAGCAGAGAGGCAATGGCGGAAGCCACCAGAATTCTTCGCTGGGCGGAGAATCATGTAAGCGCACTGTCAGCAGTGTTCATTCCGGGAGTGGACAACTGGGAAGAAGACTTCCTCAGCAGACACGACCTGCATCCGGGAGAGTGGGGACTTCATCAGGAAGTCTTCGCACAGATTGCAAGTCGGTGGGGACTGCCCCAAATAGACATGATGGCGTCCCGTCTCAACAAAAAGCTACTAAGGTATGGCGCCAGGTCAAGAGACCCTCAGGCGGTAGCTGTGGACGCCCTAGTGACACCGTGGGTGTTCCAGTCGGTCTATGTATTTCCTCCTCTTCCTCTCATACCCAAGGTGTTGAGAATAATAAGAAAAAGAGTAGTGAGAACAATACTCATTGTTCCGGATTGGCCACGAAGGACCTGGTATCCGGATCTGCAGGAAATGCTCACAGAAGATCCGTGGCCTCTTCCTCTAAGACAAGACCTGTTGCAACAGGGTCCCTGTCTGTTCCAAGACTTACCGCGGCTGCGTTTGACGGCATGGCGGTTGAACGCCGGATCCTAGCGGAAAAAGGTATTCCGGATGAGGTCATTCCTACGCTAATAAAGGCTAGGAAGGACGTGACATCTAAACATTATCACCGAATATGGAGAAAATATGTTTCTTGGTGTGAGGCCAGGAATGCTCCTACGGAAGAATTCCATCTAGGCCGTTTTCTTCACTTCCTACAAACTGGAGTGAATTTGGGCCTAAAATTAGGTTCCATTAAAGTTCAGATTTCGGCCTTATCCATTTTCTTTCAAAAGGAATTGGCCTCTCTACCTGAAGTACAGACTTTTGTGAAGGGAGTACTGCATATTCAGCCTCCTTTTGTACCTCCGGTGGCGCCTTGGGACCTTAACGTGGTGTTAAGTTTCCTTAAGTCACATTGGTTTGAACCACTTAAAACAGTGGAGTTGAAATATTTCACTTGGAAGGTGGTCATGTTGTTAGCCTTAGCTTCGGCTAGGCGAGTTTCGGAATTAGCGGCTTTATCACATAAAAGCCCCTATCTGGTTTTCCATATGGATAGAGCGGAATTGCGGACCCGTCCTCAATTCCTACCTAAGGTGGTCTCATCCTTTCATATGAACCAACCTATTGTCGTGCCTGTGGCTACACGTGACTTGGAGGATTCCGAGTCCCTTGATGTGGTCAGGGCTTTGAAAATTTACGTGGCCAGAACGGCTAGGATCAGAAAAACAGAAGCACTGTTTGTCCTGTATGCAGCCAACAAGGTTGGCGGCCCTGCTTCAAAGCAGACTATTGCTCGCTGGATCTGTAACACGATTCAGCAGGCGCATTCTACGGCAGGAGTGCCGTTACCAAAATCGGTTAAGGCCCATTCCACTAGGAAGGTGGGCTACTTTTGGGCGGCTGCCCGAGGTGTCTCGGCACTACAGCTGTGCCGAGCTGCTACTTGGTCGGGGTCAAACACCTTTGCAAAGTTCTATAAGTTTGATACCCTGGCTGAGGAGGACCTCCTGTTTGCTCAATCGGTGCTGCAGAGTCATCCGCACTCTTCCGCCCGTTTGGGATCTGTGGTATAATCCACATGGTCCTTACGGAGTCCCAGCATCCTCTAGGACGTTAGAGAAAATAAGATTTTAAACCTACCGGTAAATCTTTTTCTCGTAGTCCGTAGAGGATGCTGGGCGCCCGTCCCAAGTGCGGACTACTTCTGCAAGACTTGTATATAGTTATTGCTTACATAAGGGTTATGTTTTAGTTTCATCGGTTTTGGACCGATGATATGTTGTTTTTCATACTGTTAACTAGATAGTATATCACAAGTTATACGGTGTGATTGGTGTGGCTGGTATGAATCTTGCCCTTAGATTAACAAAAATCCTTTCCTCGTACTGTCCGTCTCCTCTGGGCACAGTTTCTCTAACTGAGGTCTGGAGGAGGGGCATAGAGGGAGGAGCCAGTCACACCCAGATCCAAAGTCTTTCTTAAAGTGCCCATGTCTCCTGCGGAGCCCGTCTATCCCCATGGTCCTTACGGAGTCCCAGCATCCTCTACGGACTACGAGAAAAAGATTTACCGGTAGGTTTAAAATCTATTTCTCTAACGTCCTAGTGGATGCTGGGGACTCCGTAAGGACCATGGGGAATAGACGGGCTCCGCAGGAGACTGGGCACTCTAAGAAAGATTTAGTACTACTGGTGTGCAGTGGCTCCTCCCTCTATGCCCCTCCTCCACACCTCAGTTAGAATCTGTGCCCGGAAGGAGCTGGGTGCATTTTAGTGAGCTCTCCTGAGCTTGCTATTAAGAAAGTATTTTAGTTAGGTTTTTTATTTTCAGAGAGCTTCTGCTGGCAACAGACTCTCTGCTACGTGGGACTGAGGGGAGAGAAGCAAACCTACTAACTGCGGCTAGGTTGCGCTTCTTAGGCTACTGGACACCATTAGCTCCAGAAGGATCGAACACAGGAACTTAACCTTGGTCGTCCGTTCCCGGAGCCGCGCCGCCGTCCCCCTCGCAGAGCCAGAAGACAGAAGCCGGCGGGTTGAAGCAAGAAGACGTCAAAATCGGCGGCAGAAGCCTCCTGTCTTCATATGAGGTAGCGCACAGCACTGCAGCTGTGCGCCATTGCTCCCACACTAACCCACACACTCCGGTCACTGTAGGGTGCAGGGCGCAGGGGGGGGGCGCCCTGGGCAGCAATTGAGTACCTCCTGGCAAAAAGCAGCATATATACAGCTGGGCACTGTAATATGCATGAGCCCCCGCCATTATTTTTACACAAAATCGCGGGACAGAAGCCCGCCGCTGAGGGGGCGGGGCTTCTTCCTCAGTACTCACCAGCGCCATTTTCTCTCCACAGCTCCGCGGAGAGGAAGCTCCCCAGGCTCTCCCCTGCAGACTCACGGTAGAAAGAGGGTAAAAAGAGAGTTGGGGCACATAAATTTAGCGCATTAATCATATATACAACAGCTACTGGGTAAACACTAAGTTACTGCGTAATTCCTGGGTTATATAGCGCTGGGGTGTATGCTGGCATACTCTCTCTCTGTCTCTCCAAAAGGCCTTGTGGGGGTCCTGTCCTCATATAGAGCATCCCCTGTGTGTGTGGTGTGTCGGTACGCTTGTGTCGACATGTTTGACGAGGAGGGCTACGTGGAGGCAGAGCAGGTGCAGATGAATGACGTGTCTCCGCCGACGGCGCCGACACCTGAATGGATGGATATGTGGAAGGTGTTAAATGATAATGTAAACTCCTTGCATAAAAGGTTGGATAAAGCTGATGCCTTGGGACAGTCGGGGTCTCAGCCCATGCCTGATCCTACAGCGCAGAGGCCGTCAGGGTCTCAGAAGCGCCCACTATCCCAAATTGTTGACACAGATATCGACACGGATTCTGACTCCAGTGTCGATGGCGATGATGCAAAATTGCAGCCTAAAATGGCTAAAGCCATCCGCCACATGATTATAGCAATGAAGGATGTATTGCACATATCAGAGGTAAACCCTGTCCCTGACAAGAGGGTTTATATGTTTGGGGAGAAAAAGCAAGAGGTGACTTTTCCCCCTTCACATGAGTTAAATGAGTTATGTGAAAAAGCGTGGGATTCCCCTGATAGGAAAGTGCTGATTTCCAAAAGGTTACTTATGGCGTACCCTTTCCCGCCAACGGACAGGATGCGCTGGGAATCCTCCCCTAGGGTAGACAAAGCTCTGACACGCTTATCTAAGAAGGTGCCCTGCCGTCACAGGATATGGCCTCCCTAAAGGATCCTGCGGATAGGAAGCAGGAAAGTATCCTGAAGTCTGTTTATACACATTCAGGTACTCCACTGAGGCCGGCAATTGCGTCGGCCTGAATGTGTAGTGCTGTAGCAGCATGGACAGATAATCTGTCCGAGGACCTGGATACCTTGGACAAGGATACTATTTTACTGACCATGGGGCATATAAAAGACGCTGTCCTATATATGAGGGATGCCCAGAGGGACATTTGCCTACTGGGCTCTAGAATAAATGCAATGTCAATTTCTGCCAGAAGGGTCCTGTGGACTCGGCAATGGACAGGTGATGCCGACTCCAAAAAGCACATGGAGGTTTTACCTTACAAGGGTGAGGAATTGTTTGGGGACGGTCTCTCGGACCTGGTTTCCACAGCTACGGCTGGGAAGTCAAATTTTTGCCATATATTCCCTCACAGCCTAAGAAAGCACCGTATTACCAAATGCAGTCCTTTCGATCACAAAAAAGCAAGAAAGTCAGAGGTGCATCCTTTCTTGCCAGAGGCAGGGGTAGAGGAAAGAAGCTGCACCATACAGCTAGTTCCCAGGAACAGAAGTCATCCCCGGCTTCCGCTAAATCCACCGCATGACGCTGGGGCTCCACAGGTGGAGCCAGGAGCGGTGGGTGCGCGTCTCTGAAATTTCAGCCACCAGTGGGTTCGCTCACGGGTGGATCCCTGGGCTATACAGATTGTGTCTCAGGGATACAAGCTGGAATTCGAGGTGATGCCCCCTCACCGTTAACTCAAATCGGCCCTGCCAGCTTCCCCCATGGAAAGGGAGGTAGTGTTAGCGGCAATTCTCAAGTTATATCTCCAGCAGGTGGTGGTAAAGGTTCCACTCCTTCAACAGGGTAGGGGATACTATTCCACAATGTTTGTGGTACCGAAACCGGACGGTTCGGTCAGACCCATATTGAATTTAAAGTCCCTGAACATTTATCTGAAAAGATTCAAGTTCAAAATGGAATTGCTCAGAGCGGTCATTGCAAGCCTGGAAGAGGGGGATTTTATGGTGTCCCTGGACATCAAGGATGCTTACTTGCATGTCCCCATTTATCCACCTCATCAGGAGTACCTCAGATTTGTGGTACAGGACTGTCATTACCAATTCCAGACGTTGCCGTTGCCAGACGTTGCTCTCCACGGCACCGAGAATATTTACCAAGGTAATGGCGGAAATGATGGTGCTCCTTCGAAAGCAAGGAGTCACAATTATCCCATACTTGGACGAACTCCTCATAAAGGCGAGGTCCAGAGAGCAGTTGCTGATCAGCGTAGCACACTCTCAGGAAGTGTTGCAACAGCACGGCTGGATTCTGAATATCCCAAAGTCGCAGCTGATTCCTACGACGCGCCTGCCCTTTCTTGGCATGATTCTGGACACAGACCAGAAGAAGGTGTTTCTCCCGGCGGAGAAGGCTCAGGAGCTCGTGACTCTAGTCAGAGACCTCTTAAAACCGAAACAGGTGTCGGTGTATCACTGCACGCGAGTCCTGGGAAAGATGGTGGCATCATACGAAGCCATTTCCTTCGGCAGGTTCCATGCGAGGATCTTTCAGTGGGATCTGTTGGACAAGTGGTCCGGATCCCATCTTCAGATGCATCGGCTGATCACCCTATCCCCCAGGGCCAGGGTGTCTCTTCTGTGGTGGCTGCAGAGTGCTCACCTTCTCGAGGGCCGCAGGTTCGGCATACAGGACTGGGTCCTGGTGACCACGGATGCGAGCCTCCGAGGATGGGGGGCAGTCACTCAGGGAAGAAACTTCCAAGGGTTGTGGTCAAGCCAAGAGGCTTGTCTGCACATAAATATCCTGGAACTAAGGGCCATATACAACGCCCTGAGTCAAGCGGAGCCTCTGCTTCGCAACCAACCAGTGCTGATTCAGTCAGACAACATTACCGCAGTGGCTCATGTAAACCGCCAGGGCGGCACAAGAAGCAGGGTGGCGATGGCGGAAGCCACCAGGATTCTTCGTTGGGCGGAGAATCACGTGCAAGCTCTGTCAGCAGTGTTCATTCCGGAGTGGACAACTGGGAAGCAGACTTCCTCAGCAGGCACGACCTCCACCCGGGAGAGTGGGGACTTCATCAAGAAGTCTTCACGCAGATTACAAATCGATGGGAACTGCCACAGGTGGACATGATGGCATCCCGCCTCAACAAAAAGCTAAAAAGGTATTGCGCCAGGTCAAGGGACCCTCAGGCGGTAGCTGTGGACGCACTAGTGACACCGTGGGTGTTCCAGTCGGTCTATGTATTTCCTCCTCTTCCTCTCATACCCGAGGTGCTGAGAATCGTAAGAAAAAGAGTAGTGAGAACAATACTCATTGTTCCGGATTGGCCAAGAAGGAATTGGTACCCGGAACTGCAAGAAATGCTCACAGAGGACCCATGGCCTCTGCCTCTCAGACAGGACCTGTTGCAACAGAGACCCTGTCTGTTCCAAGACTTACCGCGGCTGCGTTTGACGGCATGGCGGTTGAACGCCGGATCCTAGCAGAAAAAGGCATTCCGGATGAAGTTATTCCTACGCTAATAAAGGCTAGGAAGGACGTGACAGCAAAACACTATCACCGTATATGGCGAAAATATGTTGCTTGGTGTGAGGCCAGGAAGGCCTCTACAGAGGAATTCCAGCTGGGCCGGTTCCTGCACTTCCTACAGTCTGGAGTGACTATGGGCTTGAAGTTGGGGTCCATAAAGGTCCAGATTTAAGCCCTATCCATTTTCTTTCAAAAAGAACTGGCTTCTCTTCCTGAAGTTCAGACGTTTGTTAAGGGAATGCTGCATATTCAGCCCCCTTTTGTGCCACCAGTGGCACCTTGGAATCTCAACGTGGTGTTGGGTTTCCTGAAATCCCACTGGTTCGAACCACTTAAGACCGTGGAGCTAAAGTATCTCACGTGGAAGGTGGTCATGCTATTGGCCTTAGCTTCGGCTAGGCGTGTGTCAGAATTGGCGACTTTGTCATGTAAAAGCCCCTATCTGGTTTTCCATGTGGACAGGGCAGAATTACGGACTCGTCCACAATTTCTGCCGAAGGTGGTGTCATCTTTTCATTTGAACCAACCTATTGTGGTGCCTACGGCTACTCGTGACTTGGAGGATTTCAAGTTGCTTTATGTAGTCAGGGCTTTGAAGATTTATGTGGCCAGAACGGCTGGAGTCAGGAAAACAGACTCGCTGTTTATCCTGTATGCATCCAACAAGCTGGGTGCTCCTGCTTCAAAGCAAACTATTGCTCGCTGGATCTGTAACACGATTCAGCAGGCTCATTCTGCGGCGGGATTGCCGCATCCAAAATCGATAAAAGCCCATTCCACTAGGAAAGTGGGCTCTTCTTGGGCGGCTGCCCGAGGGGTCTTGGCATTACAGCTTTGCCGAGCAGCTACTTGGTCGGGTTCAAACACCTTTGCAAAATTTTTCAAGTTTTTCAAGTTTGATACCCTGGCTGAGGAGGACCTTGTGTTTGCCCATTCGGTGCTGCAGAGTCATCCGCACTCTCCCGCCCGTTTGGGAGCTTTGGTATAATCCCCATGGTCCTTACGGAGTCCCCAGCATCCACTAGGACGTTAGAGAAAATAAGATTTTACTCACCGGTAAATCTATTTCTCGTAGTCCGTAGTGGGTGCTGGGCGCCCGTCCCAAGTGCGGACTTTCTGCAATACGTGTATATAGTTATTGCTTAATAAAGGGTTATGTTATGTTGGCTTCTGTGGTTGATGCTTTGTTGTTGTTCATACTGTTAACTGGGTATGTTATCACAAGTTATACGGTGTGATTGGTGTGGCTGGTATGAGTCTTACCCTGGATTCCAAAATCCTTTCCTTGTAATGTCAGCTCTTCCGGGCACAGTTTCCTTAACTGAGGTTTGGAGGAGGGGCATAGAGGGAGGAGCCAGTGCACACCAGTAGTACTAAATCTTTCTTAGAGTGCCCAGTCTCCTGCGGAGCCCGTCTATTCCCCATGGTCCTTACGGAGTCCCCAGCATCCACTACGGACTACGAGAAATAGATTTACCGGTGAGTAAAATCTTATTTTTTTTATTGCACGACAGGTTGTGCAGCTTCCACAAGAGAAGCTCCCTGGTTTCAGCCTCATCAGTTAGGGGAGATCCTGTCGCTTCCCAGGATTTAAAGTGGGTCGCATCAACATCTGTAATTAGTGGCACTTCCGGTCGAATCAAGCACTTCCTGTATTGGTGCCCTATAAATATCTGGTTGCATTATTACACTGACACTGCCAGCATGAAGCCGGATTCGGACTGTGACCCTGGTGAGTTTTGACTTCCTTTGGAGTAAGACTGTTGTCTGAATTACAGTATTGTAATTGTTATGTTCAATTTGGTTCAATCTCCAGTACATTATAAAAGGGTTTGAGAAGCTCCCTGAACACTTGAGCACATGGATACTTGTTGTACTCGTTGTTTTCCGTAAGTTATAGCTAATGGAATGTCATATCCCACATATACAGGGAGATCATAGGCAGCTAATTTTATTAGGGGGTGCACCCCCAGAGGTGCATGTCTAGCACTGCCTTTTGGGCGTATCTAGAACCACCTTTTGGGCGTGTCTACTGTCTAGCATCATCCAGGGTCATGTCTAAAACTATTTTACATTTTCTCAGTAAAATCACATGGTTTAATCTAATTTCTCCCTAATAATAAAGTAGATATAACACACCCCAGAGAAAAAAAATGAAACATAATGGTGCGACCACCAGGCAGTACTGACGGTCCACTACGACATAACCCTGAGTGCTAGCTGCCGCTGTACCCTATCACCTCTTACACTTCCCCAATATATCCCTGACCCAGTGCCGGAACTAGAGAGTGATGGGCCTTGGTGCATATGCATTCCCCTCCCCACCCTCTACCCCACACACACCCCTTGCACCCCCCAGCACTACACCCTAGTTTTGAGTGGGCCACTCCGAACAGTACAGGAGATTTATTGAGCCAAATGGGAGGCGATCACGAGACCGCATGTCAGAATACCGGCACCACAGGCTTTTCTCCCTCTGTGGGTGTCCACGACACTCACAGAGGGAGAATAGATCCTGCGGCGAGCGCAGTGAGCCTCTGTGCCCGCAGCGTGGCCAGTGCAGTGAGCCCACAAGGGGCCTTCTTGCGTGGCGATCCCGGCGAGCCCGCAAGGGGCTTTCTAGCGCTCGCTCCGCTGCCAGCATACTGGTGGCCGGAATCCCGCTGTTGGGATCATGACAGCCGGGATCCCAGCCGCCTGTAAGAGATATGTATTCCAGGACGAACATTTCCATTTTAATATAAAACAAGAAAGTTTATAATTTACACTTGTGCCATCAGAGCCACATTTGCCTCTTTGCCATCAGACCCCTCCTCCGCAGGACAGCAGCATTTATCACAAATGTCCCCATGTTCACCAGCTACCGACAGTAGTGCCCCTTATTTACATTACGCCACACAGCATGAGTAAAAATTCACATTATGCCACACGGTATGAGCCGAAATTCACATTACGTCACACAGTATGAGCCAAAATTCATATTACGCCACACAGTGTGAGACAAAATTCACATTACGCCACACAGTATGAGCCAAAATCCACATTATGCCACACGGTATGAGATGAAACTCACATTACGCCACACGGTATGAGCCAAAATTCACATTACGCCACACAGTATGAACCAAAATTCACATTACGCCACACAGTATGAGCCAAAATTCATATTACGCCACACCGTATGAGACAAAATTCACATTATGCAACATGGTATGAGGGAAAATTCACATTACGCCACACAGTATGAGATGATATTCACATTACACCACACAGTATGAGACAAAATTCACATTATGCCACGCGGTATGAGCCAAAATTCACATTACGCCACACAATATAAGACAAAATTCACATAACGCCACACAGTATGAGTCGAAATTCACATAAAGCCACACAGTATGAGATGAAACTCACATTATGAGACAAAATTCACATTATGCCACACGGTATGAGTCGAAATTAACTTTATGACATACAGTATGAGCTGAAATTAACGTTACACCACACAGTATGATCCAAAACTCACGTTATGTTACACAGTATGACCCGGAATTCACATTATGGCACACAGTATGCCCCCAGCAGTGCCAGATACACATAATACCCCCGCATTGCTCACCGTTATTATAAAAGTATAACATTATTAATAATAAATATTTTGAGGGATATAAATAATCTATAGTAATAAAAAATCCAAATTTAACATATATTAAATAGAGATGTCTCAGTGACACAGACAGCGTGTCTTACCCTCTCTGCTGTGTGCTGAACTGTCTCAGGGTCGCTCAGCTGTGTCCTCCGCTCCGGCAGCGGCTCCGATTCCTCCTGAGAGGAACGCTGCCTGGGCTGGGCCTGTAATGTTGGCGTGTCTGGTGGCGGCAGTTGCAGGACAGTGAGGACACAGCACAGGGGCAGTTGCAGGATTTTTATGGGGAGGAGGGTTCCGTACACACACACACACACACACACACACACACACACACACACACACACACACACATATATATACATACTGTATATATATATATATACACACACACGCACACACACACACAGCATACATACACATAGGAGACTCATAATAGTATACATACACATACATGATATACTAACATACACAGTACACAACATGCATACACAGCAGACACTATACATACTGTACACACACACATATCTTTCACAAAAAAATAAAACAGCCACCATAATTGCTGCCAGCCCCTGCCGGGTCAGCGAGAATCCGTCTGGCCAGCATCTTTAATTAAAGCCGCCCGCGTACGGATCCCCTCCACCGGACCCGCCACTACCGCCGGCACCCCTAACATGCGTCTCATACTTGCAGACAGGAGAGGAGACGCTGCATCCGTCCAGCCCCATGAGAAGGGAAATACTTGAGGACTGTCCCCCTAGGGTTCGCGTTGCCGCAGGAGGAGACTGGTGAGTGCGGGCGGAAGGTGGAACTTGACCTCAATCACTCCCTCTGCATTCGCTGGCAGCCGGCGGCGGCCTGCAGGCGCAGCAGCACAGTTGCTCAGTGCGGCAGGCTGAGTTTGGCGGCTTATCGCAGGCGTGGAGTGCGGGGGTGCCGGACATTAGGGGGTGCCTGTGCGCACCAGGCACCCCCCGTGCGCACGCCAATGAGGGAGATTAACATCTATTAAAATGGGAATTGTGTTGTGGTTGTTGTTTTTTATATCTTAGACGCATGCTGGCAGCCCTGGTTATCTTTGGAGAATAATATAGCATTTATTCCATCTGGAAGTGCTTTTGATATGTCTCCTTAGTGAGTAGCGATTCTTCTCCTTATATGTACTGTGACAAGAACACTGGGATAGTGTTTGAGGGCAGGTATGTTTGTCCCAGGTTTCTTGTCTTACATGTTTTAGAAAATGAAAACTTCTAGGAAAATGACTTTGTTTTGTTAGAACCTTTTTCAGTTTGCTGGAAAAGCTGGATAAGGGCCCTGAGAGAGAGATAAGGCGAGTTCCAGACATTCCATAATAAAACATGACATTGTCACAGAACCAGGGGTCAGGGTTCATTTAAAGCCATATAGGATTCCTGAAGCTCAGCGAGAAGCTGTTTCTAAAGAAGTTAAACCATGTTAGAACTTGGAGTCATAGAGGAATCTAACAGTGAGTGGTCCAGTCCCATAGTTCTCATCCTGAAGCCCGACGGTAGCATATGCTTCTGTAATGACTTTCGTAAGTTAAATGAGGTGTCCAAGTTTGATGCGTACCCCATGCCCCATGTGGATGAGCTTATAGAAAGGCTGGCAACAGCCAGGTTTCTCACCACGTTGGACCTGACCAAAGGTTACTGGCAAATACTTTTATCTGATAGTGCAAAAGAAAAAACAGCCTTTTCAGTTCCGGAGGGGTTGTACCAGTATAAGATGTTACCCTTTGGGTTGCATGGGGCTCCAGCAACCTTTCAACGGGCGATGGATAAAATTTTGAGGCCCCATAGAAAATATGCAGCTGCCTATTTGGATGATGTGGTAATTCACAGTACAGACTGGGGGTCCCATTTGGTTAAAGTACAAGCAGTACTGGACTCAATCAGAGAGGCAGGGTTAACTGCTAACCCAAAGAAGTGCTGCCTCGCAATGGAGGAGGTCAAATACTTGGGCTTCACCATAGGCAGAGGTCTAATTAGGCCCCAATTGAATAAAATTGATGCTATTCAAAACTGGCCTCGTCCAGTGAATAAAAAACAGGTAAGGGCTTTTTTGGGAATAACTGGGTACTATAGACGGTTTGTTCCCAATTTTGCGACCACAGCGGTGCCGTTGTCAGACCTTACCAAAGGGAAGCAGTCAAATATGGTGAAATGGAACCCTGATGCAGAAAAAGCGTTTCAAGCGTTAAAAGTGGCTTTGTGTTCACAACCGGTATTGATAACACCAGATTTTTCAAAAGAATTTGTGGTACAGACAGATGCCTCAGAGGTAGGGATAGGGGCTGTGTTGTCCCAAACCAGAGATGGGGACGAACATCCTATCATTTATTTGAGTAGGAAACTCAATGAGCATGAAAAAAGGTATGCCATTGTGGAAAAGGAGGCTTTGGCCATTAAGTGGGCACTAGATACCATGAGATACCTCTTGGGTAGACAATTCAGACTAGTGACAGATCATGCCCCTTTAAAATGGATGTATGTAAATAGAGGCAAGAATGCTCGTGTAACTAGATGGTTTCTAGCGTTGCAGGATTTTAAGTTCACTGTCGAACATAGGCCGGGTACACAATTGGCCAACACAGATGCATTGTCCCGCATCTTCTGTTTGGGGGCTACAAGTGTTCCGGCCCCTAGGTCGAAACAGGGGAGGGGGATATGTGACAAGAACACTGGGATAGTGTTTGAGGGCAGGTATGTTTGTCCCAGGTTCTTGTCTTACATGTTTTAGAAAATGAAAACTTCTAGGAAAATGCTTTTGTTTTGTTAGAACCTTTTTCAGTTTGCTGGAAAAGCTGGATAAGGGCCCTGAGAGAGATATAAGGCGAGTTCCAGACATTGAGCCCAGTTTGGATCTTTGGCCTCACAGAGGGCTAATAAGGGCTTTCAGCTGTGCAAGAGCCTTATAGGGCTTCTAGCTTGATTAATGTGTGCAGACTGCCTGGGAAGACTGCAGGATCTCTGTGAGAGAAACACGCTTCCTGATACAAGTGAGCTATACAGTGTTTACTAGAGAACTCTGTGTTTTTGTTTAGTGATAGTTAGGAACATCTTGTGTTTAGTTAGTGCTGGACAGGCAAGGTATTTTCTTTTGGTGTTTGTTTTATTTTCTGTATAATAAAACTGGCTGGGGCCAGTTGTACCAGAAACTGGACTTGTGTGGTTCCTCAGCTGCTGCGTGCTGCCATTTACCCCAGGAAACGGCACCTTGTACCCTTACAGTGTTACAGTACACACTAGGGAGTGAATTAACGTTATGTTATCACATACAGTATACAGTAGTGGTGAAGGTGATATATTTGACTATTGATGATGTAAGCTATGAGGTGGCCTGGCAGGTTGGGTTTTTATTTTTCCTATGTCTTGTTCCTTTTTTTAGATGTTAGAATTCTTATATATTGTGAAGTGTTACACCATATGATTATTGCTGAATTGTATTAGCCATTCCTGATGAAGATTTGTGTTTTTGGATCGAAATGTCGAGAATTTTTAAGGCTATGTGTATTAAACAGATGACTTTATAAAGGACGCGTGTGCGTGTATTTTGGAGAGTGCACCCTCCTCCAGCTAGGTGGAATTGCGCATATATATATATAGTATTGTGTGTAGAATTTTGAGGGGAAAAATGAATTTATTCCATATTGGTATAAGGCTGTAACATAACAAAAAGTGGAAAAAAGTAAAGCGCTGTGTTTCCGGATGCAATATATATATATATATATATATATATATATATCTCAGAGGCGGAACTACCGCCAGTTCAACCAGCGCGTTACACTGGGGCCCGCCATTGTCCAGGGGCCCAAAGCATGTAATTTGACAAACTGACTCATTACATGCCGCTGTGTACTGCGGGCAACCGCCGCCCGCAGCACACAGCCGCCCGCAGCACACAGGAGAGGAGAGGAGCGTAGCTGTCACAGGGGGAAGGAGGAGGAGGGAGGTGGAGGAGGGAGCCGCAACAGCGCTGTGTTATTGGTTGAGGCACTGCTGCTGCTGTCCCTCTGCTTCACCTTAGGCTGTCTTCCGACGCTGTGAAGCGCATCCCAGCCATTCACAGTGGCTGAGAACAGCCTATGGTGAAGGACTGGGACAGCAGCAGCAGCGCCTCCACCAATAACACAGCGCTGCTGCGGCTCCCTCCTCCACCTCCCTCCTCCTCCTTCTCGGAATCGGGATCTCTGCCAGAAGCTGCACCGAGGAGCCTGAGCCAGCGGAGACAGTAAGTATAATTCTTTCTTTCTTTCTTTCTTTCTTTCTTTCTTTCTTTCTTTCTTTCTTCTGCCGTAATGTGTAAAAAAGTGGACACAGTCTGCCGTAATGTGTAAAAAGGGGGAATCTGCCTGCCGTAATGTGTAAAAAGGGCACGCTGTCTGCCGTAATGTGTAAAAAGGGCACGCTGTCTGCCGTAATGTGTAAAAAGGGGACGCTGTCTGCCATAATGTGTAAAAAGGGGACGCTGTCTGCCGTAATGTGTAAAAAGGGGAATCTGTCCGCCGTAAGGTGTAAAAGGGTCTCTACCTGGTGTAGTGGTGCTACTGTGCGGCGTAATTTGAATAATGGAGATTACTGTGCACCGTTATATGAATTGGTATTATTTTGTGGCCACACCCCTTCCCCACGAAGCCATGCCCCTATGTATTTTTGCGCGCGCCTAAGGGGCGCACTGCCTCTGTTTCTCTAACGTCCTAGTGGATGCTGGGGACTCCGAAAGGACCATGGGGAATAGCGGCTCCGCAGGAGACTGGGCACAGAGTAAAAGCTTTAGGACTAGCTGGTGTGCACTGGCTCCTCCCCCTATGACCCTCCTCCAAGCCTCAGTTAAGATTTTGTGCCCGAACGAGAAGGGTGCAATCTAGGTGGCTCTCCTGAGCTGCTTAGAGTAAAAGTTTAAATAGGTTTTTTATTTTCAGTGAGACCTGCTGGCAACAGGCTCACTGCATCGAGGGACTAAGGGGAGAAGAAGCGAACTCACCTGCGTGCAGAGTGGATTGGGCTTCTTAGGCTACTGGACATTAGCTCCAGAGGGACGATCACAGGCCCAGCCATGGATGGGTCCCGGAGCCGCGCCGCCGGCCCCCTTACAGATGCTGAAGCAAGAAGAGGTCCATAAATCGGCGGCAGAAGACTTTCCTGTCTTCATAAGGTAGCGCACAGCACTGCAGCTGTGCGCCATTGCTCTCAGCACACTTCACACTTCGGTCACTGAGGGTGCAGGACGCTGGGGGGGGGCGCCCTGGGAAGCAATGAATTTACCTTATTTGGCAAAAAATACATCACATATAGCTCCTGGGCTATATGGATGTATTTAACCCCTGCCAGTTTTCCAGAGAAAAGCGGGAGAAGAGCCCGCCGTGAAGGGGGCGGGGCCTATCTCCTCAGCACACAGCGCCATTTTTCCCACACAGCTCCGCTGGTAGGAAGGCTCCCAGAATCTCCCCTGCATCCTGCAACTACAGAAACAGGGTAAAAAAGAGAGGGGGGCACTTATTTGGCAAAATAACAGATATAAGCAGCTATAAGGGATAGACACTTATTGTAAGGTTGTCCCTATACATATATAGCGCTCTGGTGTGTGCTGGCAAACTCTCCCTCTGTCTCCCCAAGGGGCTAAGTGGGTCCTGTCCTCTATCAGAGCATTCCCTGTGTGTGTGCTGTGTGTCGGTACGTTTGTGTCGACATGTATGAGGAGAAAAATGATGTGGAGACGGAGCAGAGTGTCTGTAACAGTGATGTCACCCCCTAGGGGGTCGACACCTGAGTGGATGTACTGTTGAAAATTACGTGACAGTGTCAGCTCTATATAAAAAAACAGTGGTTGACATGAGACAGCCGGCTACTCAGCTTGTGCCTGTCCAGACGTCTCATAGGCCGTCAGGCAGATGGCAGATACAGACGCCGACACGGATACTGACTCCTGTGTCGACGTGAAGAGACAACCGTGATTTCCAGTAGGGCCACACGTTACATGATTGAGACAATGGAAAATGTTTTATACATTTCTGATAATACGAGTACCACCAAAAAAGGGGTATTATGTTCGGTGAGGGAAAAACTACCTGTAGTTTTCCTGAATCTGAGAAATAAAATGAGGTGTGTGATGATGCGTGGGTTTCCCCCCGATAACAATTAATAATTTCTTAAAAAGTATTGGCTGCATACCCTTTACCGCCAGAGGTTAGGATGCATTGGGAAACACCCCCTAGGGGGGATAAGGCGCTCACACGCTTGTAAGAACAAGGGCTCTACCCTCTCAGGAGATGGCCGCCCTTAAGGATCCTGCTGATAGAAAGCAGGAGGGTATCCAAAAAAGGTATTTACACACATACTGGTGTTATACTGCGACCAGCTATCGCCTCAGCCTGGAGGTGCAGTGCTGGGTTGGCATGGTCGGATTCCCTGATTGGAAATATTGATATCCTAGATAAGGATAGTATATTATTGCCTATAGAGCATTTAAAAGATGCATTTCTATATATGCATGATGCACAGCGGAATAATTGCCGACTGGCATCAAGTATAAGTGCGTTGTCCAATTCTACCAGTAAAATGGTCAG
The DNA here is from genome assembly GCF_028390025.1 of Pseudophryne corroboree. NCBI lineage: Eukaryota > Metazoa > Chordata > Amphibia > Anura > Myobatrachidae > Pseudophryne > Pseudophryne corroboree. The sequence continues at coordinate 686,036,656 of NC_086447.1, read as the reverse complement.
GTGATGCGGATTCCAAACGGCATTTGGAAGTATTGCCTTTGAAAGGGGACATTTGGGGTCGGTCTTTTAGACCTGGTGGCCACGGCAACAGCTGGGAAATCCACGTTTGTACCCCAGGTCGCCTCTCAAAATAAGACGCCGTACTATCAGGCGCAGTCCTTTGTTGGCAAGCGGACAAAAGGTTCCTCTTTTCTGCTCGTGACAGAGGGAGAGGAAAAAGGCTGCAGAGATCAGCCAGTTCCCAGTAACAGAAACCCTTTCCCGCCTCTGCAAAGCCCTCAGTATGACGCTAGGGCTTTACAAGCTCAGGCACGGTGGGGGCCCGTTCTCAATGAATTTCAGTGCGCAGTGGGCTCACTCGCAAGTAGACCCCTGGATCCTTCAGGTAATATCTCAGGGGTACATATTGGAATTCGAGACGTCTCCCCCTCGCCGTTTCCAAAAGTCGACTTTACCGACGTCTCCCTCTGACAGGGAGGCAGTTTTGGAAGCCATTCACAAGCTGTATTCCCAGCAGGTGATAATCAAGGTACCCCTCCTGCAACAGGGAACGGGGTATTATTCCACACTATTGTGGTACCGAAGCCAGACGGCTCGGTGAGACCGATTCTAAAATCTAAAATCTTTGAACACTTACATACAGAGGTTCAAATTCAAGATTGAGTCACTCAGAGCAGTGATTGCGAACCTGGAAGAAGGGGACTACATGATGTCTCGGGACATCAAGGATGCTTACCTTCATGTCAAAATTTACCCTTCTCACCAAGGGTACCTCAGGTTTATGGTACAGAACTGTCACTATCAGTTCAGACGCTGCCGTAGGGATGGTCCACGGCACCCCGGGTCTTTACCAAGGTAATGGCCGAAATGATGATATTCCTTCGAAGGAAGGGAATTTTAGTTATCCCTTACTTGGACGATTCCCTGATAAGGGTAAGATCCAGGGAACAGTTGGAGGTCGGTGTAGCACTATCTCAGGTAGTGTTGCGGCAGCACGATTGGATTCTCAATATTCCAAAATCGCAGCTGGTTCCGACGACGTGTCTTCTGTTCCTAGGGATGATCCTGGACACAGTCCAGAAAAAGGTGTTTCTCCCGGAGGAGAAAGCCAGGGAGTTATCCGAGCTAGTCAGGAACCTCCTCAAACCGAGCCAAGTCTCAGTGCATCAATGCACAAGGGTTCTGGGTAAAATGGTGGCTTCCTACGAAGCAATCCCATTCGGCAGATTCCACGCAAGAACTTTCCAGTGGGACCTGCTGGACAAATGGTCCGGGTCGCATCTTCAGATGCATCAGCGGATAACCCTGTCACCAAGGACAAGGGTGTCCCTCCTGTGGTGGTTGCAGAGTGCTCATCTTCTAGAGGGCCGCAGATTCGGCATTCAGGACTGGGTCCTGGTAACCACGGATGCCAGCCTGCGAGGCTGGGGAGCAGTCACACAGGGAAGGAATATCCAGGACTTATGGTCAAGCCTGGAGACATCACTTCACATAAATATCCTGAAGCTAAGGGACATTTACAATGCTCTAAGCTTAGCAAGACCTCTGCTTCAAGGACAGCCGGTGTTGATCCAGTCGGACAACATCACGGCAGTCACCCACGTAAACAGACAGGAAGGCACAAGAAGCAGAAGGGCAATGACAGAAGCTGCAAGGATTCTTCGCTGGGCGGAAAATCATGGGATAGCACTGTCAGCAGTATTCATTCCGGGAGTGGACAACTGGGAAGCAGACTTCCTCAGCACGACCTCCACCCGGGAGAGTGGGGACTTCACCCAGAAGTCTTCCACATGATTATAAACCGTTGGGAAAAAACTCGACAGGTATTGCGCCAGGTCAAGGGACCCTCAGGCAATAGCTGTAGACTCTCTGGTAACACTGTGGGTGTACCAGTCAGTGTATGTGTTCCCTCCTCTGCCTCTCATACCCAAGGTACTGAGATTGATAAGATGGAGAGGAGTAAGCACTATATTCGTGGCTCCGGATTGGCCAAGAAGGACTTGGTAACCGGAACTTCAAGAGATGCTCACGGAGGATCCGTGGCCTCTACCTCTAAGAAGGGACCTGCTCCAACAAGGACCCTGTCTGTTCCAAGACTTACCGCGGCTGCGTTTGACGGCATGGCGGTTGAACGCCGGATCCTGAAGGAAAAAAAGGCATTCCGGATGAAGTCATCCCTATCCTGATCAAAGCCAGGAAGGATGTAACCGCAAAACATTGTCGCCGCATTTGGCGAAAATATGTTGCGTGGTGCGAGGCCAGTAAGGCCCGACGGAGGAAATTCAACTGGGTCGATTCCTACATTCCTGCAAACAGGAGTGTCTATGGGCCTGAAATTGGGGTCCATTAAGGTTCAAATTTCGGCCCTGTCAATTTTCTTCCAAAAGGAACTAGCTTCAGTCCCTGAAGTTCAGACGTTTGTAAAAGGGGTACTGCATATACAGCCTCCTTTTGTGCCTCCAGTGGCACTTTGGGATCTCAATGTAGTTTTTTGGGTTCCAAAAGTCACATTGGTTTGAACCACTTAAATCTGTGGAGTTAAAATATCTCACATGGAAAGTGGTCATGCTGTTGGCCCTGGCCTGGGCCAGGCGCGTGTCAGAATTGGCGGCTTTATCTTGTAAAAGCCCTTATCTGATTTTCCATTCGGACAGGGCGGAATTGAGGACTCGTCCTCAATTTATCCCTAAGGTGGTTTCAGCATTTCACTTAAACCAACCTATTGTGGTGCCTGCGGCTACTAGGGACTTGGAGGATTCCAAGTTGCTGGACGTAGTCAGGGCCCTGAAAATATATGTTTCCAGGACGGCTGGAGTCAGAAAATCTGACTCGCTGTTTATCCTGTATGCACCCAACAAGCTGGGTGCTCCTGCTTCTAAGCAGACGATTGCTCGTTGGATTTGTAGTACAATTCAGCTTGCACATTCTGTGGCAGGCCTGCCACAGCCAAAATCTGTAAAAGCCCATTCCACACGGAAAGTGGGCTCATCTTGGGCGGCTGCCCGAGGGGTCTCGGCTTTACAACTTTGCCGAGCAGCTACTTGGTCAGGGGCAAACACGTTTGCTAAATTCTACAAATTTGATACCCTGGCTGAGGAGAACCTGGAGTTCTCTCATTCGGTGCTGCAGAGTCATCCGCACTCTCCTGCCCGTTTGGGAGCTTTGGTATAATCCCCATGGTCCTTTCGGAGTCCCCAGCATCCACTAGGACGTTAGAGAAAATAAGAATTTACTTACCGATAATTCTATTTCTCATAGTCCGTAGTGGATGCTGGGCGCCCATCCCAAGTGCGGATTGTCTGCAATACTTGTACATAGTTATTGTTACAAAAATCGGGTTATTATTGTTGTGAGCCATCTTTTCAGAGGCTCCTCTGTTATCATGCTGTTAACTGGGTTCAAATCACAAGTTGTACGGTGTGATTGGTGTGGCTGGTATGAGTCTTACCCGGGATTCAAAATCCTTCCTTATTGTGTACGCTCGTCCGGGCACAGTATCCTAACTGAGGCTTGGAGGAGGGTCATAGGGGGAGGAGCCAGTGCACACCAGCTAGTCCTAAAGCTTTTACTTTGTGCCCAGTCTCCTGCGGAGCCGCTATTCCCCATGGTCCTTTCGGAGTCCCCAGCATCCACTACGGACTATGAGAAATAGAATTATCGGTAAGTAAATTCTTATTTTTGCATGCGGGGGGGGGGGGGGGGGGCTCCGATGCCGTTTCTTGCACACAGTGCTAAAATGTCTAGTTACGGCACTGTTGCTAGGTATCCATTTCTCTGGCCCTGAGCAGGTCCCCCTCACCAGATCCTCTCCAGGGGTAAGGGGGTGGACTTGGATGGGATGAGGGGCGGGGGGGCCCAAAGCATGATGTCACACCTGGGCCCACTGCTCGCTAGTTCCGCCACTGATATATATGTGTGTTCATTGGTGATAAAACCTCTGCGCCTTCAGTGCTATAACAGTGACTGATATTTCAGTGTGAATCTTTATAAGTTATATGTGTACCAAACATCAGAATAGAGAATTCCCGTAGCAGTGTCTTTCTCAGGAATCCTTTCCTCTGTTCTTTATTTCTTATGTGGACGCACTCATCAGGTGGAGTGATCACATGGGCAGAGAAAGGAGTATATAAATAATGTGCACTTCTTCTTATAAAGGCCCTCATTCCGAGTTGTTCGCTCACTAGCTACTTTTAGCAGAAATGCAAACACAAAGCCGCCGCCCTCTGGGAGTGTATCTTAGCATAGCAGAATTGCTAACGAAAGATTAGCAATTCTGCTGTTAAGTATTTCCTTGCAGTTTCTGAGTAGGTCCAGACCTACTCCTAGATTGCGTTCACCTCAGTCCGTTTAGTTCCTGGTTTGACATCACAAACACGCCCAGCGTCTGGCCAGCCACTCCTCCGTTTCTCCAGCCACTCCTGCGTTTTTACCTGGCACGCCTGCGTTTTTTAGCACACTCCCTGAAAATGGCCAGTTTCCGCCCAGAAACACCCACTTCCTGTCAATCACACTACGATCAGCAGAGCGATTGAAAAGCTTTGTTCGCCCGTGAGTAAAATAGCATAGTTTTGTGTAAAATTGCTTAGCGCGTGCGCCCTGCTGTGCATACGCATGCGCAGAACTGCCTGATTTTAGCCTATTAGCAATTCTGCTAAAAATAGCAGCGAGCGAACAACTCGGAATGACCACCAAAGTGACAAGTGATATTGTGCAAATTGCAAAAAAAGTGCTATGTGCAGACTGGTGAAAGCCACTATGAAAAACCGTGTGACTTTAAACACATAAAATAAAAAATCACCTTTTGTGATACAAGTATATATATATATTAGAGATGTGCACCGGACATTTTTCGGGTTAAGGCCCTCATTCCGAGTTGTTCGCTCGTAAGATTTTTTCGCAACGGAGCGATTAGTCGCAAACTGCGCATGCGCAACGTTTGCAGTGCGTCTGCGCCAAGTAAATTTGTAAAAGAGTTTGGTTTTTTACTCACGGCCCAACGAAGAAATTTCATCGTTCTGGTGATAGGAGTGTGATTGACAGGAAGTGGGTGTTTCTGGGCGGAAACTGGCCGTTTTATGGGTGTGTGCGAAAAAACGCTTGCGTTTCTGGGAAAAACGCGGGAGTGTCTGAAGAAACGGGGGAGTGTCTGGGTGAACGCTGGGTGACGTCAAACCAGGAACGAAACTGACTGAACTGATCGCAGTGGCAGAGTAAGTCTCGAGCTACTCAGAAACTGCAAAGAATTTTCTATTCGCAATTCTGCTAATCTTGCGTTCGCAATTCTGCTATACTAAGATTCACTCCCAGTAGGCGGCGGCTTAGCGTGTGCAATGCTGCTAAAAGCAGCTAACGAGTGAACAACTCGGAATGAGGGCCTTTGTGTTTTGGTTTTGGATTCAGTTCCGCGGCCGTGTTTTGGATTCGGACGCGTTTTGGCAAAACCTCCCTTAAATTTTTTTGGCGGTTTCGGGTGTGTTTTGGATTCGGGTGTTTTTTTTTAAAAAAAACCTCAAAAACAGCTTAAATCATAGAATTTGGGGGTAATTTTGATCCCATAGTATTATTAACCTCAATAACCATAATTTCCACTCATTTCCAGTCTATTCTGAACACCTCACACCTCACAATATTATTTTTAGTCCTAACATTTGCACCAAGGTCGCTGGATGACTAAGCTAAGCGACCCAAGTGGCCGGCACAAACACCTGGCCCATCTAGGAGTGGCACTGCAGTGTCAGACAGGATGGCACTTAAAAAAATTGGCCCCAAACATCACATGATGCAAAGATAATTAAATAAAAAAAAGAGGTGCAAGATGGAATTGTCCTTGGGCCCTCCCACCCACCCTTATGTTGTATAAACAGGACACTGTTAAACACTTTAACAAACCCATCATTTCTTCGACAGGGTCTGCCACACGACTGTGGCTGAAATGGCTGGGTGGTTTGGGCCCCCACCAAAAAAGAAGCAATCAATCTCTCCTTGCACAAACTGGCTTTACAGAGGCAAGATGTCCACCTCCTCCTCATCGTCCAATTCCTCACCCCTTTCACTGTGTACAATCCCCTCCTCACATAGTATTAATTTGTCCCCACTAGAATCCACCATCACAGGTCCCTGTGTACTTTCTGGAGGCAATTGCTGGTAAATGTCTCCACGGAGGAATTGATTATAATTAATTTTCATGAACATCATCTTCTCCACATTTTCTGGAAGTAACCTCCTACGCAGATCGCTGACAAGGTTACCGGCTGCACTAAACACTCTTTTGGAGTACACACTGGAGGGGGGGCAACTTAGGTAAAATAAAGCCAGTTTGTGCAAGGGCCTCCACATTGCCTCTTTTTCCTGCCAGTGGCCCTCATTCCGAGTTGTTCGCTCGTTCTTTTTCATCGCATCGCAGTGAAAATCCGCTTAGTACGCATGCGCAAAGTTCGCACTGCGACTGCGCCAAGTAACTTTACTATGAAGAAAGTATTTTTACTCACGGCTTTTTCTTCGCTCCGGCGAACGTAATGTGATTGACAGGAAATGGGTGTTACTGGGCGGAAACACGGCGTTTCAGGGGCGTGTGGCTGAAAACGCTACCGTTTCCGGAAAAAACGCAGGAGTGGCCGGGGAAACGGTGGGAGTGCCTGGGCGAACGCTGGGTGTGTTTGTGACGTCAACCAGGAACGACAAGCACTGAACTGATCGCACAGGCAGAGTAAGTCTGGAGCTACTCTGAAACTGCTAAGTAGTTAGTAATCGCAATATTGCGAATACATCGGTCGCAATTTTAAGAAGCTAAGATTCACTCCCAGTAGGCGGCGGCTTAGCGTGTGTAACTCTGCTAAATTCGCCTTGCGACCGATCAACTCGGAATGAGGGCCAGTATACGTACGGACTGTCTGACATGCGTACTTGCATGCTGTCACTCATATAATCCTACACCATTCTTTCAATGGTGACAAAATCATATGCAGTGACAGTAGACGACATGTCAGTAATCGTTGGCAGGTCCTTCAGTCCGGACCAGATGTCAGCTATCGCTCCTCACTGCCCTGCATCACCGCCAGTGGGTGGTTTTGGAAATTTTATCCTTTTTCCTGGCAGCTCCAGTTGCGGGAGATAATGAAGGAGGAGCTGTTGGCGGGTCACATTCCGCTTGACTTGACAATTGTCTCACCAGCAGGTTTTTGAACATCTGCAGACTTGTGTCTGCCGGAAAGAGAGATACAACATAGGCTTTAAACCTAGGATCGAGCACGGTGGCCAAAATGTAGTGCTCTGATTTCAAAAGATTGACCACCCGTGAATCCTGGTTAAGCGAATTAAGGGCTCCATCCACAAGTCCCACGTGCCTAGCGGAATTACTCCGTTTTAGCTCCTCCTTCAATCTCTCCAGCTGCTTCTGCAAAAGCCTGGTGAGGGGAATGACCTGACTCAGGCTTGCAGTGTCTGAACTGACTTCACGTGTGGCAAGTTCAAAGGGTTGCAGAACCTTGCACAACGTTGAAATCATTCTCCACTGCGCTTGAGTCAGGTGCATTCCCCCTCCTTTGCCTATATCGTAGGCAGATGTATAGGCTTGAATGGCCTTTTGCTGCTCCTCCATCCTCTGAAGCATATAGAGGGTTGAATTCCACCTCGTTACCACCTCTTGCTTCAGCTAACGGCTGGGCATGTTCAGGAGTGTTTGCTGGTGCTCAAGTCTTCGGCACGCGGTGGCTGAATGCAGAAAGTGGCCGGCAATTCTTCGGGCCACCGACAGCATCTCTTGCACGCCCCTGTCGTTTTTTTTTAAATTCTGCACCACCAAATTGATTGTATGTGCAAAACATGGGACGTGCTGGAATTTGCCCACATGTAATGCACACACAATATTGGTGGTGTTGTCCGATGTCACAAATCCCCAGGAGAGTCCAATTGGGGTAAGCCAATCAGCGATGATGTTCCTCAGTTTCTGTAAGAGGTTGTCAGCTGTGTTCCTCTTATGGAAAGCGGTGATACAAAGCGTAGCCTGCCTAGGAACGAGTTGGCGTTTGCGAGATGCTGCTACTGGTGCCGCCGCTGCTGTTGTTGCTGCAGGAGGCAATACTTCTACCCAGTGGGCTGTCACAGTCATATAGTCCTTAGTCTGCCCTGCTCCACTTGTCCACATGTCAGTGGTTAAGTGGACATTGGGTACAACTGCATTTTTTATGACACTGGTGACTCTTTTTCTGACGTCTGTGTACATTCTCGGTATCGCCTGCCTAGAGAAGTGGAACCTAGATGGTATTTGGTACCGGGGACACACTACCTCAAGCAATTCTCTAAGTCCCTGTGAACTAACGGCGGATACCGGACGCACGTCTAACACCAACATAGTTGTCAAGGCCTGAGTAATCCGCTTTGAAACAGGATACTGCTGTGATATTTCATCTTTCCTCGCAAAGGACTGTTGGACATTCAAATGCTTATTGGAAGTAGTACAAGTGGTCTTCTGACTTCCCCTCTGGGATGCCGATCGACTCCCAGCAGCAACAACAGCAGCGCCAGCAGCAGTAGGTGTTACACTCAAGGATCCATCGGAGGAATCCCAGTTAGGAGAGGACTCGTCGGACTTGCCAGTGACATGGCCTGCAGGACTATTGGCGTTCCTAATGAGGAAATTGACACTGAGGGAGTTGGTGGTGTGGTTTGCAGGAGCTTGGGTACAAGAGGAAGAAGGGATTTAGTTGTCACTGTCAGTGGACTGCTTCCGCTGTCACCCAAAGTTTTTAAACTTGTCAATGACTTCTGATGAATGCACTCTAGGTGACGTATAAGGGAGGATGTTCCTAGGTGGTTAACATCCTTACCCCTTCTTATTACAGCTTGACAAAGGCAACACACGGCTTGACACCAGTTGTCCGCATTTCTGTTGACATAATTCCAAACCGAAGAGGTGATTTTTTTGGTATTTTGACCAGGCATGTCAATGGCCTTATTCATCTCACGGACAACAGATGTCTCCCCGGGTGCCTGACTTAAACCACCTCTCCATCAGAATCCTCCTTGTCAATTTCCTCCTCAGCGCCAGCAACACCCATATCTTCATCCTGGTGTACTTCTACAGTGACATCTTCAATTTGAATATTAGGAACTGGACTGTGGATGCTCCTTCCAGCACTTGCAGGGGGCGTGCAAATGGTGGAAGGAGCCACCTCTTCCCGTCCAGTGTTGGGAAGGTCAGGCATTGCAACCGACACAATTGGACTCTCATTGGGGATTTGTGATTTAGAAGAACGCACAGTTCTTTGCTGTGCTTTTGCCAGCTTATCTCTTTTCATTTTTCTAGCGGGAGGATGAGTGCTTCCATCCTCATGTGAAGCTGACCCACTAGTCATGAGGAACATAGGAGAGGGCCTTAGCCGTTCCTTTCCACTCCGTGTCGTAAATGGCATATTGGCAAGTTTACGCTTCTCAGACGCTTTTAATTTAGATTTTTGGGTCATTTTACTGAACTTTTGTTTTTTGGATTTTACATGCTCTGTACTATGACATTGTGCATCGGCCTTGGCAGCCGACATTGATGGCATTTCATCGTCTCTGCCATGACTAGTGGCAGCAACTTCAGCACTAGGTGGTAGTGGATCTTGATCTTTCCCTATTTTACCCTCCACATTTTTGTTCTCCATTTTGTAATGTGTGGAATTATATGCCAGTAATATATCTGGAATTAGATGGCAGTAATGTCTGGAATTAGATACCACTAGATAGATACCAGATACCACTGTGACTGTAATGATGATGACCTATGCACAGTGACAGGACACTACCACAGCACCCTACAGCAGCAAGATGCAGCACAAGACACTGGACTTTTAGTCACCACAATGCAGCACTGATAATAATGAGCACATATACACTGTGCACTGTTCTGGATAATAGAACTGAGTGCCACTGGGCAGCGAGAACAGCACTGGACTACTGTACTGTACTACCATATACTGGTCAGTGGTCACCACAATGCAGCAATGATAATATAATGAGCACAGATACACTGTGCACTGTTCAGGATAATAGAACTGAGTGACACTGGGCAGCAAAAACAGCACTGGACTACTGTACTGTAATACCATATACTGATCTCCACAATGCAGCACAGATATTGAGCTGAGATTTACTGATATTGGGCTATTCGGGCAGAGAACGTAGCCACGTCCTCTCTCTATCTCGACAATGCACGAGTGAAAACGGCGTCGATGCGCGGCTCTTTATATGGAATCCGAATCTCGCGAGAATCTGACAGGGGGATGATGACGTTTTCCCCCGTTCGGGTTTTAAGTGTAAGGTGGGAAGAACCGAGGCTGCCTCGGACCCGTGTAAACCACGTGAAGTTCAGGGGGTTCGGATCTCGACGAACTGAACCCGCTCTTCTTATATATATATATATATATATATATATATATATATATATACAGATACATATTACCGGCACTCCTTAGGGTGGCTATTGCATTTCTGTGCTGGTTGCCCTCACAAACGGAAATAGATAACATCAAGTGGTGCGGCACTCCAGACGTCTGGAGTGCCGCACCACTTGATGTTATATATATATATATATATTGCTCAAAAAAATAAAGGGAACACTTATTAAATACTTTGTTCTTTACATAGTTGAATGTGCTGACAACAAAATCACACAAAAATGATCAATGGAAATCAAATTTATTCACCCATGGAGGTCTGGATTTGGAGTCACACTCAAAATTAAAGTGGAAAAACACACTACAGGCTGATCCAACTTTGATGTAATGTCCTTAAAACAAGTCAAAATGAGGCTCAGTAGTGTGTGTGGCCTCCACGTGCCTGTATGACCTCCCTACAACGCCTGGGCATGCTCCTGATGAGGTGGCGGATGGTCTCCTGAGGGATCTCCTCCCAGACCTGGACTAAAGCATCCGCCAACTCCTGGACAGTCTGTGGTGCAACGTGGCGTTGGTGGATGGAGCGAGACATGGTGTCCCAGATGTGCTCAATTGGATTCAGGTCTGGGGAACGGGCGGGCCAGTCCATAGCATCAATGCCTTCGTCTTGCAGGAACTGCTGACACACTCCAGCCACATGAGGTCTAGCATTATCTTGCATTAGGAGGAACCCAGGGCCGACCGCACCAGCATATGGTCTCACAAGGGGTCTGAGGATCTGCTCTCGGTACCTAATGGCAGTCAGGCTACCTCTGGCGAGCACATGGAGGGCTGTGCGGCCCCCCAAAGAAATGCCACCCCACACCATTACTGACCCACTGCCAAATCGGTCATGCTGGAGGATGTTGCAGGCAGCAGAACGTTCTCCTTGGCGTCTCCAGACTCTGTCACGTCTGTCACATGTGCTCAGTGAGAACCTGCTTTCATATGTGAAGAGCACAGGGCGCCAGTGGCGAATTTGCCAATCCTGGTGTTCTCTGGCAAATGCCAAACGTCCTGCATGGTGTTGGGCTGTAAGCACAACCCCCACCTGTGGACGTCGGGCCCTCATACCACCCTCATGGAGTCTGTTTCTGATCGTATGAGTAGACACATGCACATTTGTGGCTTGCTGGAGGTCATTTTGCAGGGCTCTGGCAGTGCTCCTCCTGTTCCTCCTTGCACAAAGGCGGAGGTAGCGGTTCTGCTGCTGGGTTGTTGCCCTCCTACGGCCTCCTCCACGTCTCCTGATGTACTGGCCTGTCTCCTGGTAGCGCCTCCATGCTCTGGACACTACGCTGACAGACACAGCAAACCTTCTTGCCACAGCTCGCATTGATGTGCCATCCTGGATGAGCTGCACTACCTGAGCCACTTGTGTGGGTTGTAGACTCCGTCTCATGCTACCACTAGAGTGAAAGCACTGCCAGCTTTCAAAAGTGACCAAAACATCAGCCAGAAAGCATAGGAGCTGAGAAGTGGTCTGTGGTCACCACCTGCAGAACAACTCCTTTATTGGGGGTGTCTTGCTAATTGCCTATAATTTCAACCTGTTGTCTATTCCATTTGCACAACAGCATGTGAAATTGATTGTCAATCAGTGTTGCTTCCTAAGTGGACAGTTTGATTTCACAGAAGTGTGATTGACTTGGAGTTACATTGTGTTGTTTAAGTGTTCCCTTTATTTTTATGAGCAGTGTATATATATATATATATATATATATATCCCACGTAGAAACTCCGGCACTCCAAAAATGGCAAACAAGTACCTTGCTCCTGTGCCTTCCTCCCGGGGGGCTACCCCACAATACCAATGCACAAAAAAATGAGGCGGCACTTGGAGTCTGGTGAAAAATAGTGAATGTTGTATTAGCAAACGAGTTGACGTTTCGGGGACGTGCTCCCCTTCCTCAGAACAATCTAAACAGTGTGACATGTGTACAATAGGTAGGGTATTTATTGTACACATGTCACACTGTTTAGATTGTTCTGAGGAAGGGGAGCACGTCCCCGAAACGTCAACTCGTTTGCTAATACAACATTCACTATTTTTCACCAGACTCCAAGTGCCGCCTCATTTTTTTGTGCATATATATATATATATATATATATTAATTAGACCTGTCCGTATCCAGTGTGTCAGATCTCCCGTGCGTGTGTTACAGCATAGTGCAGCAGCAGCAGGAAGCATGCACGGGAGATCTGACACACTGGAACGGACAGGTCTAATTAATATATATATACTATTTCGTTACGGCGACACTCCACGAGCCAATTAATTATATAAAAACTATTTAATTACGGCGGCACTCCACAAGGACTTTCACTCAAACAGAAATGAAGAGACAGACGCCCCTGTCCAGTTTCAGTCCTGTTGACTGAAACGTTAACACTGGACAGGGGCGTCTGTCTCTTCATTTCTGTTTGAGTGAAAGTCCTTGTGGAGTGCCGCCGTAATGAAATAGTATCTACTATGCTTAATTGGCTGGATGGCACCAGAGGCGTTACATATTAAGGTGGAGTGCCGGTAACGATTTGTTATATATATATATATATATATATATATATACACACATACAGATACAGGTTGAGTATCCCTTATCTAAAAATTCTAAATCCCACATTTTTGGCTCCCCTACTGAGATAATGACACATATCTATATATAGTATATTACATATCTATATAATATATCGATATATACACATAATATATAATATATATGTCATTTTGTCAGTAGGGAAACAAAAAATGTGTGATTTTTAATTTTGGATAAGGGATACTCAACCTGTATATATATAGCAGGAAAATCTTGAAAAAGTGAGTTGCTACCTCTTTTTTTACCCACTGTTACTGTTCCTAGTCATAGTCCACGTGGATCGTAAAGTATGAAAAAGTAAAATAAAAAAATAAAAACAATGTGAAAAACTCATGTCGACCTTTTTGCATGTCTACCTTGTTCACGTCGACATAATGGCCGTGTCGACCTATTTCTAGTGTCAACCTATTCACTGTCGACCAGTGGGTGTTGACCTAACGGGTGTCGACTTAAGTGGTGTCGACCCAGAGTCCGGATACTGTCTATGACATAGAGAAAAAAACGAAAACATATCACCTACTGTAGGGAGTTTCTTTACCAATATAGAAGCACAAACTGATTAAGCTATTCTACATGGAATTATGGAATTTCTCATTACACAGAGTAACAAAACTGACCAGGCATTGTCCGGTGTTGAATTGTTGTTGAAATAGTCAAGATTGGGTGGGTACACACTGGGACAACGGGCATTCGTTCCAACATCGGAACAAATGCCCGCCGGCAGGGATTGCCTGTACATACTGCAGAGAGGTTAATGTAGGACAACCAGTGACAGATGATAGCGACCGACAGGAGCGCGCAATCATGTGCGCACAATGAGCGATGTAGGTGATATGTTATTACAAACGTCATATCGGCCTGACATCGCTCCAGTGTGTACCCGGCTTAAGTCACTTGTTTAGCAATACGGTTGATAATGATTTGGTATTAGAGATTTGTACCTGAAAGTGTTTTTATTATTTATTTATTATTATTGACCCTTATTACAGTGCATGTGAGTAAGGGGAGGCTGCATGTAATACATGGATGGAACGCGTTACGATCCTGTCCTGGAGAGAAATCTAGATTGTTCCATATCAGGGAGAGAGTTGTAGAAGAGGATAAGAGAGATGAGGTTTGCACAGCTCGATCCTACACACTGCAAAAAGTCTATTATGGGAAGTTATGTTTAAACCAAAACCGGCTCTGACAAATGCAGAGAAGTGAAACACTGCCGAGTAAAACCGAGTAAAACCGAATCCGCTCATCACTAATTATATACAGGTTTAAAAAGAACCCTTGTTTACATGAGGACATACTCCGTTCCATGGGAAGTGGGAAATTTTGCTTTAAAGGGAACGTAAATTTCTGGAAGAGACATGAAGCCAAAAAAGTATAAAGCATTTGGTCAATGAGGGTAATTCAGAGTTGATCGCAGCAGAAAATTTGTTAGCAGTTGGGCAAAACCATGTGCACTGTAGGTGGGACAGATATAACATTTGCAGAGACAGTTATACTTGAGTGGGTTAAGCCCAGTACCCACGGGCCGATGCAGGAGAGATGTGTGCTGAGCGAACCGCTCAGCACACATCTCTCCTGCCGCTCAGCACAGTGCGATCTGTGCTGAGCGTGCGGGGGGAGACGGGGGGGGGCGCTCATTTCACCCAGCGGGTGAAGTGAGCGACCCGCTAGATTGGCCTGCATGCAGGCCAATCTAGCAGCAGCGATAGCGATGTGCGGGCCGCGCATCGCTATCGCTGAGGGGGCTACACACGGAGCGATCATGCTGATATTCTAAGCAATCTAGTCAGATTGCTTAGAATATCGCTCCGTGAGTACCCCCCTTAATATTGTTTATGTGCAGGGTAAATACTGTCTGCTTTATTTTTACACTGCAATTTAGATTTCAGCTTGAACACAACCCACCCAAATCTAACTCTCTCTGCACATGTTACATCTGTCCCCCCTGCAGTGCATATGGTTTTGCCCAACTGCTAACAAATTTGCTGCTGCGATCAACTCAGAATTAGGCCCATGGTTTTGCCCATTAGCTAACAAATTTGCTGTTGCGATCAGATCTGAATTAGGCCCCCAGATCATGTAACCACATACATGAAGACCAAACTTGGACAGAGTTCTGCTCATAGCAAGGGGGTGGTTCAAGTCCTGATGGTGCTTCCGATGGTTGTGACTGAAGCCACTGAAAGTGGGTGTCTGTGCATTTTCGCATTCAGATGCACGACTATACACCAGAGGAAGAGGAAAAGCTGCTAACATGGTCGCAGCAGTGCACGACTCAGCCCTATTATTATTTACTGAAGAAAAGGAGATGACCTGAAAGACACAACAGAGAATGTTTTTAGAACTTGAACATATCAATATATATTCTAGATAAACTAACATGAATGTTTCCAAGGTACCTGTAAAATACTGTTAAAAGAAAATCTCAAGTAAAGATTACTTTGGTTATTTTAATGTATTTGTGCTTCATGTAAAACTTTATAAAAAAATGTACACAATATACAGGGGGTGATACTGAGTTAGACACAGGGAAGCCATTGGGTGCAAGGGTCCGACGGTCTTCCACTGCGCACGTAGAGGTATAGATTGCATGGTGATAACATTTTGATGGGCATCCCTGGATAGCAACTGGGGGGTGGCTACTAGTCGTTGTTACCCAAAATGCCTACACCAATCCTGCATTATGCTTACTCATAGTTACCTACTTTGCTGCCTCCTCCTCCGGGAGGAGGCAGCGTTGTAGGTGTATGGGGGGCGTGGCCGGCACCTGATAGGCGGTCCGGGGGCGTGGTCGGCACAGGATGGGCGGTCCGGGGGCGTTACATCAGGGTCGCGTCATCGTGACTCCGCCCCCCGCTGTGCTGAGAAACGAGCCGCTGCATAGCGGGGGGCAGAGCTACGATGACGCGATTCAGCGCGAATCGCGTCATCGGACCCCCTCGGGCCACCCGCTTGTTCTCTGCTGCGGGCGGCCGAGGGGGAAAGCGGGAGGCTTGCCCACCTTTCCGGGGGGCCGGGAGGGTCACCCGATTTTCGGGAGCCTCCCGGCCATTCCGGGAGGGTAGGCAAGTATGTGCTTACTGTGTGCTCAGGTTTTCTTTTTATGTCTGTGTGGTTTAATTGCTGTATTACTTAAATCTTCTGTATTGTGTGCATTGTTTTTGATGTCTGTAAAGTGCCTTCAGTCCTGTTCAAGAAAGAGTGCATTACATAAATAAAATGATGATTATTATTATTATTATTATTATTATTAATCGCGGGGGTGCAGTGGGCATGTCGGTGTCAGCAACTGTGTGGCACTGACACTAGCAGACATGGTCACTCGGACATTTTTTTGCGCCTGCTATTGGCAAATGTAATATTCATTGGTCAGGCCGATGGTGCACCAATAATGCATCTTTGTACACATATCGGCGGAATCACACCGCAACCAGTGGGTGCTTCAATAGGATGTCCATCGGTCATGGTATTAACAAAAGTTGTAGCCACTGCTTCATTAGTAGATATGCCCCCAGTAGTTATGCCCCCAGTATGTTTTCCTCTCTGTAGATATGTCCCCTAGTAGTGCCACTTGGAGGGGGTGACAATGCTGATGGGCTGTGTAGCACACAGGACACTCTGCACCAAAGCTGTAAGTAGACATTTTGGCGCTCTTTGGCAGAAAGTGAATTGGTGCTCCCCCTCCCATATTCCAAAGGATGGACAGTGCACGGCGTAGGCGCGCAGCAAAAATGTAGGGGCATGGCTTCGTGGGGAAGGGACGTGGCCACATAATAGTGCCAGTCAGTGCTTTAAGTGGTCCTAGAGAGGTGGTGGAACTCATCCCCCCTCCCCCCGACGCCCATGCAATAAAGGTATGGTGTTCACCCCCCCCCCCCCAAAAAAAAGGGGCGTGGTCTCAAAAAGAAAGGGGCGTGGTCATACAATAGTAATAATGCCCATAGTAGTAACACCCCTAATACACATAATGCCCACAGTAGTAGCACCCCGTAATACACAATGCCCACAGCAGTAGCGCCTCTTTCACAATGCCCACAGTAGTAGTGCTCCACTGTACTGGTAGCGCCCCTTATATAGAGCCCATAGTAGTGGTGCCCCTTATGCAATGCCCCCAGTAGTAGTGCCCCATATGTCCCCAGGAGTGATGCCCCTTATGAAGTGCCCCCTTTACTATGCCCTCATTAGAAGTGCCCCCATTAGTAATGCCCTTAATGGTAATGCCCCTGTGTAGTATTGCCCCCACTAGTAATGTCACCTGTAGTAATGCCCCCAGTCATTTAGCCTACTGTAGTTTAGCCCCAGTAGTTATGCCCCCAGTAGTTTAGTCCCCTGTGATAATGCCCCTGCAGTTATGACCCCAGTAGTTTACCCCCCCTTTAGTTTAGCCTCCCAGTGGTAATGCCCCCAGTAGTTTAGCCCATGTAGTTTAGTCCTCATGTAGTTTGCCCCCCTGTAGTTTAGCCCCTGCAGTTATGCTCCCAGTAGTTTAGCCCCCAGTAGTTTAGCCCCTGTAGTTTAGCCCCATGTAGCTTGCCCCCAGTAGTTTGCCCTAAGTAGTAATGCCCCCCAGTAATTTGCCCACTTGTAGTTTAGCCCTTAAGTAGTAATACCCCCAGTAGTTATGCCCCCAGTAGTAATACCCCCAGTACTAATGCCCCTGTAGTTATGCCCCCAGTAGTAATGCGCCCCTGTAGTTATGCCCCTAGTAGTAATGTGCCCCTGTAGTTTGCCCCCAGTAGTTAGACCCTGTAGTTTAACCCCATATAGTTTGCCCCCAGTAGTTTAGCCCCCTTGTAGTTTAGCCCCAGTAGTAATGCCCCCCCTGTAGTTTTCCTCCTTGTGGTTTAGCCCCCCTGTAGTTATGCCCCCAGTAGTAATGCGCCTCTGTAGTTTGCCCCCAGTAGCTTGCCCCCTTGTTTTTTGCCCCCAGTAGCTTGACCCTAGTAGCTTGCCCCCTTGTAGTTTGCCCCCAGTATCTTGCCACCTTGTAGTTTGCCCCCAGTAGTTAGCCGCCTTGTAGTTTGCACCCAGTAGCTTGCCCCCTTGTAGTTTGCCCCCTTGTAGATTGCCCGCAGTGGTTAGCCCCCTGTAGCTTGCCCCCCTGTAGCTTGCCCCTTGTAGACGCGCCACTACACTCACTCACACGTTTATTAAAAAAAACACCATACTTACCAAGCCCTGGCGTCCGCTCCCAATAGCGCACACTGCCGCACTGACAGAGCCGGAAGCTGGAGCTCAGTAGTGAGCTCCTGCCGCCGGCTTCCGCTGTGGAGAGAGAGCCGGGAGCCCGCTGGGAACACAATCTCAGCGGGCGCCAGGCATCTCCTTGTGCTGCGCCAGGCACACATCGGGTTAGGTGAGCCGGAGGAGGTGGAACTGTGTTCCTCCTCCAAGTGGAACTGACGGAACGCAGTTCCGCCCCGTTCCGGCTCACTTTAACACCTGGTGCCAATTTACATTACACCACACAGTATAAGCCAAATTCACATTACCCCACACAGTATGAGCCAAATTCACATTACGCCACACAGTATAAGCCAAATTCACATTACGCCACACAGTATGAGCCAAATTCACATTACCCCACACAGTATGAGCCGAAATGTACATTACCCCACACTGTATGAGCCAAATTCACATTACTCCACAGTATGAGCCAAAATTTACATTACCCCACACAGTATGAGCCATATTCACATTAAGCCACACAGTATGAGGCAAAATTACATTGCGCCACAGAGTATGAGCCAAATTCACATTACCCCACACAGTATGAGCCAAATTCACATTGTGCCACACAGTATGAGCGAAATTCACATTGCACCACACAGTATGAGCCAAATTCACATTACGCCACACAGTATGAGCCAAATTCACATTGCGCACACAGTATGAGCCAAAATTCACATTGCGCCACACAGTATGAGCCGAAATTCACATTGCGCCACTCAGTATGAGCCAAATTCACATTACCCCACATAGTATGAGACAAAATTCACATTAACCCACACAGTTTGAGCCAAATTCACATTACCCCACACATTGATGGCAGCGTGGCTCAGCCTGGGTACTGCAGTGTTGTTCCTCCTAGCCGTGATCGCACCGACTCCCGCTCAACACTCATCCAGTCCTCTGCACTCAGGAGGATGAGAGGAACAAGGCTGAAGAGCTGGGAGAGATGACAGGGTATGTTCCCACTGCCCCTCCTCCTGCCCTTCCTCCTCTATGCATGCCACCGCAGTGCCAGACCCCCCCGCACGGTTGCCAGGTTACACAGCGTCCTCCTCCGTTCCCTCCGTTGAATGCCGTCTCCCTCCTCCTGCCTCTCCTGTGTTACTGTGGCCAGTCTGGGTGGCAAAGTAACTATGCAGCTGCAGATACTGTGGGTGGGCCGGGCAAAGTGTCTATGCAGGCCGTATACGGCCCACGGGCCGGACGTTCCCCACCCCTGATATAGAGGATCAGATGCTGAATGACTATTAGACAAAAAACTAAACAAGTAATCCTTGTTTAGTTTTTTGTTAACAATGGGGCGAATGGAGCTACAGCTCCAGGCCTCCACAAAAAATAGGCCCATCATCATGGCAACATGATGATGACGAGCCATCAGCTGGCTACATAGTTGGCCATAAACCATAACTATTAAGATTATATTTCTATTTTTCTCACAAAATTATGCAATTTTTATATTTTGACATAATTAGGGAGACATTGGGGCTCATATTGTAGGAGATGAACACGACCATATGTCTCTGGCCACACCCACATAGCACTTGTCATGTGGCCCTCAATCCGGCTCCGAACCCTGGGTGATCCCTGATAGTGATGGTGATCTCTCTCGCTCTCTCTCTCTCTCTCTCTCTCTATATATATATATATATATATATATATATATATATATATATATATACACAGGTTGAGTATCCCATATACAAATATTCCGAAATACGGAATATTCCGAAATACAGACTTTTTTGAGTGAGACTGAGATAGTGAAACCTTTGTTTTCTGATGGCTCAATGTACACAAACTTTGTTTAATACAAAAAGTTATTAAAAATATTGTATTAAATGACCTTCAGGCTACGTGTATAAGGTGTATATGAAACATAAATGAATTGTGTGTATGTACACAAACTTTGTTTAATGCACAAAGTACATTATAACATTGGCTAAAATGACCTTCAGGCTGTGTGTATAAGGGGGATAATTCCAAGTTGATCGCAGCAGGATTTTTGATAGCAATTGGGTAAAACCATGGCCCTCATTCCGAGTCGTTCGCTCTGTATTTTTCATCGCATCGCAATGAAAATCCGCTTAGTACGCATGCGCAATATTCGCACTGCGACTGCGCCAAGTAATTTAACAATGAAGATAGTATTTTTACTCATGGCTTTTTCATCGCTCCGGCGATCGTAATGTGATTGACAGGAAATGGGTGTTACTGGGCGGAAACACGGCGTTTTATGGGCGTGTGGATGAAAACGCTACCGTTTCCGGAAAAAACGCAGGAGTGGCTGGAGAAACGGGGGAGTGTCTGAGCGAACGCTGGGTGTGTTTGTGACGTCAAACCAGGAACGACAAGCACTGAACTGATCGCACAGGCAGAGTAAGGTTGAAGTTACTCAGAAACTGCAAAGTAGTTTGTAATCGCAATATTGCGATTACATCGGTCGCAATTTTAAGAAGCTAAGATACACTCCCAGTAGGCGTAGGCTTAGCGTGTGTAACTCTGCTAAATTCGCCTTGCGACCGATCAACTCGGAATGAGGGCCCATGTGCACTGCAGGGGAGGCAGATATAACATTTGCAGAGAGAGTTAGATTTGGGTGGGTTATTTTATTTCTGTGCAGGGTAAATACTGGCTGCTTTATTTTTACACTGCAAATTAGATTGCAGATTGAACACACCACACCCAAATCTAACTCTCTCTGCACATGTTATATCTGCCTCCACTGCAGTGCACATGGTTTTGCCCAATTGCTAACAGAATTCCTGCTGCGATCAACTTGGAATTACCCCCAAGGTGTATATGAAATTTAAATGCATTCTGTGCTTAGATTTGGGCTCCATCGCCTTGATATCTAATTATGGTATGCAATTATTCCAAAATACGGAAAAATCCGATATCCAAAATACTCCTGGGGGCTAATTCCAAGTTGATCGCAGCAGAATTTTTTTTAGCAGTTGGGCAAAACCATGTGCACTGCGGGGGGGGGGGGGGCAGATATAACATTTGCAGAGAGAGTTAGATTTGGGTGGGTTATTTTGTTTCTGTGCAGGGTAAATACTGGCTGCTTTATTTTTGCACTGCAATTTAGATTGCAGATTCAACTCACCACACCCAAATCTCTCTCTGCACATGTTATATCTGCCTCCCCTGCAGTGCACATGGGGGGTCATTCCGAGTTGTTCGCTCGCAAGCTGCTTTTAGCAGCTTTGCGCACGCTAAGCCGCCGCCTACTGGGAGTGAATCTTAGCTTATCAAAATTGCGAACGAAAGATTAGCAGAATTGCGAATAGACACTTCTTAGCAGTTTCTGAGTAGCTCTAGACTTACTCGGCATCTGCGATCAGTTCAGTGCTTGTCGTTCCTGGTTTGACGTCACAAACACACCCAGCGTTCACCCAGACACTCCTCCGTTTCTCCAGCCACTCCCGCGTTTTTCCCAGAAACTGTAGCGTTTTTTCGCACACACCCATAAAACGGCCAATTTCCGCCCAGAAACACCCACTTCCTGTCAATCACATTACGATCACCAGAACAAAGAAAAAACCTTGTAATGCCGTGAGTAAAATACCTAACTGCATAGCAAATTTACTTGGCGCAGTCGCACTGCGGACATTGCGCATGCGCATTAGCGACTAATCGCTCCGTTGCGAGAAAAAAATAACGAGCGAACAACTCGGAATGACCCCCATGGTTTTGCCCAACTGCTAACAAAGTTCCTGCTGCGATCAACTTGGAATTACCCCCCTGGTCCCAAGCATTTTGGATAAGAGATACTCAACCTGTATATATACGAAAACACTCATTCACTCACTCACTGACCGACTGACTCCTCACTAATTCTCTTACTTCCCGATATATTAGGAAGCTGATATTTAACATAGGTATTCTTCAGGTGGGAAATATGAAAATCACTTAATTAGAATTAAAAAAAAAACCTCCCCTAAGGGGATGAAAAGGGTGTTAACATAATGGCGTCATTACCGCTGCGTGGTTTGAGTTGCGGGAACGATAACGCCCAAACGGACAATCGAATCAAAATTTGGATTGCACCTGGAGTGTGTAGAATTTAATAAACTACAAAAATGTGAAAGCCCTCACTCACTCACTCACTCACTCACTCACTCACTCACTCACTCACTAATTCACTCACTGATTCTCTCACTGACATACTCATCACTAATTCTCTTACTTTCCGATATGTTAGGAAGATTAATAAAATAAACCTCTCCTAAGTTGATGAAAAGGGGGTTGACATAATGACGTTGCTTGCGTTGCGTGAATGATAACGCCCAACGGACAATCGGATCAAAATTTGGATTGCACCTCCAGTGTGTAGAATGTAATAAACTACAAAAATGGTCCTGTCTCTATTTACCGTATCTGTTCGGGGAACGCCAAGAACCATGGATTAATATTTAATTACTGTACATTAAGACGACTCAAATTTACAGCTGTATAGACTCTATAGATTTTAACACATTTATATTTACAACCGTGAAAATCAGAAACTTCTGTGCGAAGAACAGCTAGTATTTATATATATATATATATATATATATATATGTATATGTACTGTATGTATAAGAAAGCTTATATGCTATATGCAACTAATTTGTGTTAGTTTAAAAATATTTAATTTCTGTTGTGCATTGAATGCTTCGTACTGTACATTGCCTTAGGTGGCACATCAGTCATATTCACACTTGAATAAATGTAGACACTTTGGGGTAAATTTACTAAGGTCCCGATTTTGACCGAGATGCCGTTTTTTCATCAAAGTGTCATCTCGGTAATTTACTAAGCAATAATCACGGCAGTGATGAGGGCATTCGTAATTTTTTGGAAGTCCAACAAAAAAATTACGAATGAATACACCATCGGTCAAAACGCGGCTGTTTAACTATGAATCTCGGTAATTTACTAAGAAGTGCAAAGCAAAACAAAACACTGCCGTGAAAAATTACAACTCGTAAAAAAGTGCTTAAAAAAAACAGACCTGCTTTTTTTATTCGTGATTGGATAGGCATGCACGGATCCATGAGATCCGTGCATGTATATCAGGGGGAAAGGGTGGTAAAGTGATTATTTTCTCAAAAAAAATTGCGTGGGGTCCCCCCTCCTAAGCATAACCAGCCTCGGGCTCTTTGAGCCGATCCTGGTTGCAGAAATATGGGGGGAAAAATGACAGGGGTTCCCCCATATTTAAGCAACCAGCATCGGGCTCTGCGCCTGGTCCTGGTTCCAAAAATACAGGGGAACAAAAAGAGTAGGGGTCCCCCGTATTTTTAAAACCAGCACCGGGCTCCACTAGCTGGACAGATAATGCCACAGCCGGGGGTCATTTTGATATAGTGCCCTGCGGCCGTGGCATCAAAAATCCAACTAGTCACCCCTGGCCGGGTTACCCTGGGGGAGTGGGGACCCCTTCAATCAAGGGGTCCCCCCCCCAGCCACCCAAGGGCCAGGGGTGAAGCCCGAGGCTGTCCCCCCCCATCCAATGGGCTGCGGATGGGGGGGCTGATAGCCTTTTGTGATAATGAAAAGATATTGTTTTTAGTAGCAGTACTACAAGGCCCAGCAAGCCTCCCCCGCATGCTGGTACTTGGAGAACCACAAGTACCAGCATGCGGCGGAAAAACGGGCCCGCTGGTACCTGTAGTACTATTACTAAAAAAATACCCAAAAAAAGACAAGACACACACACCGTGAAAGTAAAGATTTATTACATACATGCACACAAACATACATACATACTTACCTTATGTTCACACGAGGGTCTGTCCTCTTCTCCAGTAGAATCCAAGGGGTACCTGTTGAATAAATTCTACTCACCAGATCCCGGGTCCCAGGGTCCTCGGGGCAACCATTTGTAATCCAGGTACTTGAATAAAATAACAAAACGGAAAGCCGAGCCACGAACTGAAAGGGGCCCCATGTTTTCACATGGGACTCCTTTCCCCGAATGCCAGAAACCCACTCTGACTTCTGTCTAAGTGGGTTTCTTCAGCCAATCAGGGAGCGCTACGTTGTAGCACCCTCCTGATCGGCTGTGTGCTCCTGTACTGTCTGACAGGCGGCACACGGCAGTGTTACAATGTAGCGCCTATGCGCTCCATTGTAACCAATGGTGGGAACTTTCTGCTCAGCGGTGACGTCACTTTAGGTCAACCGCAAGGCAGAAAGTTCCCACCATTGGTTACAATGGAGCGCATAGGCGCTACATTGTAACACTGCCGTGTAGTACTACAGGTACCAGCGGGCCCGTTTTTCCGCCGCATGCTGGTACTTGTGGTTCTCCAAGTACCAGCATGCGGGGGAGGCTTGCTGGGCCTTGTAGTACTGCTACTAAAAACAATATCTTTTCATTATCACAAAAGGCTATCAGCCCCCCCATCCGCAGCCCATTGGATGGGGGGGGACAGCCTCGGGCTTCACCCCTGGCTCTTGGGTGGCTGGGGGGGGGACCCCTTGATTGAAGGGGTCCCCACTCCCCCAGGGTACCCCGGCCAGGGGTGACTAGTTGGATTTTTGATGCCACGGCCGCAGGGCACTATATCAAAGTGACCCCCGGCTGTGGCATTATCTGTCCAGCTAGTGGAGCCCGGTGCTGGTTTTAAAAATACGGGGGACCCCTACTCTTTTTGTCCCCCGTTTTTTTTGGAACCAGGACCAGGCGCAGAGCCCGATGCTGGTTGCTTAAATATGGGGGAACCCCTGTCAATTTTTTACCCATATTTTTGCAACCAGGATCGGCTCAAAGAGCCCGAGGCTGGTTATGCTTAGGAGAGGGGACCCCACGCAATTTTTTTTATGGATTTTACAGTGTTTAATTTAAAAAAAAAAAAAAAATTAACCCCAGCACGGATCACACAGATCCGGCCGAGATTCATTGTAAAAAAGTCGGCAGTGTTTTGCTAATCACTGCCGTAAAAAACAGAAAAAAAAAAACGAATGACATCGACATCGGAAAACCCGAAAAGGCTAAATACGCCAGCTTAGTAAATTAGACGTAATCAATTCAAAAAGTTGCAATTTTACACTGTCAATGTCATTCGTGATTGAACTTTGACCTGAAACGGGAAAATACGAATCTTAGTAAATTTACCCCTTTATTGTAAGTCTCAAAAAGAGCATTCCAACACAGTACTAGAATACTTTAACTGTTTCTCATTTACAATGGGCCAGCTGATTAACTCTGCCATTGCCATGTAACAACATCAGAATGCAGCATTTGCCTTTGATGACAGAATGTATGCACTATAATGCATCTTTGTACACACATCAGCGGAATCACACCACAGCCAGTGGGTGTTTCAGTAGGATGCACGTTGGTCATGGAATTAACAAAAGTTGGAGCCGCTGCTGCATAAGCGTCAACCTCTGAATCACTCCCACTTTGTGAAAGTGCAGTTCAGTGTAATCCTGTACTCAGAACATATTGAGGGTCTGATGCAGGATGACTGTTACAGAAAAAAATAAATCTGGCACATTGTAACCCCGGGTGATCCCTGATAGGTTCTTTTACTTGCTTTTAATGTATAACTAGTGGCCATTTCTAAATCATGGCAGCCAGCTATTTTCATGTTTTTAGGCATTTACGCAAATATCTCAGAACTGGGATGTGTTAGAGCTTTGGGACAGAAAACATTGTTCTTTGAAAATTTTGGGCTACATTTTTGGTTTGATGCAGAGATTACCTTATTTCACTTTAATGGTGAAAAAGAGAGCCCAACGAGACCAATATTGACAAAAATATGACTTTTCAGGGCGCCATTATCTCAGCTTGGAAAGAAATATCAGGTTTCAGTTTTTGTGAGAGGTAGATATGTACTAGTTATGTGTCACCAAAAATGCTGAAGCATGAGGTTTGTGTCCTACTGTTTTTATTAGATTTTGAAAACATAATTATTTTCAAAATTTTATCTAATTAAGGCCTAAAAATACAATTGATTAGTTTGCTTGGTTATATGGCTGAGTATAGGACAGCTTTTGCCTGTAGAGACAGGCACAGTGTAGAGCATGCTGAGAGGATTGGACATGTCTGTGCATGTTGAAACATGAACTTAAGTCGATTTTGACTTTGCGATTTCCCCTGAACTGGAACTGGAACCTGGAGCCCTGAACCACCAATATTGACTATCTTTACTTGAGACTTTGACTATGTGAGATGTTGACTATGTACCAATTTTGACTATACTATGTACTAGGTCAGGGATGGGGAACCCTCCAGCTGTTGCTGAACTACACATACCAGCATGCCCTGCAACAGTTTTGCAATTTGCTCATGCTAAAACTGTTGCAGGGCATGCTGGGATGTGTAGTTCAACAACAGCTGGAGGGCCAATGGTTCGCCATCCTAGTACTAGATAGTACACAATATAGGGCCTAATTCAGACCTGATCGTAGCAGCAAATTTGTTAGCAGATGGGTAATACCATGTGCACTGCCGGGGGGGGGGGGGGGGGGGGGGGGCAGATATAACATGTGTAGAGAGTTAGATTTGAGTGTGGTGTGTTCAATCTGAAATCTAAATTGCAGTGTAAAAATAAAGCATCGTGTATTTACCCAGCACAGAAACAAAGTAACCCACCCACATCTAACTCTCTCTGCACGTGTTATATCTGCACCCCCCCATCTGCAGGGCACATGGTTTTGCCCATCTGCTAACAAATTTGCTGCTACAATCAGGTCTGAATTAGGCCCTTAGTCAAGATTGACTTGCCTGCAGTCTTCTTTTCTTGCGGTACTGACCCCACGGGAGCGTGCACCGGTATCGCAAGCTGTGTACACACGGGCCCTCATTCCGAGTTGATCGCTCGCTAGCTGCTTTTAGCAGCCGTGCAAACGCTAAGCCACCGCCCTCTGGGAGTGTATCTTAGCATAGCAGAAGTGCGAACGAAAGGATCGCATCGCTGCTACAAAAAAAAATTGTGCAGTTTCAGAGTAGCTGCAGACCTACTCCTATCTTGCGATCACTTCAGACTATTTAGTTCCTGTTTTGACGTCACAAACAGTGCGTTCGTTCGGCCAGCCACGCCTACGTTTCCCCAGCCACTCCTGCGTTTTTATCTGGCACGCCTGCGTTTTTTCATACACACCCCGAAAACGGTCAGTTACCACCCAGAAACACCCACTTCCTGTCAATGACTCACCGATCAGCAGTGCGACTGAAAAGCGTCGTTAGACCTTGTGTAAAACTACATCGTTTTTTGTGAAAGTACGTCGCGCGTGCGCAGTGTGCTCCATACGCTTGCGCAGAAGTGCTGATTTTTAGCCTGATCGCTGCGCTGCGAACAACGGCAGCTAGCGATCGACTCGGAATGACCCCCATGGTGCGATTTGCACTAACTTACTTTACGATTTTGACTATATAGTCAAAATCGCAAGGTTACATCGCACCATGTGTATGCACCTTTAGTGTTCCCACTAGACTGTTTTAGCGGGGCACCAGATTCTGCCCCCTTTTCGGTGTCCTGCTGGAACAGCCTAACCGGATCATTCAAATACCGGGAGAGCAGAAGTCATGTCCTGAGATATTCTATCTAGCTATACGCCCTTCTGTTATGTGTAGTAAATGTCCCTCCACTCCTTTCCTTATATACTGTATATGATGTTCTCTCTCTTCCCACCCGTTATATAATGTATTTATCTTTTCCCCCTCATCCCCTTTATAATATATTTAATATATCCCCACCACCCACACCCCTTATATAATATAGTTAAGGACCCCCTTACTCACCCCCACCCCTTATATATTAAATTATTTCATCCCCCCCCCACCCCCAACCCCTTATAATATATACTGTTCTTAATAATTTTCTGACCTCGGCTTACTGGGGTGGACTGTTCAGTCTTCTCAGAGTCCCAGCATTGCCAGAGAGGTAGATGCAGAGTCCAGCCTCCCGTTCCTCGTTGAGTTCTTCACCCTCCCTATGTCAGACTCAGTAGTGCAGCGCATTGCCATTGACTCCAGTCATCACCGCTAGAGGAGAGGATCAAGCAGAGATAGAGGTGCCGGCCACTGACTGGGGACCCATTCTGGTAGTCTTCAGGTTCCCCCGCCAGCAGCAGCAGTGGCAACTCATAATGCCCACCCCTTATATAATATATTACTGTTGCCTCATTTCTGTTGGGAGAGTTGCTGCTGCAGCGCTGGAGTTGGGTCGGGGCAGCTCCATTCGAGGGGACTCCCTGAGAGAGGGCCCTGGAGGTACTCACTCCCTATTTTCCCCCTTAATCGGGCTCTGCTAGCCTCCCACATCTTGCGAGAGACTCCCGATTCACTATGGAGTCTCCCGCTGCCCTCCATTATAACTGACTGCTTATGGATTTCCTTGCCCCTTCGGTGCATGGGAAAGAGGACCCCGATCCTGACACCAGTTGCAGGTCCCAAACCTCGAGCCCGCTGCTTCCCCACCCACCCAGGTAACGCATCACCTGACCAGGAAGCACTTGAGGGAGAGAATAGCCGGCAACGTGCCTGTGACCCATCACCAGCATGACTTTTATCCTGGGTATAGATTGCACTAGCAGTGCCTTAATGTATGTTTCAGAAGCACCAACTACTGCACACAGGCTGACAGAGCAGGTAGTGGAATTCCCTGCAGCGCTGGCACTTTGATAAGGTTAATGAGGAGTGCCACAGATTGCACTGCCAGTGCAGTGACTGACAAGAGTGCAGGATAGGAAACAGACAGTTGTAGTAAATGGAGTGCAATCTATGTAGGGAAATGTTACCAGTGGAGTACTCCAGGGATCTGTACTTGGACCAGTTCTCTTTAATATCTTTGTTGGTGACATTGCAAATGGTATTGAAGGGAAAGTATGCCTGTTTGCAAATGAAGGGAAGGTATGACTGTTTGCAGATGATACAAAGATATGCAACAGGGTAGAACAAATAGAGGGGTTAAACAAATGATTGATGACCCAGGTAGGCTTGAGAAATGGTCAAGAACGTGGCAACTACAGTTTAATGCTAAAAAATGCAAAATCATGCACTTGGGTCTCAAAAACCCAAAGACTAAGGGGGTAATTCAGAGTTGATCGCAGCAGCAAATTTGTTAGCTAATGGGCAAAACCATGGGGGTCATTCAGAGTCAGACCTGATCGCACGCTGCAGTTTTTTGCAGCCGTGCGATCGGGTCTAAACAGCGCATGCGTGGGGGCTGCAATGCGCAGGCGCGTCGCTGGACGTCGACGGGAAGCGACAGAGACACCGAAGAAAGCGTTTGCAGCGGCGAACGCAAGAAGATTAACAGGAACAGGTTGTCCGGGGGGGGTCAACTCACCGTTTTCTGGGAGTGTCGAGGAAAACGCAGGCATGCTCGGCTGTTTCCAGGGAGGGAACCTGACGTCAGCGCCAGGAAGGATCGTCGCAACGGGTGAGTAAGTCCTGAGCTGTGCAGAGACTGCACACACTTTTTTTTGTGCAGCTCTCTGCACAAGCGTTTGCAGCCCTGCACAGCAAATCCCCCCTCCCCTGTGGGCAGTGAATACCTGGTTGCAGCAGTGCAAAAAATAGCCTGCATGCGACCAGGTCTGAATTATCCCCCATGTGCACTGCAGGTGAGGCAGATATAACGTGCAGAGAGAGTTAGATTTGGGTGTGGTGTGTTCCAACTGAAATCTTAATTGCAGTGTAAAAATAAAGCAGACAGTATTTACCCTGCACAGAAACAAAATAACCCACCCAAATCTAACTCTCTCTGCTCATGTTATATCTGCCACACCTGCCGTGCACATGGGGGGTAATTCTGAGTTGATCGCAGCCTCAAGTTTGTTAGCAATTGGGCAAAACTATGTGCCCTGCGGGGGGGCAGATATAACATTTGCAGAGAGAGTTAGATTTGGGTGGGTTATTTTGTTTCTGTGCAGGGTAAATACTGGCTGCTTTATTTTTACACTGCAATTTAGATTTCAGTTTGAATACACCCCACCCAAATCTAACTCTCTCTGCACATGTTATATCTGCCTCCCCTGCAGTGCACATGGTTTTGCCCAACTGCTAAAAAATTTCCTGCTGCGATCAACTTGGAATTACCCCCATGGTTTTGCCCAACTGCTAACAAATTTACTGCTGCGATCAACTCTGAATTACCCCCTAAATATAGTATCAAGGGTACTATAATGGAAACTACTGAGAAAGAAAGGGATTTAGTAGTCTCTATTTCAACTGACTTAAAGGCAGGAAAGCAATGCAACAAAGCAATGAGAAAGGCAAGTCAGATGCTTGGTTGCATAGGGAGAGGAATCAGTAGCAGGAAAAAAGAAGTAATAATGCCACTGTATACAGTAGGTCATTGGTACAGCCGCGGCCTCAACTGGAATACTGTGTCCAGTTCTGGAGACCATATCTCCAGAAGGATATAAATACATTAGAGAGTGTACAAAGAAGGGCAACTAAAATGATGCATGGCCTACATCACAAAACTTACCCTAAAAGGATAAAAGATCTTAACATGTATAGTTTGGAGCAGGGAAGGGAAAGTGGGGACATGATAGAAACTTTCAAATACACCCGGGGTTGGACTGGCCCACAGGGGTATAGTGGAAACCACCGGTGGGCCCCACTGCCTGGGCCCCCAACCCCTCCTCTAGCGATCAGGTTCCAGACTGAGCACTTGAGTTATACACTATACTGTACATAGGTTATCTTATACTGCACAGGACTATGGTGTAATCACTACAGTGCATTGCTGTTATTAATCTGGTACATTATCATGTATTCACTAGCAGTATTTACTACATATATTTCTCTGACGTCCTAGTGGATGCTGGGGACTCCGTAAGGACCATGGGGAATAGCGGCTCCGCAGGAGACTGGGCACAAATAGAAAGCTTTAGTACTACCTGGTGTGCACTGGCTCCTCCCCCTATGACCCTCCTCCAAGCCTCAGTTAGATTTTTGTGCCCGAACGAGAAGGGTGCACACTAGGGGCTCTCCTGAGCTTCTTAGTGAAAGTTTTAGTTTAGGTTTTTTATTTTCAGTGAGACCTGCTGGCAACAGGCTCACTGTATCGAGGGACTAAGGGGAGAAGAAGCGAACTCACCTGCGTGCAGAGTGGATTGGGCTTCTTGGCTACTGGACACCATTAGCTCCAGAGGGACAGCTCACAGGCTCAGTCTTGGAGCTCGGTCCCGGAGCCGCGCCGCCGGCCCCCTTACAGAGCCAGAAGCAAGAAGAGTCCGGCAAATCGGCGGCAGAAGACATCCTGTCTTCCACAAGGTAGCGCACAGCACTGCAGCTGTGCAGCTGTGCGCCATTGCTTCTCAGCACACTTCACACTCCGGTCACTGAGGGTGCAGGGCGCTAGGGGGGGGCGCCCTGAGCAGCAATAAAAACACCTTGGCTGGCTAAAAATACATCACATATAGCTCCTGGGCTATATGGATGAATTTCAACCCCTGCCAGAATACACAGAAAAACGGGAGATAAGGCCGCCGAGAAGGGGGCGGAGCCTATCTCCTCAGCACACTGGCGCCATTTTCCCTCACAGCTCCGTTGGAGGGAAGCTCCCTGGCTCTCCCCTGCAGTCACTACACTACAGAAAGGGTTAAAAAAGAGAGGGGGGCACTAATTAGGCGCAGTATTAAAAATACAGCAGCTATAAGGGGAAAAACACATATAAGGTTATCCCTGTATATATATAGCGCTCTGGTGTGTGCTGGCAAACTCTCCCTCTGTCTCCCCAAAAGGCTAGTGGGGTCCTGTCCTCTATCAGAGCATTCCCTGTGTGTGTGCTGTGTGTCGGTACGTTTGTGTCGACATGTATGAGGAGGAAAATGATGTGGAGACGGAGCAAATTGCCTGTAATAGTGATGTCACCCCCTAGGGGGTCGACACCTGAGTGGATGAACTGTTGGAAGGAATTACGTGACCGTGTCAGCTCTGTATAAAAGACAGTGGTTGACATGAGACAGCCGGCTACTCAGCTTGTGCCTGTCCAGACGTCTCATAGGCCGTCAGGGGCTCTAAAGCGCCCGTTACCTCAGATGGCAGATACAGACGCCGACACGGATACTGACTCCAGTGTCGACGGTGAAGAGACAAATGTGACTTCCAGTAGGGCCACACGTTACATGATTGAGGCAATGAAAAATGTTTTACACATTTCTGATAATACGAGTACCACCAAAAAGGGGTATTATGTTCGGTGAGGAAAAACTGCCTGTAGTTTTCCTGAATCTGAGAAATTAAATGAGGTGTGATGATGCGTGGGTTTCCCCCGATAACAACTGATAATTTCTAAAATGTTATTGGCATTATATCCTTTCCCGCCAGAGGTTAGGGTGCGTTGGGAAACACCCCCTAGGGTGGGTAAAGCGCTCACACACTTGTAAGAACAAGGGCTCTACCCTCTCCTTAGATGGCCGCCCTTAAGGATCCTGCTGATAGAAAGCAAGAGGGTATCCTAAAATGTATTTACACACATACTGGTGTTATACTGCGACCAGCAATCGCCTCAGCCTGGATGTGCAGTGCTGGGTTGGCGTGGTCGGATTCCCTGACTGAAAATATTGATACCCTAGATAGGGACAGTATATTATTGCCTATAGAGCATTTAAAAGATGCATTTCTATATATGCGTGATGCACAGCGGAATATTTGCGGACTGGCATCAAGTGTAAGTGCGTTGTCCATTTCTGCCAGAAGAGGGTTATGGACACGACAGTGGTCAGGTGATGCGGATTCCAAACGGCATTTGGAAGTATTGCCTTATAAAGGGGAGGAGTTATTTGGGGTCGGTCTTTCAGACCTGGTGGCCACGGCAACAGCTGGGAAATCCACGTTTGTACCCCAGGTCACCTCTCAACATAAGAAGACGCCGTATTATCAGGCGCAGTCCTTTCGTTCCCAGAAGGGCAAGCGGGCAAAAGGTTCCTCATTTCTGCCCGTGACAGAGGGAGAGGAAAAAGGCTGCAGAAATCAGCCAGTTCCCAGGAACAGAAGCCCTCTCCCGCCTCTGCCAAACCCTCAGCATGACGCTGGGGCTTTACAAGCAGACTCAGGCACGGTGGGGGCCCGTCTCAATGAATTTCAGCGCGCAGTGGGCTCACTCGCAAGTAGACCCCTGGATCCTTCAGGTGATATCTCAGGGGTACAAATTGGAATTCGAGACGTCTCCTCCTCGCCGTTTTCCTAAAGTCGGCTTTACCGACGTCTCCCTCTGACTGGGAGGCAGTTTTGGAAGCCATTCACAAGCTGTATTCCCAGCAGGTGATAATCAAGGTACCCCTCCTGCAACAGGGAACGGGGTATTATTCCACACTGTTGTGGTACCGAAGCCGGACGGCTCGGTGAGACCGATTCTAAATCTAAAATCTTTGAACACTTACATACGGAGGTTCAAATTCAAGATGGAGTCACTCAGAGCAGTGATTGCGAACCTGGAAGAAGGGGACTACATGATGTCTCGGGACATCAAGGATGCTTACCTTCATGTCCCAATTTACCCTTCTCACCAAGGGTACCTCAGGTTTGTGGTACAGAACTGTCACTATCAGTTTCAGACGTTGCCGTTTGGATGGTCCACGGCACCCCGGGTCTTTACCAAGGTAACGGCCGAAATTATGATACTCCTTCGAAGGAAGGGAGTTTTAGTTATCCCTTATTTGGACGATCTCCTGATAAGGGTAAGATCCAGAGAACAGTTGGAGGTCGGTGTAGCACTATCTCAGGTAGTGTTGCGGCAGCACGGTTGGATTCTCAATATTCCAAAATCGCAGCTGGTTCCGACGACTCGTCTTCTGTTCCTAGGGATGATCCTGGACACAGTCCAGAAAAAGGTGTTTCTCCCGGAGGAGAAAGCCAGGGAGTTATCCAAACTAGTCAGGAACCTCCTAAAACCGAGCCAAGTCTCAGTGCGTCAATGCACAAGGGTTCTGGGAAAAATGGTGGCTTCCTACGAAGCAATCCCAATCGGCAGATTCCACGCAAGAACTTTCCAGTGGGACCTGCTGGACAAATGGTCCGGGTCGCATCTTCAGATGCATCAGCGGATAACCCTGTCACCAAGGACAAGGGTGTCCCTCCTGTGGTGGTTGCAGAGTGCTCATCTTCTAGAGGGCCGCAGATTCGGCATTCAGGACTGGGTCCTGGTGACCACGGATGCCAGCCTGCGAGGCTGGGGAGCAGTCACACAGGGAAGGAATTTCCAGGGCTTATGGTCAAGCCTGGAGACATCACTTCACATAAATATCCTGAAGCTAAGGGCCATTTACAATGCTCTAAGCTTAGCAAGACCTCTGCTTCAAGGTCAGCCGGTGTTGATCCAGACGGACAACATCACGGCAGTCACCCACGTAAACAGACAGGGTGGCACAAGAAGCAGGAGGGCAATGGCAGAAGCTGCAAGGATTCTTCGCTGGGCGGAAAATCATGTGATAGCACTGTCAGCAGTGTTCATTCCGGGAATGGACAACTGGGAAGCAGACTTCCTCAGCAGACGCTCTGGTAACACCGTGGGTGTACCGGTCAGTGTATGTGTTCCATCCTCTGCCTCTCATACACAAGGTACTGAGAATTATAAGATGGAGAGGAGTAAGCACTATATTCGTGGCTCCGGATTGGCCAAGAAGGACTTGGTAACCGGAACTTCAAGAGATGCTCACGGAGGATCCGTGGCCTCTACCTCTAAGAAGGGACCTGCTTCAGCAGGGACCCTGTCTGTTCCAAGACTTACCGCGGCTGCGTTTGACGGCATGGCGGTTGAACGCCGGATCCTGAAGGAAAAAGGCATTCCGGATGAAGTCATCCTTATCCTGATCAAAGCCAGGAAGGATGTAACCGCAAAACATTATCACCGCATTTGGCGAAAATATGTTGCGTGGTGCGAGGCCAGTAAGGCCCGACGGAGGAATTTCAACTGGGTCGATTCCTACATTTCCTGCAAACAGGAGTGTCTATGGGCCTGAAATTGGGGTCCATTAAGGTTCAAATTTCGGCCCTGTCAATTTTCTTCCAAAAAGAACTAGCTTCAGTCCCTGAAGTTCAGACGTTTGTAAAAGGGGTACTGTATATACAGCCTCCGTTTGTGCCTCCAGTGGCACCTTGGGATCTCAATGTAGTTTTTGGGTTCCAAAAGTCACATTGGGTTGAATCACTTAAATCTGTGGAGTTAAAATATCTCACATGGAAGGTGGTCATGCTGTTGGCCCTGGCCTGGGCCAGGCGCGGGTCAGAATTGGCGGCTTTATCCTGTAAAAGCCCTTATCTGATTTTCCATTCGGACAGGGCGGAATTGAGGACTCGTCCTCAGTTTCTCCCTAAGGTGTTTTCAGCGTTTCACCTGAACCAACCTATGGTGGTGCCTGCGGCTACTAGGGACTTGGAGGACTCCAAGTTGCTAGACGTTGTCAGGGCCCTGAAAATTTATGTTTCCAGGACGGCTGGAGTCAGAAAATCTGACTCGCTGTTTATCCTGTATGCACCCAACAAGCTGGGTGCTCCTGCTTCTAAGCAGACTATTGCTCGTTGGATTTGTAGTACAATTCAGCTTGCACATTCTGTGGCAGGCCTGCCACAGCCAAAAATCTGTAAATGCCCACTCCACAAGGGAGGTGGGCTCATCTTGGGCGGCTGCCCGAGGGGTCTCGGCTTTACAACTTTGCCGAGCAGCTACTTGGTCAGGAGCAAGTACGTTTGTAAAATTCTACAAATTTGATACCCTGGCTGAGGAGGACCTGGAGTTCTCTCAATTGGTGCTGCAGAGTCATCCGCACTCTCCCGCCCGTTTGGGAGCTTTGGTATAATCCCCATGGTCCTTACGGAGTCCCCAGCATCCACTAGGACGTCAGAGAAAATAAGAATTTACTTACCGATAATTCTATTTCTCGTAGTCCGTAGTGGATGCTGGGCGCCCATCCCAAGTGCGGATTGTCTGCAATACTGGTACATAGTTATTGTTACCAAAAAATCGGGTTATTGCTGTAGTGAGCCATCTTTTCTAGAGGCTCCTCTGTTATCATGCTGTTAACTGGGTTTAGATCACAAGTTATACGGTGTGATTGGTGTGGCTGGTATGAGTCTTACCCGGGATTCAAAATCCTTCCTTATTGTGTACGCTCGTCCGGGCACAGTATCCTAACTGAGGCTTGGAGGAGGGTCATAGGGGGAGGAGCCAGTGCACACCAGGTAGTACTAAAGCTTTCTATTTGTGCCCAGTCTCCTGCGGAGCCGCTATTCCCCATGGTCCTTACGGAGTCCCCAGCATCCACTACGGACTACGAGAAATAGAATTATCGGTAAGTAAATTCTTATTTTATCATGGGGCCCAGACCATATATTAATGGTTTGCCAAGCCTCTAAACATGGGCTCCTACCACTGCATTTCCCCAGTGGGCCCTTCATACCCCAGTCCGACACTGAATACACCAAGGGTCTTAACAAAGTTCAGGAGGGAAGCATTCTTCAAAGGAAGAGAAGTATTAGAACTCAAGGACATACACTGAAACTGGAGGGAGGCAGGTTCAAGGGAAATTTAAGCAAACATTACTTCACAGAAAGGGTTGTGGATAAGTGGAATAGCCTCCCATCAGAGGTGGTAGAGGCTAAGACTGCAGAGCAATTTAAACATGCTTGCGATAGGCATATGAATATCCTTACAAAGTACTAAGGTTCAAAAAGGGTTGAGATTACCTAAAGGATAAAAAAAGGGGCAGACTAGATGGGCCAAGTGGTTCTTATTTGCCGTCAAATATCTATGTTTCTATGACTTCTTATTACTGCAGGCACTCACTGTGGCTGTGCATGCACGACACTCTTTCCCCATCCCCACCCCTTCCTCCTCCTGCACAGGTGCCCATCCCCTCCTCTTCCCCTCTTCTCGGCACCTTCAACTTGAAGGCTTCAAGAGCAGGTAAATATTTATGGAAGGGTGTATTAATATGCAGGTGGGTGGTGTGTGAATGTTATGTGGGGAGGGGGTAATAATAGTAAAACAAACCCCATCACTGTGTGTGTGTGTGTGTGTGTGTGTGTGTGTGTGTGTGTGTGTGTGTGTGTGTTTATAACACCTTTTCTCTGCCGTCCTAGTGGATGCTGGGAACTCCGTAAGGACCATGGGGAATAGACGGGCTCCGCAGGAGACTGGGCACTCTAAAAGAAAGATTAGGTACTATCTGGTGTGCACTGGCTCCTCCCTCTATGACCCTCCTCCAGACCCCAGTTAGAATCTGTGCCCGGCCCGAGCTGGATGCACCTAGTGGGCTCTCCTGAGCTTGCTAGAAAGAAAGTATTTGTTAGGTTTTTTATTTTCAGTGAGATCTGCTGGCAACAGACTCACTGCTACGTGGGACTGAGGGGAGAGAAGCAAACCTACCTGCGTGCAGCTAGCTTGTGCTTCTTAGGCTACTGGACACCATTAGCTCCAGAGGGTTCGAACACAGGGCCTGACCTCGATCGTCCGTTCCCGGAGCCGCGCCGCCGTCCCCCTTGCAGAGCCAGAAGACAGAAGAGAAGGAGATGAAATCGGCGGCAGAAGACTCCGGTCTTCATTAAGGTAGCGCACAGCACTGCAGCTGTGCGCCATTGCTCCCACTGCACACCACACACTTCGGTCACTGTAGGGTGCAGGGCGCTGGGGGGGGAGGGGGGGGGGGGGGCGCCCTGGGCAGCAATAAGAATACCTTTTGGCAATATATGCACATAATACAGTCTGTGACTGTATATGTGTAAAACCCCCGCCAATTTTAGTCAGAAACAGGACAGAAGCCCGCCGCTGAGGGGGCCGGGCCTTCTTCCTCAGCACACCAGCGCCATTTTCTCTTCACAGCTCCGCTGGAAGGAAGCTCCCCAGGCTCTCCCCGGCAGTATCCTGGTACACAAAGGGTGAAAAGAGAGGGGGGGGGGGGGCACATAAATTTAGGCGCAAAATTTGTATATACAGCAGCTACTGGGTAAACACTGAGTTGTAGTGTAATCCCTGGGATATATAGCGCTGGGGTGTGTGCTGGCATACTCTCTCTCTGTCTCTCCAAAGGGCCTTGTGGGGGAACTGTCCTCAAATAGAGCATCCCCTGTGTGTGTGGTGTGTCGGTACGCGTGTGTCGACATGTCTGAGGTAAAAGGCTCCTCTAAGGAGGTGATAGAGCGGATATGTGTGTGAGAGGGTGTCTCCGTCGACAACGCCGACACCTGTTTGGATATGTGTAAGTGCTAAGGTGAATTTATTGCACAAAAGGTTAGGGAACAGACTGGAAATCTACCCAGGTCTGTCCCTATGTCACAGAGACTTTCAGAGTCTCTCAATGCTCACTATCCATAATAACAAACACTGGTATCGACATGGAGTTTAACTCCACTGTCGACTATGATAATGCAAAGTTACAGCCAAGATGGCTAGAAGGTATTCAATATATGATTATTGAAATAAAAGATGATTTGCATATCACTGATGACTCATCTGTCCCTGACACAAGGGTACACATGTTTAAGGGGAAGAATGCTGAGGTAAATTTCCCTCCTCTCATGAGGAAAAAGAGCGGGAATCTCCAGACAAGAGACGGCAGCTTCCCACAAGAGAATTCTCAGGCTGTATCCTTTCCCCACTAGGGCCAGGATATGTTGAGAATCTTCCCCTGGGGTGTCCTGTTTGCACAGACGGTAGCACTTGCTATTCTTAGGGATCCTGCAGATAGCGTGCACATTATAGTATACTACCCAGACCGGCGATTGTGTCGGCATGGGTTTATAGCGCTGTGGCAGCGTGGACAGGTACCTTATCAGCAGAGATGAGACCTTAGTATGCATATAGATATATATATATATATATATATATGTATATATAGAGATATATATATATTAAAGATGCTGTCTTAAGTGATAGATATATAGTTATAAAGCATGCCCAAAGAGACATGAGTATACTGGGTCCTAGAGTCAAAGCTATGTCGATCTCTGCTTGACGTGTCCTGTAGAATATGCATTGGACAGATGATGCCGACTTAAGAGGCATATGGAAGGCTGAGGATTGTGTGGAGAAGGGTTCTCGGGCCTGGTCTCCACAGCTATAGCTGGTAATTCTGCTAGTTTGCCTTATATTCCTGCACAGCCTAAGAAAGCACGACATTATTAAATGCAGCCTTTCGTATAAAGAAACAAGAAAGTCTGAGGTGTGTCCTTTCTTGTCAGAGCCGGGCAGCTAGTTCCCAGGAACAGAAGTCCTCCCCGGCCCCTACAAAAATCCACCAATGTCGCTGGGGCTCCACAGGCGGAGCTAGGTCCGGTGGGGACACGCCTTCGTAAGTTCAGCCACAAGTGGGTTCACTCCCTGTTCGATCCCTGGGCAATAGATATTGTGTCTCAGGGATACAAGCTGGACTGTGAGAAGATGCCCCCCTCACCGACGGCCCTGCGGGCTTCCCCACAAGAGAGGGAGCCAGTGTTAACTGCAATTCACAAATTGTATCTTTAACAGGTG
This sequence comes from Pseudophryne corroboree, assembly GCF_028390025.1. Taxonomy (NCBI): domain Eukaryota; kingdom Metazoa; phylum Chordata; class Amphibia; order Anura; family Myobatrachidae; genus Pseudophryne; species Pseudophryne corroboree. Next base: position 685,996,993 of record NC_086447.1, on the reverse strand, counting down.
GTGGTCAAGGGTCCCCTCCTTCAACAAGAGGGTGTTATTATTAAACCATGTTGTAATCCCGAAACCAGACGGTTCGGTCAGACCCATATTGAATTAAAAATCCCTGAACATATACCTGAGAAGGTTCAAATTCAAGATGGAATCGCTAAGAGCGGTCAGTGCAAGCCTAAAAAGGGGGAGACTTTATTGTGAATCGGGACATAAGGGATGCATACCTTCAGGTCCCCATTTATCCACCTCATTAGGCGTACCTCAGAATTGCGGTACGGGATTGTCATTACCAATTTCAGATGTTGCCGTTTGGTCTCTCCACGACCCCGAGAATATTCACCATGGTAATGGCGGATATGATTGTGCTCCTGCGGAAGCAAGGTGTCACTATTATCACGTACTTGGACGATCTCCTCATAAAAGCGAGATCAAGAGAGCAGTTGCTGAACAGCGTATCCCTTTCTCTGGAAGTGTAACGGCAACACGGCTGGATTCTATATATTCCAAAGTCGCAGTTGATTCCTACAGCTCATCTGCCTCTCCTAGGCACGATCCTAGACACAGACCAGAAAAGGGTTTATCTCCCGATAGAGAGAGCTCAGGAGCTCATGACACTGGTCAGGAATCTATTAAAACCAAAACAGGTGTCAGTGCATCACTGCACTCGAGTCCTGGGAAGGATGGTGACATCATACGAGGCCATCCCCTTAGGCAGGTTCCATGCGAGGAACTTCCAATGGGACTTACTGGACAAGTGGTCCGGATCACCTCTTCAGATGCATCGGTTAATCACCCTATCCCCCAGGGCCAGGGTGTCTCTCCTGTGGTGGCTGCAGAGTGCTCACCTTCTCGAGGGCCGCAGATTCGGCATTCAGGACTGGATCCTGGTGACCACGGATGCAAGCCTCCGAGGGTGGGGGGCAGTTACACAGGGAAGAAATTTCCAAGGTCTGTGGTCAAGTCAACTGACTTGCCTTCACATCAATATCCTGGAACTAAGGGCCATATACAACGCCCTAAGTCAAGCGGAGATCCTGCTTCGCGACCAACCGGTTCTGATCCAGTCAGACCGCAGGGGTTCATGTAAACCGCCAAGGCGGAACAAGGAGCAGGGTGGCGAGGGTAGAAGCCACCAGAATTCTTCGCTGGGCGGAGAATCAAGTAAGCGCACTGTCAGCATTGTTCATTCCGGGAGTGGACATCTGGGAAGCAGACTTCCTCAGCAGGCACGACCTCCACCCGGAAAAGTGGGGACTTCATCAGGAAGTCTTCACGCAGTTTGCAAATTGATGGGAACTGCCTAAGGTGGACTAGATGGCGTCCCACCTCAATAAAAAGCTAAAAAAGGTTTTACGCCGGGTCAAGGGACCCTCAGGTGATAGCTGTGGTCGCACTAGTAACACCGTGGGTGTTCCAGTCGGTCTCTGTATTCCCTCCTCTTCGTCTCATACCCAAGGGCTGAGAATTGTAATAAAAGGAGGAGTGAAAACAATTTTCTTTGCTCCGAATTGGCCAAGAAGGACTCGGTACCCGGAGCTGCAGGAAATGCTCTCAGAAGACTCAGGGCTTCTGCCTCTCAGACAGGACATGTTGCAACAGGGGCCCTGTCTGTTCCAAATTTTACCGCGGCTGCATTTGACGGCATGGCGGTTGAACGCCGGATCCTAGCGGAAAAGGGCATTCCGGATGCAGTTATTCCTACGCTGATAAAGGCTAGGAAAGACGTGACAGCAAGACTTTTTCACTGTATATGGCAAAAATTGGTTGCTTGGGGTGAGGCCGGGAAGGCCCTACAGAGGAATTCCAGCGGGGTTGATTCCTGCACTTCCTACAGTCAGGAGTGGCTATGGGCCTAAAATTAGGATCCATAAAGGTCAAGATTTCGGCCCTATACATTTTCTCTAATAAATGAACTGGCTTCACTGCCTGAAGTTCAGACGTTGTTCCGGGGGTGCTGCATATTCAGCCTCCTTTTGTGCCATCGGTGGCACCTTGGGATCTTAACGTTGTGTTGGATTTCCTGAAATCCCACTGGTTTGAGCCACTTAAGACCATGGAGCTAAAATATCTCACGTGGAAAGTGGTCATGCTATTGGCCTTAGCTTCGGCTAGGCGTGTGTCAGTATTGGCGGTTTTGTCATGTAAAAACCCTTATCTGATCTTCCATATGGACAAGGCAGAATTGAGGACTCGTCCCCAATTTCTTCCTAGGGTGGTATCATCGTTTCATTTGAACCAGCCTATTGTGGTGCCTGCGGCTACTAGGGACTTGGAGGATTCCAAGTTGCTGGACGTAGTCCGGGTTTTGAAAATTTATGTTTCCAGAACGGCGGGAGTCAGAAAGTCTGACTCACTGTTTATTCTGTATGCAGCCAACGAGGTTGGCGCTCCTGCTTCGAAGCAGACTATTGTTCGCTGGATCTATAGCACGATTCAGCTGGTTCACTCTGCGGCTGGATTGCCGCATCCAAAATGGTGAAAGCCCATTCCACAAGGAAGGTGGGCTCTTCTTGGGCGACTGCCTGAGGGGTCTCGGCTTTACAGCTTTGCCGAGCTGCTACTTGGTCGGGGTCAAACAAAGTTGCTAAGTTCTACAAGTTTGATACCCTGGCTGAGGAGGACCTTGAGTTTGCTCATGCGGTGCTGCAGAGTCATCCGCACTCTCCCACCCGTTTGGGAGCTTTGGTATAATCCCCATGGTCCTTACGGAGTTCCCAGCATCCACTAGGACGTCAGAGAAAATAAGAATTTACTCACCGGTAATTCTATTTCTCGTAGTCCGTAGTGGATGCTGGGCGCCCGTCCAAAGTGCGGACTCTCTGCAATACATGTATATAGTTATTGCTTAACTAAAGGGTTATTGTTATGAGCCATCTATTACTGAGGCTCAGTTGTTGTTCATACTGTTAACTGGGTATGGTTATCACAAGTTGTACGGTGTGATTGGTGTGGCTGGTATGAGTCTTACCCTGGATTCCAAATCCTTTCCTTGTTGTGTCAGCTCTTCCGGGCACAGTTTCCTTAACTGAGGTCTGGAGGAGGGGCATAGAGGAAGGAGCCAGTGCACACCAGATAGTACCTAATCTTTCTTTTAGAGTGCCCAGTCTCCTGCGGAGCCCGTCTATTCCCCATGGTCCTTACGGAGTTCCCAGCATCCACTACGGACTACGAGAAATAGAATTACCGGTGAGTAAATTCTTATTTATGGTGTCACTGTTACTTATTATTTAGACAAATTTAGCCTTATATATACTGTACCTTTGTAACGGGCTACATGTTAAAAAATTAAAAAAAGAGGAGCAAATCAGAATAAATTAGGAAGCAAATGGTTGGCTAGATTTTAGCTTGTCTGACTTTGTTCTGTTTGACAGGAAAGAAGTTAAAGTTCACTTTTTTATTACTTGGCTGTCACATGAATTTCCTTTACGGTCAGAGCCTTGATTAGTTCTTGACATGCTCGCAAAGTCATCATATAGAGACAGAACATTGAATGTTGCTGTACTTGGAGGTGACGCTGTTGCTATCACTGTTAATATAGGCCCTCATTCCGAGTTGTTCGCTCGGTATTTTTCATCGCATCGCAGTGAAAATCCGCTTAGTACGCATGCGCAATGTTCGCACTGCGACTGCGCCAAGTAACTTTACTATGAAGAAAGTATTTTTACTCACGGCTTTTTCTTCGCTCCGGCGATCGTAATGTGATTGACAGGAAATGGGTGTTACTGGGCGGAAACACGGCGTTTCAGGGGCGTGTGGCTGAAAACGCTACCGTTTCCGGAAAAAATGCAGGAGTGGCCGGGGAAACGGTGGGAGTGCCTGGGCGAACGCTGGGTGTGTTTGTGACGTCAACCAGGAACGACAAGCACTGAAATGATCGCACAGGCAGAGTAAGTCTGGAGCTACTCTGAAACTGCTAAGTAGTTAGTAATCGCAATATTGCGAATACATCGGTCGCAATTTTAAGAAGCTAAGATTCACTCCCAGTAGGCGGCGGCTTAGCGTGTGTAACTCTGCTAAATTCGCCTTGCGACCGATCAACTCGGAATGAGGGCCATAGTTATCACTGCTGCCATTGTTGTCCATAAAGTTTACTAATATTTTAACTGTCTATGAAGATCACACTATTATTTTCACCATACACAGAGGTGTCAATGCCACCACTATTACCATTTATGTATGGTATACATGGAGATGTCCCTTTTTATCATCAATGAAAGTGTCCCTACAGTTGTCTCTGATGTTGTTAAAGGGCCTATTGTCCATGCAAGAGTTACTGATGCAGTTGCTGTTCATGGAAGTGTCAGTGTTGCTATTGCCAATTACAGTATGAAGAATTTTAACTAGAACTTCTTAATAAAAAAGGATACATGTAATTAAATCTGGGCATTTTGTATTTATGAAATAAATTAATAAGTGGAAATATATTTTAAAACTAAGCACATCTGTAAGAAAGTTTTTTTATTTTTTTACCCATAAAAAAGTTCTTAACTGTCTTTTCCCTTCCTTTACTTGAGAAGTACGCATATACAAGCACACAAATAAATAGAGACATACACATATAGGGGTATATTCAATTGCGGTCGAATTGCCGGAATTGTCGAAAAACGGGGCATTTTCGACACAAAAAACCTGTCGAATTGGATTCGACAATTCAATACAGTACTTTTCGACAAAAAACCTGCCGTTTAATTTTCGACTTTTTGCAATTCAACATTTTTTCAATTCGACATGTCTGCAGTGTTAAAAATGCGGCTTTTCGACAAAAGTATATTCAATTGAAGAATGTCGATTCAACAACAGTGCTTTTCGACAGGCATTTCGTCAATTTCATTCCACCTAATTTTTCTGTCGTGATCTAATAATTTTTTTAAAAATATGTATTTTTTGGTGCTTTTTTGATTGTTAATAGCATATCTATTTATATTTGAAGGGATTATCTACTTGTTTTTTCTATTTATGAGCCACAAGTATTATTTAATAGATTTTTTAAAAGAATATTTTTTTTTTTACTGACTACAATAATATGGATAGTTCAGTGTATGTTTTTCAGTTGGAAGGGGTGTGAAATTGCATGGGGTCCCCCCTCCTAAGCATAACCAGCCTCGGGCTCTTTGAGCCGGTCCTGGTTGTAAAAATGCGGAGGGGAAATTGACAGGGGTTCCCCCAAATTTTAACAACCAGCACCAGGCTCTGCACCTGGTCCTGGTGCAAAAAATACGGGGGACAAAAGATGTAGGGGTCCCCCGTATTTTTAACACCAGCACCGGGCTCCACTAGTCAGAGAGATAATGCCACAGCCGGGGGACACTTTTATATTGGTCCCTGCGGCCCTGGCATTAAATCACCAACTAGTCACCCCTGGCCCGGGTACCCTGGAGGAGTGGGGACCCCTTAAATCAAGGGGTCCCCCCTCCAGCCACCCAAGGGCCAGGGGTGAATCCCGAGGCTGTCCCCCCATCCAAGCAGAACTACAAATCCCAGCAAGCCTCCCCGCAAGCTGGTACTTGGAGAACCACAAGTACCAGCATGCGGGGGGGAAACGGGCTCGCTGGTACCCGTTGTTCTACTACAAAAAAAATACCCAAATAAAAACAATACACACACACCGTGATAGTACAACTTTATTACATACATGCACACCAACATACATACATACATACTTACCTACCTATGTTGACACGAAGAGTCGGTCCTCTTCTCCAGTAGAATCCAGGGGTACCTGTAAATAAAATTATACTCACAACAATCCAGTGTAGATCGGTCCTCTTCTGTTTGTAATCCACGTACTTGGCACAAAAAGAAATAAAAAACACGAACCACGCACTGAAAGGGGTCCCATGTTTACACATAGGACCCCTTTCCCCGACTGGCGGGATCCCCCGTGACTGCTGTCAAAGAGGGTCCCTTCAGGCAATCAGGGAGCGCCACGTCATGGCACTCTCCTGATTGGCTGTGCGCGCCTGAACTGTCAGTCAGGCGGCGCACTGGAGATACAATGTAGCGCATAGGCGCTCCATTGTATCCAATGGTGGGAACTTTGCGGTCTGCAGTAGACCGCGAGGTTAAGTGGGGTCACTCTTGTGGTTGCCCCCACTTAACCTCGCGGTCTACCGCAGACCGCAAAGTTCGGGTCCCGGCGGGAGGGTTTCGCCTGTCGAATTGTGTCGAATTAAAAAACGGTCGAATTCACGCCGGAATTCGACCACAATTGAATATACCCCATAGATTATTATCTCAATTAGTATACAAAAGTGCAACTTGTGAAAATGAATAGATATGCCCATAGGTGGAGCTAGTCAATTTTTTTTTTGGGGGGGGGGGGCAAAGCCTGACAGCGGCACATTCTACTGCCCACTATAATCTCCCTGAAACTAGTTTTCAAAGTGTGTAAGTATGTAGTTTGGAAATCTATCCAGTCCCTACCATCTAGCTACTTCCCTTATGTATTAATGTTGCATGGTCCTATTTACACTCTGCGTGCTCTGGTTGCCACAACTCAATACAGCTAGAGGCTTGAAAATGTGTTCTATTAATAAATACAGCTGTAAGTATTATGTACTAACACAGTACAATTATACGTGTTTCTCTTCATTTTAAGGTCTTTACCTGACTACAGTAACCCACTGTTCCTATTTCTAGATCGCTGTCAGTTATTGCCAATGTATTGACTGCATCAGTTGAGTTCAAGAACGGAACATTTCCTATATGGCCTGAGTGGAATGAAGCAGATATAAATGCTGAGAAATGGGATACAGGAAAAGCTGGAAAGGAGAAAGAGAAGACTGGAAAAAGTCCAGCATTAGTAAGTGTAGTACATTTATTGTGCTAGATTACCAGAAATAAGTGTGCCCATCGTAGTCTTTTCATCTGAGAATGCAAGTGTCAGCTCTGCTACCCAGTCTACCAGTTTTTAAACAGAAGGAGTGGTAGTTAGCTTGACTCTGACTCTGTGTGACAAATTGACTTCTCTGAAGATCCCTGCAGTGGTATAATCACAACTGCACATTAAGCAGTTTCCCCCCCCAAAAAAATGCCTTTTATTTATTGAAGCATGAAAGTATGTGTCAAAAATACAATGTAAACAAATAATAAGAATTTACTTACCGATAATTCTATTTCTCATAGTCCGTAGTGGATGCTGGGGACTCCGTAAGGACCATGGGGAATAGCGGCTCCGCAGGAGACTGGGCACATCTAAAGAAAGCTTTAGGACTAACTGGTGTGCACTGGCTCCTCCCCCTATGACCCTCCTCCAAGCCTCAGTTAGGATACTGTGCCCGGACGAGCGTACACAATAAGGAAGGATTTTGAATCCCGGGTAAGACTCATACCAGCCACACCAATCACACCGTATAACCTGTGATCTGAACCCAGTTAACAGCATGATAACAGAGGAGCCTCTGAAAGATGGCTCACAACAATAATAACCCGATTTTTGTAACAATAACTATGTACAAGTATTGCAGACAATCCGCACTTGGGATGGGCGCCCAGCATCCACTACGGACTATGAGAAATAGAATTATCGGTAAGTAAATTCTTATTTTCTCTAACGTCCTAAGTGGATGCTGGGGACTCCGTAAGGACCATGGGGATTATACCAAAGCTCCCAAACGGGCGGGAGAGTGCGGATGACTCTGCAGCACCAAATGAGAGAACTCCAGGTCCTCCTCAGCCAGGATATCAATTTTGTAGAATTTTACAAACGTATTTGCTCCTGACCAAGTAGCTGCTCGGCAAAGTTGTAAAGCCGAGACCCCTCGGGCAGCCGCCCAAGATGAGCCCACCTTCCTTGTGGAGTGGGCATTTACAGATTTTTGGCTGTGGCAGGCCTGCCACAGAATGTGCAAGCTGAATTGTACTACAAATCCAACGAGCAATAGTCTGCTTAGAAGCAGGAGCACACAGCTTGTTGGGTGCACTCAGGATAAACAGCGAGTCAGATTTCCTGACTCCAGCCGTCCTGGAAACATATATTTTCAGGGCACTGACAACGTCTAGCAACTTGGAGGCCTCCAAGTCCCTAGTAGCCGCAGGCACCACCAATAGGTTGGTTCAGGTGAGACGCTGAAACCACCTTGGGGAGAAACTGAGGACGAGTCCTCAATTCCGTCCTGTCCGAATGGAAAATCAGATAAGGGCTTTTTCAGGATAAAGCCGCCAATTCTGACACGCGCCTGGCCCAGGCCAGGGCCAACAGCATGACCACTTTCCATGTGAGATATTTTAACTCCACAGATTTAAGTGGTTCAAACCAATGTGACTTTTTGGAACCCAAAACTACATTGAGATCCCAAAGTGCCACTGGAGGCACAAAAGGAGGCTGTATATGCAGTACCCCTTTTACAAACGTCTGAACTTCAGGGACTGAAGCTAGTTCTTTTTGGAAGAAAATTGACAGGGCCAAAATTTGAACCTTAATGGACCCCAATTTCAGGCCCATAGACACTCCTGTTTGCAGGAAATGTAGGAATCGACCCAGTTGAATTTCCTCCGTCGGGCCTTACTGGCCTCGCACCACGCAACATATTTTCGCCAATTGCGGTGATAATGTTTTTGCGGTTACATCCTTCCTGGCTTTGATCAGGATAGGGATGACTTCATCCGGAATGCCTTTTTTCCTTCAGGATCCGGCGTTCAACCGCCATGCCGTCAAACGCAGCCACGGTAAGTCTTGGAACAGACAGGGTCCTTGCTGGAGCAGGTCCCTTCTTAGAGGTAGAGGCCACGGATCCTCCGTGAGCATCTCTTGAAGTTCCGGTTACCAAGTCCTTCTTGGCCAATCCGGAGCCACGAATATAGTGCTTTCTCCTCTCCATCTTATCAATCTCAGTACCTTGGGTATGAGAGGCAGAGGAGGGAACACATACACTGACTGGTACACCCACGGTGTTACCAGAGCGTCTACAACTATTGCCTGAGGGTCTCTTGACCTGGCGCAATACCTGTTGAGTTTTTTAATCATGTGGACGACTTCTGGGTGAAGTCCCCACTCTCCCGGGTGGAGGTCATGCTGAGGAAGTCTGCTTCCCAGTTGTCCACTCCCGGAATGAATACTGTTGACAGTGCTATCACATGATTTTCCGCCCAGCGAAGAATCCCTGCAGCTTCTGCCATTGCCCTCCTGCTTCTTGTGCCACCCTGTCTGTTTACGTGGGTGACTGCCATGATGTTGTCCGACTGGATCAACACCGGCTGACCTTGAAGCAGAGGTCTTGCTAAGCTTAGAGCATTGTAAATGGCCCTTAGCTTCAGGATATTTATGTGAAGTGATGTATCCAGGCTTGACCCTAAGCCCTGGATACAGTGCCGTTTCTAGCGGCGGGCGAGCCGTGCAACCGCACGGGGCGCCCGCCGCGGCACTTCGTGACTACTCCTCTCCTCCCTCTCTCTCCCCCCGAGCGCTCCTGCTCGGGGGGCGGGGCTTCGCGGAATGACGCGTTTGCGTCGTGACGTCACGACGCAAACGCGTCATTCCGCGAAGCCCCGCCCCCCGAGCAGGAGCGCTCGGGTGGAAGAGAGAGGGAGGAGAGGACTGGAGAAGATAACCATCGACGGAGGAGGCGGCCGGCGCGCGGGACCCGAAGAGCGGCAAGTTGTAAGTATTCTCTTTCTCTCTCTCTCTTTCTCTCTCCCTCCCCACTTTGACACCTGCCGCACTGTGTAAAATGGGGATACCTGCCACACTGTGTAAAATAGGGATACCTGTCGCACTGTGTAAAATGGGGGCACCTGCCGCACTGTGTAAAATGGGGGCACCTGCCGCACTGTGTAAAATGGGGATACCTGCCGCACTGTATAAAATGGGGATACCTGCCGCACTGTATAAAATGGGGATACCTGCCGCACTGTATAAAATGGGGATACCTGCCACACTGTGTAAAATGGGGGCACCTGCCGCACTGTGTAAAATGGGGATACCTGCCGCACTGTGTAAAATGGGGGCACCTGCCGCACTGTATAAAATGGGGATACCTGCCGCACTGTGTAAAATGGGGGCACCTGCCGCACTGTATAAAATAGGGATACCTGCCGCGCTGTATAAAATGGGGATACCTACCGCACTGTGTAAAATGGGGATATCTACCGCACTGTGTAAAATGGGGACAAATGCCTGCGTACTGTGTAAAATGGGGATACCTGCCGCACTGTGTAAAATGGGGGCACATGCCTGCGTACTGTGTAAAATGGGGGCACGTGCCTGCGTACTGTGTAAAATGGGGACACCTGCCTGCGTACTGTGTAAAATGGGGATATCTGCTTACCGTACTGTGTAAAATGGGGACACCTGCCTGCCGCACTTTGCTAAATGGGGACACCTGCCTGCCGCACTTTGTAAAATGGGGACACCTGCCTGCCGCACTTTGTAAATGGGGACACCTGCCTGCCGCGCTGTGTAATATGGGGACACTTGCCTGGTGTAATGTGTAAAAAGGGGACTTTTTTATTTTTATTTTTTCCCCCTGTGGTGGGTGTGATATCAGACGAGGCCACGCCCACTGAAATGAGACCACGCCCATTTTAATCAGGCCACACAGCCTTGTCGGGAGCGCGCGCGCCTTCGGCGCGCGCATGCTTTTTTTCTGGCTATATGGGGGGGGGGGGGGGGGGGGCACGCAATTTTTTTTTTATACCAATGGGGGGGGGGCGCATTTTGAAATCTCGCACTGGGAGCCAAATTGTCTAGAAACGGCCCTGCCTGGATATTCCTTCCCTGTGTGACTGCTCCCCAGCCTCGCAGGCTGGCATCCGTGGTCACCAGGACCCAGTCCTGAATGCCGAATCTGCGGCCCTCTAGAAGATGAGCACTCTGCAACCACCACAGGATGGATACCCTTGTCCTTGGTGACAGGGTTATCCGCTGATGCATCTGAAAATGCGACCCGGACCATTTGTCCAGTAGGTTCCACTGGAAAGTTCTTGCGTGGAATCTAACGAATGGGATTGCTTCGTAGGAAGCCACCATTTTTACCCAGAACCCTTGTGCATTGATGCACTGAGACTTGGTTCGGTTTTAGGAGGTTCCTGACTAGCTCGGATAACTCCCTGGCTTTCTCTTCCGGGAGAAACACCTTTTTTCTGGACTGTGTCCAGGAACATCCCTAGGAAACAGAAGACAAGTCGTCGGAACCAGCTGCGATTTTGGAATATTGAGAATCCAATCGTGCTGCCGCAACACTACCTGAGATAGTGCTACACCGACTTCCAACTGTTCCCTGGATCTTACCCTTATCAGGGAATCGTCCAAGTAAGGGATAACTAAAATTCCCTTCCTTCGAAGGGATATCATTTCGGCCATTACCTTGGTAAAGACCCGGGGTGTCGTGGACCATCCCTACGGCAGCGTCTGAACTGATAGTGACAGTTCTGTACCATAACCTGAGGTACCCTTGGTGAGAAGGGTAAATTTTGACATGAAGGTAAGCATCCTTGATGTCCCGAGACATCATGTAGTCCCCTTCTTCCAGGTTCGCAATCACTGCTCTGAGTGACTCAATCTTGAATTTGAACCTCTGTATGTAAGTGTTCAAAGATTTTAGATTTTAGATTTAGAATCAGTCTCACCGAGCCGTCTGGCTTCGGTACCACAATAGTGTGGAATAATACCCCGTTCCCTGTTGCAGGAGGGGTACCTTGATTATCACCTGCTGGGAATACAGCTTGTGAATGGCTTCCAAAACTGCCTCCCTGTCAGAGGGAGACGTCGGTAAAGCCGACTTTTGGAAACGGCGAGGGGGAGACGTCTCGAATTTCAATATGTACCCTTGAGATATTACCTGAAGGATCCAGGGGTCTACTTGCGAGTGAGCCCACTGCGCACTGAAATTCATTGAGAACGGGCCCCCACCGTGCCTGAGCTTGTAAGGCCCTAGCGTCATACTGAGGGCTTTGCAGAGGCGGGAAAGGATTTCTGTTCCTGGGAACTGGGTAATCTCTTCAGCCTTTTTCCTCTCCCTCTGTCACGAGCAGAAAAGAGGAACCTTTTGTCCGCTTGCCAACAAAGGACTGCGCCTGATAATACGGCGTCTTATTTTGAGAGGCGACCTGGGGTACAAACGTGGATTTCCCAGTTGTTGCCGTGGCCACCAGGTCTAAAAGACCGACCCCAAATGTCCCCTTTCAAAGGCAATACTTCCAAATGCCGTTTGGAATCCGCATCACCTGACCATTTTACTGGTAGAATTGGACAACGCACTTATACTTGATGCCAGTCGGCAAATATTCCGCTGTGCATCCTGCATATATAGAAATGCATCTTTTAAATGCTCTATAGGCAATAATATACTATCCTTATCTAGGATATCAATATTTCCAGTCAGGGAATCCGACCATGCCAACCCAGCACTGCACCTCCAGGCTGAGGCGATTGCTGGTCGCAGTATAACACCAGTATGTGTGTGAATACATTTTTGGATACCCTCCTGCTTTCTATCAGCAGGATCCTTAAGGGCGGCCATCTCATGAGAGGGTAGAGCCCTTGTTCTTACAAGCGTGTGAGCGCCTTATCCCCCCTAGGGGTTGTTTCCCAACGCACCCTAACCTCTGGCGGGAAAGGGTATACATCCAATACTTTTTAAGAAATTATCAATTGTTATCGGGGGGAAACCCACGCATCATCACACACCTCATTTTATTTCTCAGATTCAGGAAAACTACAGGTAGTTTTTCCCTCACCGAACATAATACCCCTTTTTGGTGGTACTCGTATTATCAGAAATGTATAAAACATTTTCCATTGTCTCAATCATGTAACGTGTGGCCCTACTGGAAATCACGGTTGTCTCTTCACCGTCGACACAGGAGTCAGTATCCGTGTCGGCGTCTGTATCTGCCATCTGAGGTAACGCTTTAGAGCCCCTGACGGCCTATGAGACGTCTGGACAGGCACAAGCTGAGTAGCCGGCTGTCTCATGTCAACCACTGTTTTTTTTTTTTGTTTTTTTTTTTATACAGAGCTGACACTGTCACGTAATTTTCAACAGTACATCCACTCAGGTGTCGACCCCCTAGGTGGTGACATCACTGTTACAGACACTCTGCTCCGTCTCCACTTTTTCTCCTTATACATGTCGACACAAACGTACCGACACACAGCACACACACAGGGAATGCTCTGATAGAGGACAGGACCCCACTAGCCCTTTGGGGAGACAGAGGGAGAGTATGCCAGCACACACCAGAGCGCTATATATATATACAGGGATAACCTTATATAAGTGTTTTTCCCCTTATAGCTGCTGTATGTTTTAATACTGCGCCTAATTAGTGCCCCCCTCTCTTTTTTTAACCCTTTCTGTAGTGTAGTGACTGCAGGGAAGAGCCAGGGAGCTTCCCTCCAACTGAGCTGTGAGGGAAAATGGCGCCAGTGTGCTGAGATAGGCTCCGCCCCCTTTTCGGCGGCCTTATCACCCGTTTTTCTGTATATTCTGGCAGGGGTTAAATGCATCCATATAGCCCAGGAGCTATATGTGATGCATTTTTTGCCATGTAAGGTATTTTTATCATGTTTTATTGCGTCTCAGGGCGCCCCCCCCAGCGCCCTGCACCCTCAGTGACCGGAGTATGAAGTGTGCTGAGAGCAATGGCGCACAGCTGCAGTGCTGTGCGCTACCTTACTGAAGACAGGAACGTCTTCTGCCGCCGATTTTTCCGGACCTCTTCGCTCTTCTGGCTCTGTAAGGGGGCCGGCGGCGCGGCTCCGGGACCCATCCAGGCTGGGCCTGTGATCGTCCCTCTGGAGCTAATGTCCAGTAGCCAAGAAGCCCAATCCACTCTGCACGCAGGTGAGTTCGCTTCTTCTCCCCTTAGTCCCTCGATGCAGTGAGCCTGTTGCCAGCAGGTCTCACTGAAAATAACAAACCTAAACTAAAACTTTCACTAAGAAGCTCAGGAGAGCCCCTAGTGTGCACCCTTCTCGTCGGGCACAGAAATCTAACTGAGGCTTGGAGGAGGGTCATAGGGGGAGGAGCCAGTGCACACCAGTTAGTCCTAAAGCTTTCTTTAGATGTGCCCAGTCTCCTGCGGAGCCGCTATTCCCCATGGTCCTTACGGAGTCCCCAGCATCCACTTAGGACGTTAGAGAAAAGTAAGGTAAGTTGGTAAAACAAAACTGTAACAAAAGGAACAGCAGTTTCACAACCATTAACAAATAAATAATATAAAAAAAATATGGGAGGTAGACCTGTATCCAAAACAAAAGATAAGAAGCACAGCCCCTATGAACCATACCCAGCGAGAGAAAGTACACCAAATCACTGGCAGTCTGAGGTATTATGTTTTGTTTGGTTGAGCAGTGTGAAAAAGTGAGTACCAAAGTGTAAAAGTGTACCACGGAAACATTTCCAGAGCTATTCCAGATGGTGTCTATGAAGCTCCCCAATGTCTCAAAGAAATGCTCAGTGAATCTTTTGTTTTGTGTAGAAGACTCCAGTCCATTCTGGAGACATGAAAGAGCTTCTCTAAAAAGAGCAGGAATGATGCCGGAGTGGATTGTATCCACAGCTGCAGGATATACTTTTTGTCTGCAGCAGATACAGCTATGGTAATGGCACTTTGCTTGCCCCTTTAGCAACCCATGACCTCAGGTATGATACCAAAGATGGCCTAATCAGGGGAGAAAGGTAGATAGGTAACCAAGCGACTGTTAACATAACGCCACAATTGAGTCCAAAATACTGTAGTTGTATCACAGAGACAATTGCATGTTCCTTTGTCATTTATTTGTATTTTTATTCATTCAGCTGTGATTTTTTTTTTTTCTTCTTCTTCAGAAGCACCTCATTTTTGGGTTTTGGCCTAGTGACTATACAGGGAGCATGGAGCGCCCTGTCTGTAGTGTTACTAAAAGCAAACCATAGTAGAATGTAAAATTGATCTACAGTAAGTGGTAAGTGACACCCAGGGGTGCATGTAGACTCACTATGTTACACCTACTTCTGTACTGCCAAATGAGGTTTTAAAAAAGATACATCCACAGAGACATTTTGGGCAAAGCAGGGGTATGGCAAGTTGGAGACTAGACAAACTCGCACACAACAAAAATAAAATTTCTCATACGTCCTAGGGGATGCTGGGGACTCCAAAAGGACCATGGGGTATAGACGGGATCCGCAGGAGACATGGGCACTTTAAGACTTTAAAAGGGGTGTGAACTGGCTCCTCCCTCTATGCCCCTCCTCCAGACTCCAGTTAGATTCTGTGCCCAGAGAGACTGGTCACACACTGAGGAGCTCTCCTGAGTTTCTCGGAAAAGACTTTATGTTAGGTTTATTATTTTAACCGAGCACTGCTGGCAACAGGCTCCCTGCTTCGTGGGACTGAGGGGAGAGAAGCAGACCTACTTCTGTGAATTTAAAGGCTCTGCTTCTTAGGCTACTGGACACCATTAGCTCCAGAGGGTCTGATCACTTGGTATAGCCTAGCTGCTCGTTCCCGGAGCCGCGCCATCGTCCCCCTCACAGAGCCAGAAGAATGAAGCCGGGTGAGTAACCGAAGTACAGAAGACTTCAGTAAAGACGGCAGAAGACTTCAGTCTCAGAGGTACCGCGAAGCGGTCGCGTTGCGCGCCATTGCTCCCACACACAAGCGGCACTACAAGGGTGCAGGGTGCGGGGGGCGCCCTGGGCAGCAATAAAACCTCAATATTAAGCCTGGCATAAGAGGTATACAGTGCATAGGCACTGTATACAGACCCCCGCCAGTATAAATAGCTAGAAAATAGCGAGGCTGAAGCGCGCCATTGAGGGAGGCGTGGCTTCGCCCTCACAGCTCGAACCAACTCCATTTTCTTATCAGAAACGCTGGCGCTGTCAAAAGCACTGCTGAACAAGATCACAGTGGAAAAAGGGGGGGGGGGGCACAGTGGTTTAGTGCAATACATGTTAGAAAAGCACAATAGATAATGAGCAAAAGAGCTGGAGAGCGTTTTCTGTGTTTCCCTGACACAAAATAGTCAGTGTAATGTCGGTGGGTGGTTGGTACATGTGTGTCGGCATGTAGGAGGCTGAGTACCCTGCCACAAACGGCTATGGGAATGTCTCAGTCGGCACCGCCGACTCCTGATGGTACTTGGTTCATATAAATGTGTGTCAACATGTCAGTAAATGTATGTTTTTCCAAAGAGAAAACTATATGGGAGACACAGACGTGTGTGGGTGATCCTGTCGGCATCAACAAATCTGACTGGGTAAAAACGTTGACATGGTAATGTGATGCATTTCAATACCTGTATGTATATTTATATATGTATGCTACGTTTGCATAGATCTGTGGCTAGATCACAGACGTAGTAAGGGTAATACTAATAATAATATATATAGATTTCCCTCAGACCCCTCGGGGTCGCAAAAATGTTATTTTGCCCAGTTACTACTCCCTGGTATCGACACGGATACTATTTCTTATGTCGACCATAAGGTTTCCTGATTAGATCCATAATATCAGCATTCAGTACATGTTTCATACACATTAAGAATGTATTAACGTCACTAGGGACCCTGCTGTTCCGGACAAATATATATATATGATATATATATATATATATATATATATATGTGTGTGTGTGTGTGTGTGTGTGTGTGTGTGTATATGTGTATTTAAATGTGCATAATTATGTTTAAATTTATAATGAATGCTGGAGTAAAGTTGTTCCTTTTCATGTACTGGTCGCTCTGTTGAAAAAACTCTAGGTCAGCCGTGACAAGATGGTTTCAAATCCTCACCAGGAGGCTAAGTGTTTATTCTTTTCCCGCCGTGGGTAGAATAAAGTGAGAGTCAACTCCTGTCTTGCACGGGGCTCTGTCACAGAGGATCATATACAGGAAGCTAAGTGATATTTTCATTATATACGTTGATTATACTTGCATGACATGCGCATGGGGGAGTATTTGTATTCAGAAATGGTCGGTTACCTTGTCGTCCAATATAATTACCCTGGGGAAAGATGGGATACTCCTTAAGTTAGGTCATATCTAGAACATTGTAGCATACTACCGTGCGACTACAAGGGATATGGAACTCTTGGGTTCGCGAGCCAAGTCCATGGCAGTCTCGACTAGGAGGGCGTTGTGAATTAACCAAAGGGATGCTAATACTGACTCCGAGAAGGAGGGGAGCCCCTTTCCTACGAAGGTGAAGCCTGGTTTGGTGATGACTTGGTTAATATGCTCGCAGCAGGTGTCACTGGTAGGTCTACCTTCTTGCCCTAGGTTCCCTCACTACGGCTGGTGACGCATTATTGTAGGATGCAGTCATTTCGACTGAATAGATAGAATAGATCCTTTCTTTGCAGGTAAAGGAAGGTAAAGAGAGGAAGGAGGTCAGCTGTTTTTTTTCAACAGGAGCAGAAATCATCCTATGTTTTCTGCCATGTCCACCGCAGGACAGTGGGTCTATCGTTGCGGGAACCCACACCGGTGGGACCACGTCTAAAACTCTTCAGTCAGCCCTGGAAAGGACATGGACCAGTGAGTTAAGGATAGAGTCCCTGGTGGGACATACGGGAGTTTTTTTCCAGACGTTTCCCCTCACTGATTTTTTCGAATAGACCTTACCAATTCTCCTCTGGACAGGGAGGTAGTATGTGACGCAATACAAGAGTTATGTCAGGATCAGGTCTTTGTCCTGCTGTCCCGGTCACACACACACAAAAAAAAGGGAAGAAGCAGTTTTTTCAAGCTTTTTCGTGCTTCCAAGGCCGGACGGCTCGGTCAGACAAAATCCTATACCTGAAATCTCAAATTTCCTACTTAAAATTCATGAGGGAATCTCTCATGACAGGTTTCTCTATTTTGAAAAAGGAGAAAGGAGGTCTAATTGCGGTTTCTGTCGCATTAGACTTTCCTGAGGTTTGTGATTCAGGATTGTCATTACCAATTCACCAGAATGATGACGGTATGATAGGTTTCCTTCGATAGTAAGGAGACAGAAGTATTCTGTACTGGATCGCTCTCCGGATTACGGAGAGTTCAAGAAGCCAGTTGGGGAAAAACGTTGTTTTCCCCCTGACAGTTCTTCGACAGCAGAACTTGCCGGAATCCCTGTTGATCCCAACGATGCGGTGGTCGGCTTGGAAAATATTATTTGCTTCCAAAAAAAATAAATCTCTGAGGATTCAGAGTCTGGTCGGACCTGCAACAGGGTCAATCCAAATACATTCAGTTGTTGGAAAAGAGGGTTGCGGCTTACGAGGCCATTCAGTGGGCAGCTTGCATGCCAGAGTGTTAGCGGGACCTGTTGAACAAGTGGTCCGGTTCCCACCTGAGATATTCATGGTTTCAAGACCAGAATATCACTCCTGTGGTAGCGGCGCAATTCTCACCAAGGACAAGTGTCAAGTTAGGATACTTGTCACCACATTAACAACCTAGAGTTAAGGGCCGTTTATAGCGGTTTTCTACAAACAAAAACCGGAGAAGAAATGGCAGAAGCCAGAAAGATTTGCCGCTGGGTGACGAAAACAATTACGTGCTGTCAACGATGTTCGTTCTGTGAGTTGACAACTGGGAAGCAGACTTCCTCAGCGGACACGTTCTCCATCCAGGAGAGTGGAGTCTTCATCAAGCGGTTTTCACAGAAGTGACAAGTTTGGGGAATTCCACAAATAGACACGTCTCGCCTCGACAAGAAACTTCAGAGATATTGGTTCAGGTCGAGGGTCCCTCAAGCAATAGCGGTGGGTGTTTTCGGTCGGTCTATGTGTTCCCTCCACTTCCACTCTTTCCAAAAGATGCTAAAAGATCATAAGAAGAACAAAGGTTCAGGTGATCCTCATTCTTCCAGACTGATCAAGGAGTGTTGGTATCCGGATCTTCAGGAATTGCTCATAGGAGATCTCTGTTTTTTTCCTCTACGAGAGGATCTGTTACGGCAGGGGCCGTGTGTGTTGCAAGTCTTACCGCAATTTCCATTGACGGTTTGGAGGTGGATCGCTGGATCCCAACCCAATGGGATATTCCCAGTGAAGTCATCCCTACTCTTCTTCAGGCATAACAGAAGTAACGTTAAAACATTACCTCCATTTTTGGAGAAAGCATGTGTCTTGGTGTGAATCCAAGAAAGTTCCTACGGAAGAATTCCAGTTGGGTCGTTTTCTCCATTCTTTTCTTACTAGATCGTGTAGATGCGGGTCTTAAGTTGGGCTCGATTAAGGTTCAGTTTTCAGCCTTATCGGGTTTCTTCCAAAAACAATTGGCCTCTTTTCCAGAGGTTCAAATTTTCTTAGAAGGAGTGTTATACATCCACCCTCCCTTGTGGCCTGTGGCACCATGGGATCTTAACGTGGTGTTGCAGTTCTTGCAATCTCATTGGTTGAACTTTTTCAATAAGGTTGAGTGGAAATTCCTCACTTGGAAAGTGGTCATGCGGTTGGCTTTGGCATCCGCAAGGAGGGTGTCTAAATTAGCGATTTTGTCTCTCAAGAGCCCTGTTAATCTTCCATGAAGATAGAGCAGTGTTGGGAACTCGTCAACATTGTCTGCCAAAAGTAGTTTCAGCGTTTCACATGAACCAATCCTATTGTGGTGCCGGTGGCTACCGACGCCTGTGCGACGTCGAAGTATCTCGATGTGGTCTAAGTTTGAAAATCTATGCTGCCAGAATGGCTCAGATTAGGAAAACAGACGCTCTGTTTGTCCTGTATGCTCCCAACAAGATTGGGGTTCCTGCTTCCAAGCAGACTATTGCACGCTGGATCTGTGATACGTTTCAGCAGGCTCATTCTACGGCTGGATTGCCGTTACCGAAACCGGTGAAGGCCCATTCTACCAGAAAGGTGGGCGCGTTATGGGCGGCTGCCCGAGGTGTTTTGGTATTACTGTTTTGCCAAGCGGCTACTTGGTCGGGTTTAAACACATTTGAGAGGGTTATAAGTTTGATACCCTGGCTGATGAGGACCTCATGTTTGGTCAATCGGTGCTGCAGAGTCATCCGCACTCTCCCGCCCATTCTGGAGCTTTGGTATAAACCCCATGGTCCTTTTGGAGTCCCCAGCATCCTCTAGGACGTATGAGAAAATAGGATTTTAATACCTACCGGTAAATCCTTTTCTCTTAGTCCGTAGAGGATGCTGGGCGCCCATCCCAGTGCGTACTGTACCTGCAGTTATTAAGTTTGGTTACACACATGCTGTGTTACTTTTCCGTCAGCCTGTGGCTGACGTTGTTCATGCCGTGGCATGCGTTATGCTATTATTGGTTGTGTTTACACACAGGTTGTGTTACGTTTTCTGGCAGCATATTGCTGCATATTGTTCATGCCGTCAGCTGGTGTTCTGTTGAATGCCACGTTCTGCGGCATGCTGGAGGTGTGAGCTGGTTTGACGCTCACCGGGTTTAAATGATAAATTCTTTCCTCAAAATGTCCGTCTCCCTGGGCACAGTTCTATAACTGGAGTCTGGAGAAGGGGCATAGAGGGAGGAGCCAGTTCACACCCCTTTTAAAGTCTTAAAGTGCCCATGTCTCCTGCGGATCCCGTCTATACTCCATGGTCCTTTTTGAGTCCGCAGCATCCTCTACGGACTAAGAGAAAAGGATTTACCGGTAGGTATTAAAATCCTATTATATAAGGGGGTAATTCAGACTTGATTGTAGATGTGCTAAATTTAGCACATCTACGTTCACTTTCAAAGACATGCAGGGGGACGCCCAGCACAGGGCTAGTCCACCCAGCATGTCTGGCTCTGCCCCCCACCCCGCACAGATTCAAAAGCATTGCACGGCGACGGTGCTTTTGTACCTGAAGAGTAGCTCCCTACCAGCGCAGCCCCTGCGCGCTGGCAGTGAGCTACCCGTCGCTCTCCGGGTGGCAGCGACTGCGTGTGACATCATGCAGCCGCTGTGGCCCACCCCCCGCACAGTCCAGGCATGCATACGTTGCCTGGACCGCGGCCCCAAAACGGCATGCCGCCGACCCACCTCCTCCCGCCCACCGAATGCCTCTGCCTGTCAATCAGGCAGAGGCGATCGCTGGGCTGAGATGCCGATTGCATCTCTGGCATGTGCCAGTACACTGCCGCGCCTGCGCATGCGCAGTTCAGAACTGATCGGCCGCTGCGCAGTGATCAGGTCTGAATTAACCCCTAAGTGTTTATTCCTACAGTCTGCCTCTGTTACTCTGAACATAATGGCAGCTAGAATCTCTAGCTTTAGAATAGATGTAACTTGTCCATATAAATGACTCACATATAAAGTTGTGCGGTGGAACAGGTAATTTTCAAGTCTGAAATTCCAGTTTTACGATGTGCGCACCATGGGGGAAATTCAGACCTCATCGTAGCAGCAAATGTGTTAGCATTTGGGCAAAACCATGTGCACTGCAGGGGGGGGGGGGGGGGGGGGGGCGCAGATATAACATGTGCAGAGAGAGTTACACTTGGGTGGGTTATATTGTTTCTCTTACGTCCTAGAGGATGCTGGGGTCAACATTAGTACCATGGGGTATAGACGTGTCCACTAGGAGCCATTGGCACTTTAAGAGTTTGAGAGTGTGGGCTGGCTCCTCCCTCTATGCCCCTCCTACCAGACCCAGTTTAGAAAATCTGCTGGCAACAGCCTCCCTGCTTCGAGGTACTAAGAAGGGGAGTAGTGTCTGCCCTGCGGGGTCTGAGCCACTATCTCCGCTGACAGGACACTGAGCTCCTGAGGAGATCGAATGTTCCCTGTCACAGCGGATCTCTCACCTCGGCAGCATGCTGCCACCACCTTACAGAGCCAGAAGATGGCGAGATATGGCGGCATAAGGGTAGGAGCGCAGCTCTGTGCAGCTACACTTCGGGAAGGCTCAGCGGCACACAGTGTTGGCGCTATAAGGGGCGTTCTGAGCCAGCGTCTTAATACCCTACACTGGTCACAGACGCTAACTGGAGACTGAATCCACAGGCTAGCGTCACAATCCTCCGTACTCAGGCGCTAACAGGGGACGGAATCCCCCGCCTAGCGACGGAATCCTCAGGCCAGTATAAAGAATTTGTGCGGAAAGACGCTCCATCTTCAAGGGGCGGAGCTTCTCCTCAGAGTCGACCCAGCAGTGTTCTGCGCCATTTTCCTGCCTGCGGTTCCTGTGCACAGCAGCTAACAGAGCTGTCCCTCCAAGCTACTCCAGCTATCCTGTGCGGTACCAGGGTGTTGTAGAAGGGGGAGAGGTGGTGAATTAGTTCTGTGTAACCTGTTACAGTACACAGTGGGCGCTGGTAAGGGGTGTCCTTTATTTAAACAGCGCTGTGTGTGGGTTGGCTCCAAACTCTGTGTCTGTCTTGCCATTTTAAGGGGGGAAACTCTGTCTAACCTCGTGTGTGTGTGTGTGTGTGTGTGTGTGTGTGTGTGTGTGTGTGTACTGTTTGGGGTCTCCAGTTAGCTAGGTCCAGGGACTCTGTGTCATATGCAGCTGAGGATATGTCCTCTCAGGATGATCTCATTCCATGTAATCAGGATTGCATTGTGTTAGCACAGATATCAGGAAGGGAGCCTGAATGGTTATCATCTATCAAGTTTATGAATTCTCAGACTTCTACTAGGGTTGCACAGAATTAATCTGCAACTCAGGTTTTACAGAATTCTATGGCAGTTTGGTCCAGTTCTGTAACCTCAGGACCCCCCTCGGTAGGTTCCCAAAAACGTGCTCTTGCCCAGATTATGCAAGACGACACGGATACCGACACAGCAGACAGTGATGGGGTTATGCTCAGGGGGGCTGCATCTCTTGCTAAAGGGGTGCAGTTGATGATAGAGGCTATTAGGGATGTGTTGAATATTGCTGATACAACACATGAGCAGGTTGAGGAGGCCTTACTTCACTGACAATAAGAAAGCCTCGCTAACAATCCCTGCTTCCAAAGCATTAAATGCTATTTTTGAAAAAGCATAGGAAAACCCGGAAAAAAAATTCCAGATCCCTAGGAAGGTTCTGGTTGCTTTCCCCTTCCCTGAAGAGGATAGGAAGAAATGGGAAAACCCACCCATAGTGGACGCGTCTGTATCCAGACTCTCAAAAAAGGTGGTTTTACCGGTTCCAGGCTCTACCGCCTTAAAGGAGCCGTCTGATCGCAAAATTGATATAATGCTCAAATCCATATACACGGCTTCAGGGGCGATACTGTGTCCTACTATTGCCTGTGCATGGATTTCCAAAGCTATAGTAAAGTGGTCAGGCACATTACTTGAGGATTTGGATACAATGGATAAAAGTGACGTTGAATTGTTTTAATGTAACATTCAGGATTCTTCAGGATTTATGGTGGAATCCATGAAAGACCTGGGTTCAATGGCTGCAGGAATTTCTTCCATGTCTGTCTCAGCTCGTTGAGGACCGTGGCTGCGCCAGTGGTCTGCTGATGCGAAATCCAGGAGAGGTGTGGAGATCCTACCCTACACAGGTCAGGCTCTCTTTGGGGAAGCGTTGGATGCGTGGATCTCCACGGCTACAGCGGGTAAGTCACCTTTTCTTCCCTCAGCTGCACCTGCTACGAAGAAACCTTTTTCTTCAGCTACATCACAGTTCTTTCGGGTTGCTAAAACAAGAGAGGCCAACCGTCCAACACCTTCTTCAGAGGAGGTCGACCAAAATCCAAGAAACCTGCTGCTATGGATTCCCAGGAACAGAAGCCTGCTTCCGGTATGCCAAAGTCCTCAGCATGACGGTAGACCGCGCGGCCTGGAGGTAGGACCGGGGGGGGGGGGGGGTGAGACTCAGACATTTCAGTCACGTCTGGGTGTCGTCCGGCCTGGATCCCTGGGTACAAGATATTGTGTCCCAGTGGTACCGGCTGGAATTTCAAGATCTCCCTCATCACCGGTTCTTCAAATCAGGCTTGCCAGCTTTGCCGACAGACAGGGCTACCCTACAGGGAGCCATCCAGAAGTTGGTGGAGGCACAGGTTATTGTACCAGTTCCTCCCCAGATGCAAAACAAGGGTTACTATTCGAATCTTTTCGTGGTACCGAAACCGGATGGCTCGGTCAGGCCCATTCTGAACTTAAAATCACTAAACCCCTTTCTGAGGGAGTTCAAGTTCAAAATGGAGTCTCTAAGGGCAGTGATATCAGGTCTGGAGGAGGTGGAATTCCTGGTATCCCTGGATATCAAGGATGTGTACCTCCACATTCCGATTTGGCCGCCGCATCAGGCTTACCTCCAATTCGCATTGGTGGACTGTCATTTTCAATTCCAGGCCCTGCCATTCGGCCTCTCCACAGCACCGAGGGTATTCACCAAGGTGATGGCGGAAATTATGGTTCTGCTCCGCAGACGGGGTGAACATAATTCCATATCTGGACGATCTGCTGATAAAGGCGAAGCTGTTACAGTCCATAGCTCTCACGAGCCAGCTTCTTAGGGAACATGGTTGGGTCCTGAATCTTCCAAAATCACATTTGGAACCTACCAGGAGGTTGTCATTTCTGGGAATGATCCTCGACACGGAAGTGCAGAGGGTGTTTCTTCCAGAGGAAAAAGCGTTGGTGATACACACAATGGTCCGGGATGTTCTGAAGCCAGCCCGGGTGTCAGTTCATCAGTGCAAATTACTTCTGGGAAAGATGGTGGCCTCTTATGAGGCTCTGCAGTACGGGAGATTTCATGCTCGGTCCTTCCAACTGGATCTCCTGGACAAATGTTCGGGCTCTCATCGACACATGCACCAGAGAATACGTCTGTCGCCAAAGGCAAGGATCTCACTCCTCTGGTGGCTGCAATTGCATCACCTTCTGGAGGGCCGCAGGTTCGGGATTCAGGACTGGATCCTTCTAACCACGGATGCAAGTCTCTGGGGCTGGAGCGCAGTCTCTCAAGGGGAAACCTTCTAACCATGGATGCAAGTCTCTGGGGCTGGAGCGCAGTCACTCAAGGGGAAACCTTCCAAGGAAGGTGGTCAAGTCTGGAAGCCGGCCTGCCGATAAACAATCTGGAACTAACAGTCATCTACAATGGTCTTCTCCAAGCGGCCCATCTTCTGGCCATTCAAGTGCAGTCGGACAATGTAATGACAGTGGCTTACATAAACCGACATGGCGGAACGAAGAGTAGAGCTGCAATGTCAGAGGTAACAAGAATCATCCTCTGGGCAGAAAAACACGCGTTGGTGCTGTCAGCAATCTTCATTCCAGGAGTAGACAACTGGGAAGTGGACTTCCTCAGCAGACACGAACTACATCCGGGGGAGTGGGGACTGGTGCTGTCACCAATCGTCATTCCAGGAGTAGACAAATGGGAAGTGGACTTCCTCAGCAGACACGATCTCCATCCGGGGGAGTGGGGACTTCATCCGAAGGTGTTCATGGAGGTAACAGATCTTTGGGGTGTACCTCAAATAGACATGATGGCCTCTCATCTCAACAAAAAGCTTCAGCGGTATTGTTCCAGGTTGAGGGACCCACAAGCCGTGGTGGTTGACGCCCTAGTGACTCCGTGGGTGTTCCAGACGGTGTACGTGTTTCCTCCACTTCCACTCATTCCAAGAGTTCTAAAACTCATAAGGAGAACAAAAGTTCTGGCAATCCTCATTGCTCCAGACTGGCCAAGAAGGGCTTGGTACGCGGATCTTCTGGATCTACTGCTAGAAGAACCGAGGCCTCTTCGGGAGGACCTGTTGCAGCAGGGGCCGTTTGCTTATCAAGACTTACCACGGCTACGTTTAACGGCATGGAGGTTGAATGCCAGATACTAGCTCGGAAGGGCATTCTGAACAAAGTCATTCCTACCCTGATACAGGCTAGGAAAGGAGTAACATCTAAACATTACCATCACATTTGGAAAAAATATGTGTCTTGGTGTGAATCCAAGAGGTTTCCTACGGTGTAGTTTCAACTTGGACGGTTTCTCCTCTTCCTCCAAGCAGGTATGGATATGGGCTTGAGATTGGGTTCCGTAAAGGTCCAGCTTTCTGCCCTATCCATTTTCTTACAGAAACAGTTGGTTGCCCTCCCTGAGGTTCAGACCTTTTTGAAGGGAGTTCTGCACATTCAGCCTCCCTTTGTGCCGCCTACGGTGCCCTGGGATCTTAAAGTGGTGTTGCAGTTCCTCCAGTCGGACTGGTTTCAGCCTCTACAGGAGGTGGAGGTCAAGTTTCTCATGTGGAAGGCTGTCACTTTGTTGGCCTTGGCTTCTGCTTGTTATGATTCCAGCACTCTGGTCTGAGGAGATATTATAACAAGGACCTGAGCACTGGAACGTAATGCTGGGAAAGGAAGCGGGAATGGAAAATAGCCCCTTGCGCCCTAACTCCGTTGTCTCGCCCGTGCTGTCAGAAATCCCTTGCGAGACTATGGTTGCTTGAGCCCATGGCAGCCGCGTTTGAAGGGCGGATTACGTCTGCCCAACTCCGATGCCCCCTCAGGTCTTAATGGGAGACAAAGGGAAATCCGAGACAGGGTGATAACAAGGGGCCCTCTAACTCAGCAACAAGGCCAGGGGCTACAAGGTAACTTAAAACTAGAATATGTGCGGAAATACCGCCAGGGAAAAGGACAACCAAAATACCACTTGTCCACTCTCCTACCCGGCACCGCCGAGTTCCGGAGAGGACTTGTGGAAGCGGAACCCTCCGCAAATGCTCCGAAACAGAATACAAAAAATATAGCGGGCTGAGCCGCAGCACACGGCAGAGCCGCAACTCACGAACACCACACGAGATTCTCTGGCGACCGTGGCGGACAATAGAGGACCAGAGACTTCTTGGGATGAGATGATAACTCCAAGATTCGGGAACTCTGAAGACAGGAATGACCGGACACAGCAGGACAGGAACTGACGTTCAGCAAACCTAAGCAGCATGCAGGAAGCTATTACCGGCGTCTGTGTGAAGCACTGAGAAAGTATTTAACAAGGAGTCCTCCAATCAGATGTTACAGAGCCAAATTATCAACATGCCGTGCAGCTGCCAGGCTGCACGAGCAAAGACAAGTGTGTGTGATTATTTGATTGACCCTGCAACGGGGAACGCGGTCCGCCCGTGGCATCCCCGTTGCTAGGGTCCGGGCGGCTAAGCACGCCTGGCGTCCCTGCGTTGCTAGGGAGCCGGCGGCTACGCACGCACGGCGTCCCAGCGTTGCTAGGGACCCGGCGGCTAGCCTGCTCAGCGTCCCTAGTAGCTAGGGGCCGCGAGGACATCGCGGACCCCGGCGCCTAACAGTACCCCCCCCCCCCCTTGAGGAGGGGTCAAGGAACCCCTAAAGCCAGGTTTCTGAGGAAACTCTCGAAAAAATGCCCTCTTGAGCCTAGGGGCATGAAGATCCTTGTCCAGGACCCAAGACCTTTCCTCCGGACCATAGCCTTTCCAGTGAACTAAAAAATAAAGCCGACCCCGGGACAATTTAGAGTCAAGAACTTTCTCTACCAAGAATTCCTGTTGTCCCCGTACCTCCACTGGAGATCTATCCTGAGAGATCCTCCGAGGAAATCTACTGGAAGAAACGTATTGTTTCAACAGGGAACAATGAAAAGTATTACCAATTTTAAGAGATCTTGGTAAACGTAGCCGAAAGGCAACTGGGTTGACCTTCTTACTAATAAGAAACGGTCCAATAAATTTGGGTCCCACTCTAGCCGAGGATTGTCGAAGCCTGATGTTGCGAGTCGACAACCACACCTTATCTCCCACCTTAAAAGTGCAAGGACGTCGGAGCCTGTCAGAAAATTTCTTCTCTCGGAAGGCCGCTTTCCTGAGAGCAAGGTGCACTTTTTTCCAAATTGATCAGAGATGGGAGGTCAAGGTTAGCGAGGAGACTGGAGAATGATGAAAAAAAAAATTGGCTCTGGGGTGAAAACCAAAGACTGAAAAGAACGGAGACTCTTTGGTGGAGGAATGACAAGAGTTATTGTAAGCAAATTCAGCCAAAGGGAGAAACTCAGACCAATCATTCTGGAGTTTGGCTGAATACAGACGCAAATATTGTTTTAATGACTGGTTGACTCGTTCGGTTTGCCCGTTAGACTGTGGGTGGTAACCAGATGTTAAAGACAGTGTCATCTTCAATGAGGCACAAAAACATTTCCAGAACTGTGCGATGAATTGTGGACCCCGATCAGAAACAATATCAGTGGGCAACCCATGAAGCCTGAACACATGGCGGAGGAACAAAACTGCCAACCCTTGAGCAGAAGGCAATCGGGGAAGAGCGACAAAATGAGCCATTTTACTAAAACGGTCCACTACCACCCAAATGACTCGGAATCCGGCTGAAAGGGGAAGGTCAACCATAAAATCCATGGAAACATGAGACCACGGCCTGAGAGGAACAGCTAAAGGCATGAGTTGCCCGATAGGCAACGAACGAGGAACCTTATGCTGTGCACAAACCTGACATGAATGAACGAATTCCTTAACGTCTTTAGAAAGACTAGGCCACCACACTGAGCGAGAGACTAACTCCAATGTCTTAGTGATTCCCGGATGCCCTGAGACTTTGCTGTCATGAAATTCAGTTAAAACAGTGGCTCTCAAAAATTCAGGGACATAAAGACGACCAGCAGGAGTAAGTCTAGGAGCTTGGTGTTGAAGCTGGTTTAACTGGGTAAATAAATCCTGAGTGAGGCCTGCCCGGATGACTGAAGATGGAAGTATGGAGGTAACAACAGGATTGCTATTGTGAACCGGAAGAAAGCTACGTGACAGGGCATCAGCTTTTGTATTCTTGGAACCAGGCCTGAAAGTAATTATAAACCTGAAACGAGTAAAAAATAATGCCCAACGTGCCTGCCGAGCATTAAGCCGTTTAGCTGACTCTATATATTGCAGGTTCTTATGGTCAGTCAAAACCGAAATGGTATGTTTAGCTCCCTCCAGCCAATGCCTCCACTCCTCGAAAGCCCATTTCACCGCCAGTAACTCCCGATTACCAACATCATAGTTGGATTCAGCGGAGGAGAATTTCCTGGACATAAAGGCACAAGGATGTAACTCCAGAGACTCCGGATCCTCTTGAGAAAGGACAGCCCCCACTCCAACCTCTGAGGCATCAACCTCCACAACAAAAGGCAATTCCGGATTAGGATGTCTGAGGACTGGAGCCGAGACAAAGGCTTGTTTCAAGGCCTGGAAGGACAATTCGGCTTCATGCGACCAGTTGGTAGGATCCGCCCCTTTTTTTGTAAGAGCTACTATGGGAGCATCCAGGTCAGAAAAAGAATGAATGAACCTCCTATAATAATTCGCAAACCCTAAAAAGCGCTGAATTGCTTTTAAATTAGTGGGTTGCGCCCAATTAAGGATAGCCTGAAGCTTCTTTGGTTCCATGGAAAATCCCTGAGGAGAAATTATGTACCCTAAAAAAGATATTTCCGTGACGTGAAAATCACACTTCTCCAGCTTGGCATACAAATGATTCTCACGTAACTTTTGAAGAACCAGACGCACCTGGATAACATGTTGTTCCATAGATTCAGAAAAAATCAAGATGTCGTCTAAATAAACGACCACGAATTTCCCAAGGAAATCACGGAGAACATCGTTAATAAGGTCTTGAAAAACCGCTGGAGCGTTAGACAGGCCGAACGGCATCACTAGGTATTCGTAGTGACCTGACTGAGTGCTGAAAGCCGTCTTCCACTCATCCCCAGATTTAATTCGGATGAGGTTGTAAGCTCCTCTAAGGTCAATTTTAGAAAAAATCACAGCAGAACGTAACTGATCAAAAAGTACAGAAATCAACGGCAAAGGATAGGTGTTTTTAACGGAGATCTTATTCAGGGCTCTAAAATCAATGCATGGTCTAAGCGAGCCATCTTTTTTCTCCACAAAGAAAAAACCTGCACTTAAAGGAGATTTTGATGGTCTAATAAATCCCTTCTTTAAGCTTTCCTGAATATAATTATTCATGGCCGTAGTTTCTGGCCCGGACAAAGCATATAATCTCCCCTTTGGCAAAGTGGCACCTGGAACTAGCTCAATTGTACAATCATTAGG
Source organism: Pseudophryne corroboree (assembly GCF_028390025.1). Taxonomy (NCBI): domain Eukaryota; kingdom Metazoa; phylum Chordata; class Amphibia; order Anura; family Myobatrachidae; genus Pseudophryne; species Pseudophryne corroboree. The sequence goes on along the minus strand of NC_086447.1, from coordinate 685,967,108 downwards.
CCGATGGGGAGGCAGAATATCCGCATTGCCTTTAGAGAAGACATCGGCAAACTCTTGGTATTCCACAGGAATGGGCTCTGGAATGATTACTGCAACTCTGACTGGATACGAAATACATTCCTTAGCACAAAATGTACCCCATTGGGAAATCTCCCCGGACCGCCAATCAATGGTGGGATTATGAAAGGCCAGCCAGGGGTGACCCAGAACAACAGGAACTGCCGGGCAATGTGTAAGGTAAAATTCAATATTTTCGGAATGTAATGCCCCTACGGTAAGTACTACTGGAGGTGTACGGTGAGTAATTATCCCATTAGAAAGTGGACCCCCATCTAAGCCGTGCATGGTGATACATCTATCTAATGGTAACTGTGGAATGCCTAAGGCCTTAGCCCAAGTTAAATCCATAAAGTTTCCTGCAGCTCCACTGTCGACAAAAGCCGACACCAAAGAACTGAGGCTGCCAAAGGAAACCTTAACGGGGACTAAGAGAGAGTTGTTCGAGGAGATAAGCTGCAGACCTAAGTGAACCCCCTCACAATTCACTTGGTCAAAGCGTTTCCCGACTTGTTCGGGCAATTACGAGCAAAATGTCCCTTACAACCACAGTATAAACAAAGACCGGAATTTTGTCTTCTGTTTTTTTCTTCAGGAGACAGCCGGGAGAGACCCATCTGCATGGGCTCCTCAACGTCCTCTGGAATGGAATATACACATGGACTAGACCTTACAGATGCTCCTCTTTCAGCCCTCCGCTCACGGAGACGACGATCAATCTTTATAGCAAGCTCCATAAGTTTATCGAGAGTCTCAGGAGCGGGGTACTGGAGGAGGCTGTCTTTTATAGATTCAGATAAACCGAGGCGAAACTGACTGCGCAGGGCAGGGTCATTCCAGCCACAGTCGTTCGACCAACGGCGAAATTCGGTACAATAAACCTCCGCAGGATTTTTTCCTTGTTTGAGAGCACGCAGCTGACTCTCAGCGGACGCCTCTCTATCTGGGTCATCATACAAGAGCTCTAAAGACTTAAAAAAGGCGTCTACAGATAACAACGCAGGATCCTCTGTTCTTAAACCAAATGCCCAGGTCTGAGGATCCCCCTGGAGTAAAGAAATAATAATCCCAACCCGCTGAGATTCATTACCAGAGGATGTTGGTCTTAAACGAAAATAAAGTTTACAGGATTCTTTAAAATTAAAAAAAATATTTTCTATCACCGGAAAAACGGTCGGGCAAATGCATCTTTGGTTCAGAGACTACCTTCGGGGAGGCTCGCAAAAGATCTTCCTGCGATCTCACCCGAAGAGAAAGATCCTGAACCATCTGAGTAAGTTCTTGAATCTGGTTTACTAAGAGCTGACCGGGATTCGGCCCTAAACCTGACGGATTCATGAGGCCGATAAACTCTCACAAAATCTGAATGAGAAAAAATTAAACCCCGTTTAATTTTAAGTTTTGGTTTGGCCGGTAATAATGTTATGATTCCAGCACTCTGGTCTGAGGAGATATTATAACAAGGACCTGAGCACTGGAACGTAATGCTGGGAAAGGAAGCGGGAATGGAAAATAGCCCCTGGCGCCCTAACTCCGTTGTCTCGCCCGTGCTGTCAGAAATCCCTTGCGAGACTATGGTTGCTTGAGCCTATGGCAGCCGCGTTTGAAGGGCGGATTACGTCTGCCCAACTCCGATGCCCCCTCAGGTCTTAATGGGAGACAAAGGGAAATCCGAGACAGGGTGATAACAAGGGGCCCTCTAACTCAGCAACAAGGCCAGGGGCTACAAGGTAACTTAAAACTAGAATATGTGCGGAAATACCGCCAGGGAAAAGGACAACCAAAATACCACTTGTCCACTCTCCTACCCGGCACCGCCGAGTTCCGGAGAGGACTTGTGGAAGCGGAACCCTCCGCAAATGCTCCGAAACAGAATACAAAAAATATAGCGGGCTGAGCCGCAGCACACGGCAGAGCCGTAACTCACGAACACCACACGAGATTCTCTGGCGACCGTGGCGGACAATAGAGGACCAGAGACTTCTTGGGATGAGATGATAACTCCAAGATTCGGGAACTCTGAAGACAGGAATGACCGGACACAGCAGGACAGGAACTGACGTTCAGCAAACCTAAGCAGCATGCAGGAAGCTATTACCGGCGTCTGTGTGAAGCACTGAGAAAGTATTTAACAAGGAGTCCTCCAATCAGATGTTACAGAGCCAAATTACCAACATGCCGTGCAGCTGCCAGGCTGCACGAGCAAAGACAAGTGTGTGTGATTATTTGATTGACCCTGCAACGGGGAACGCGGTCCGCCCATGGCGTCCCCGTTGCTAGGGTCCGGGCGGCAAAGCACGCCTGGCGTCCCTGCGTTGCTAGGGAGCCGGCGGCTACGCACGCACGGCGTCCCAGCGTTGCTAGGGACCCGGCGGCTAGCCCGCTCGGCGTCCCTAGTAGCTAGGTGCCGGGCCGCGAGGACATCGCGGACCCCGGCGCCTAACACTGCTAGACGTGTGTCGGAGTTGGGTGCTTTGTCATGTAAAAGCCCATACTTGATCTTCCATGAAGATAGAGCTGAGCTCAGAACATGTCCGCAGTTCCTTCCGATGGTTGTTTCGGCATTTCATATCCACCAAACTATTGTGGTGCCAGTAGCTACAGACTCCTCAATTTCATCAAAGTCCTTGGATGTTGTAAGGCCTCTGAAAATCTATGTGAAGAGGACTACTCGTCACAGAAAATCGGACTCTCTGTTTGTCCTGTATGATCCCAAGAAAATTGGGTGTCCTGCTTCTATGCAGACGATCTCTCGCTGGATCAGGTTCACTATCCAGCATGTGTATTCTACGGCAGGCCTGCCGTATCCTACGTCTGTTAAGTCATACTCTACTTGTAAGGTGGGTTCTTCCTGGGCGGCTGCCCGGGGTGTCTCGGCTTTACAACTATGCCGAGCTGCTACTTGGTCGGGGTCGAACACATTCGCAAAGTTCTACAAGTTCGATACTCTGGCCTCTGAGGACCTGAAGTTTGGTCATTCAGTTCTTCAGGAGCCTCCACGCTCTCCCTTCCGTTCTGGGAGCTTTGGTACATCCCCATGGTACTAGTGTGGACCCGAGCATCCTCTAGGATGTAAGAGAAAATTGGATTTTAGTTACCTACTGGTAAATTCTTTTCTCGTAGTCCGTAGAGGATGCTGGGTGCTCGCCCAGCGCTTCGTGATCCTGCAGTGGTTACTTAATTCAGTACTGCTTATTTCTTGGTAAGTACTGTTTCGTCACTTGGTAAGTGCTATTGTTCAGCCGTTGCTGATGTTTCAAGCTAGTTAGCTTGGTTTGCCTTGTGTGTGAGCTGGTGTGAATCTCACCACTATCTGTGTATAATTCTTCTCGAAGATGTCTGTCTCCTCGGGCACAGTTTCTAGATTTGGTCTGGTAGGAGGGGCAAAGAGGGAGGAGCCAGCCCACACTCTCAAACTCTTAAAGTGCCAATGGCTCATAGTGGAACCGTCTATACCCCATGGTACTAATGTGGACCCCAGCATCCTCTACGGACTACGAGAAAAGGATTTACCGGTAGGTAATTAAAATCCTATTTTCTGTGCAGGGTAAATACTGGCTGCTTTATTTTTACACTGCAATTTAGATTTCAGTTTGAACACACCCTACCCAAATCTAACTCTCTCTGCATATGTTATATCTGCCCCACCAGCAGAGCACATGGTTTTGCCCAACTGCTAACACATTTTCTGCTACGATCAGGTCTGAATTACCCCCCGTGAGATATTGTATACAATTTCCCGACATACGATATTGAGCATACACACTGGCCCTCATTCCGAGTTGTTCGCTCGCAAGGCGATTTTAGCAGTATTGCACACGCTAAGCCGCCGCCTACTGGGAGTGAATCTTAGCTTCTTAAAATTGCGAACGAAAGATTCGCAATATTGCGATTACACATCTCGTAGCAGTTTCAGAGTAGCTTCAGACTTACTCTGCATCTGCGATCAGTTCAGTGCTTATCGTTCCTGGTTTGACGTCACAAACACACCCAGCGTTCGCCCAGACACTCCTCCGTTTCTCCAGCCACTCCCGCGTTTTTTCCGGAAACGGTAGCGTTTTTTCCCACACGCCCATAAAACGGCCTGTTTCCGCCCAGTAACACCCATTTCCTGTCAATCACACTACGATCGCCTGAGCGAAGAAAAAGCCGTGATTAAAAATCCAAACTTCATAGCAAATTTACTTGGCGCAGTCGCAGTGCGGACATTGCGCATGCGCACTAAGCGGAAAAACGCTGCGATGCGAAGAAATTTTCCGAGCGAACGACTCGGAATGACCTCTACTATACGATGAAACAATAAGATAAGATGAAATTATATCTTATGGTGCTGGAGTTGTTTTAAAGGCAGCACAAGAAGGAAGAGGAGGGTCCAGGCTAACGTCAATGCCCGAAAATCTTATGGTTGTATCTACACACTACAAAAAAGCTCAAGATACTGCACATCAAGACTGTATGCAGGTCAGATGTTGGATGCCAAATATGACCCATGGGGCCGTGCATCATATGATAAATCGTGTGTACACACTATGCGATATTATATGCAATCATACATCAATTTTGTATGCAGTATCTCGGAGTGTGAGGTCATGCAGCTGCCACGGCCCGCCCCTCCAACGGTCTGGACATGCCCCTAAAATAGTGACTCAACGCCCACAAAACATGACGTTGACGCCTAGTTCCCGTCCCACCTCCAAGTTTTAAACTGCGTTCTGAAGAGTATGCAGTTTAAAACCTTGCGCATTCATAGCGACTTTTGCACAATAGCATTTGAAGCTGAATTAGGCCCACAATCTTTAAATTCCACTTTAGTTTAAATATTCCATGCAGTGCCAATACTCACTCTATTTATAAATTCTAATTTTTTTTGTGCAGTATAGATTGTATAGCTAGAGCTGGGACGGCCACTAATAATTTGGTTGTGTAATATACAATAGAAACATACAAATAATTGTGCTGGTGGTGATGCCCTATCTCCACAGCAGGGACAGAGCTGTCCCTGGCTGTGGAGGCATCCGAACTCTAGGCTGCGCAGGAGAACTTGTGTGATTTGTGAGATCTTGAGCATGCACAATGGAGCCGGCCAGGCTGGGAGACACAGCGCATCAGCACTGAGCTCTGCAGGGATGGGCGGAGTGGGGAGTTTACACTCCCCCGCTTCGGCAGACAAGATGTTCGTACATCTTGTTGGAGTGGCTTCCTGCTTCGCCCCCCTACTCCTCCCTTCCCATCCTCCCTCACTGCCACTGACTTTGCCTCCTTCATCTCCAGGATTGAGGATATCCGACACGACATCTCCTCCCGTCACCCCTCTGCTGCCCCCATCATCCCTCCCCTCCATCTATCCTACCCTGTCCTCCTTCCATCCCACTTCAGACAAGAAAGTCCACTCCCTCATCCTATCCTCCCCTCCTCCACCTGCCCCCTGGACCCCCTTCCCTCCCGTCTTCTCCGCTCCCTCTCCTCCACTGCCTGCTCCCACCTTGCTCACCTCTTCAACCTATCGCTCTCCACCGGCATCTTCCCCTCACCATTCAAACATGCTCTGGTCTCACCTATTCTCAAAAAAACCACCTCGACCCTTCATCACTCACTAGCTACCGCCCCATCTCTCGTTTGCCTTTCGCCTCCAAACTACTTGAGCGACTGGTCTACAACTGTCTCACAAGCTACCTCTCTGGCAATTCCATCCTCGATCCACTACAGTCTGGCTTTCACCCACTCCACTGAGACTGCCCTGGTGAAAATCACCAATGACCTGCTTTCAGCCAAATCCAGGGGCCACTTCTCTCTGCTCATCCTTCTGGACCTCTCTGCTGACTTTGACACCTTGGATCATCCTCTCCTCCTCCGCACACTCCAAAACATTGGCCTCTCTAGCACTGTTCTTGACTGGTTTTCTTCTTACCTCACTAACTGCTCCTTCTCTGTGTCTGCCTTCGGCACCACCTCACACCCTTCCATCCTTCCTTTTGGTGTCCCTCAGGGTTCTGTCCTAGGCCACCTGCTGTTCTCCCTGTACACCACTTCCCTGGGTGCGCTCATTAACTCCTTTGGCCTTCAATACCACCTGAACTCTACACACAACTCTATCTCTCCTCTCCTGATCTGTCCCCCTCTCTCCTCTCTCAGGTTTCCTGCTGCCTCTCCACATTCTCCTCCTGGATGTCTGAGTGCTCTCTGAAGCTCATCATGGACAAAACTGAACTCATCATCTTTCCCCCACCTAGAGCAACACCCCCTACCAATATCTCTATCACGGTTGACAACACCATCATCATCCCTGTTCCCCAACTCCGCTGCTTGGGCGTCACTCTTGACTCCTCCCTCTCCTTTGCACCCCACATCCAAGCTCTGGCACAATCCTGTCACTTCCAGCTACGCAACATTGAACGCATCAGGCCTTTTCTCTCCCAGAGTGCAACTAAACTTATCATCCACTCACTGGTCATCTCACGACTCGACTACTGCAATGTTCTCCTCACTGGCCACGCTTGCTCCCATCTTGCTCCTCTCCAATCTGTCCTGAACTCTGTAGCTAGGCTTATCTTCCTCTCCCGCTGCTCCACATCTGCCACTCCCCTTTGACAAAATCTACACTGGCTTCCATTCCCTTACAGAATCCTCTTCAAACTCCTCACCCTCACATACAAGGCCATCTCTAATTCCACTGCTCCCTACATCTCCAACCTCCTCTCACTTAATACTCGCTCCAGCCCCCTATGGTCGGCTAATGACCGTCACCTCTCCACTGCCCTGGTCACTGCTTCCCATGCTCGAGTTCAAGACTATGCCCATGTTGCACCCCTTAAGTGGAATTCTCTCCCCTGCTCCATTAGACTCTCCCCGACCTTGCAAAGCTTCAAACGTGCACTAAAAACACACCTATTCATCAAAGCATACCCTTCCGATGCATAACCTAGTCCTGAGGCTGCTCTTCCATTCCCCTGCCTCATGCCTTGAACATCTCGGCTTTGCTACATACTGCCATCAGACTACCTCCCGCTTGCTTGCATCTCATGTCATCTCTCTGTCGCCCCTTCCCACTAGATTGTTAGCTCTTTAGAGCAGGGCCCTCTTTCCTCTGGTTGTCAAAGCCCTCTTCTCGACACATTTCACTCACAGCTCTCTCCTACTCAGCGACCATCTTTACTTGCTTTTTCTCCTGCTGGTCAAGGCTCATCTCCATCTATGGCCACCAGCCCCTAGTAGTACGATGGTTACTCGCTACTTACATCTTAGCTGTATTATGTTTTGAGAATTGTGGTGCTCTTTTTTACCTGTAATCTATTTTTGTTATATATTTACTGTAATGCTAAGTTTTGTCTCCCTGTACTGTCCTTTGTACGACGCTGCAAAACACTTGTGGCGCCTTATAAATAAAATGTAATAATAATAATAAAAGCAGGAAGTGCTATAGCGCACGATGCCACATAATACATTAAAACCACTGTGGGCTAATTACGAATTAATAGCAGGTATGAGAAATATAATCATCTGACTTCAGTGTGTCAAGTTGCTCCATATAACAGGCAATACTGTAAATACCCAGAGAGCCTCAAATCTGTATAATAATTAAAGAAACTGTTGTAAATGTCAGCAAAGTTCTTGATAACAAAAAGCACTTGGGCTAATTTATCAACAAGTGATAAAACTAGTTGTGACTGATAAAGCTCGTTGCGTATGATAAATGGTGCTCCAGCCAATCAGTTCCTAATTATCATGTGTTCAACGCCTAACTGTCGTGTGTTTGAAAAATGGCCCAAATTCTTAAAAAAGCCAGTCATCAATTGAAATACTTGTTGCAGTTTGTATACTTTATCAATTCTGCAATTTAAAAAAAAATCCAATGTTTTAACTGAAATCGCACAGCGTGTAAATGCAGGCTATCGGCAATGGTCATATATTACAATCAGCCGGATTAGGTATCAAATAAAGCAATTTTAAATGGGTAGCTGACATAGGGGTCCATTTTTCAACTAATATTTGCAGCTATTTTCCCGGAATGGGTAGCTTCCATAGGGGTTAGCGGCAAATATTAAGTATCACCAAAATGTATGAAGGAGGGATCTCCGATACCTGTTGCGATCCCTTCATTCCCGCCGGCAGCCACTTCCACCATAGGTTTCTATGGGGGATGCGATGCTGTCAGACTTACCAATATCTGGAATGTGAAGCATTCCCATTATTGGCCCCCGAAGCTACCTCCATCTTCAGATAGTAGTAGCCTGTTATAGTCTGTGGGCTGCAGATCGGGGCTGCAGTTCTGGCAGTGTTACCCAGGAACCCTCCAACATAAATAGGCACTGTGCATGGCGGTCAGTGTGAATGCACATGCGCAGCAGCTCTGGCACCACACTCGGCTCATAGTAGGGACGGGCTTCTTTCTGAGCCCTTGTCCATGCCTGTGCCGGGTTATACATTCACCTGATGTAATCGCATTCTGCAAATGCGATCAATAATAAGTTGGTCCTTTTAGCAAGCATTAAAAGGCCACAGCGGTGAGCAAAATGCATTGCTGTTCTCTGGAGTCATCTGACCATTGCCTTTCTGCCTGCTGAGCTCCGCTGTGCTTATCCCTGGATAGCAGGATAACTTACACTTGCTGCCTGTGGCGGTCGGCTCATTTGACTGTAGGGGGACCGGGGACGAACAGAACAACTAGTGAGTGACACCGTATACAGCTCACCTACAGCCAGTCTTAGCAATTAATTGCTTGTGTGAACGGAGTGGGGTCTGAGCCAGTCGGAATGGCCAGCGATTGTTACAGTATCTACAGGATCATTGCACAGTGCTCCAGTCCCAAAGGAAGCATTATTACCAGTGTGCTCCTTAGAGGTCTTTCCTAGTTTTGTAAATGGCGTCCTTCTCTGAAGTCCTGTTGAGCGTCAGTCCGAAAAAACAGCAAAAGAACAGAACTTTCACCTTTAATAATAAACTGTCAAGCTTAAACTTGAATTTGTTTATGGGATCGTATTTGAGTCTCGGGCTAGAATGAAGTTTACTGCTGATAATTTTAAATTGGATGGCTTTAAAAGTTATGTTCAACCACAAGTATGCTTTGAAACAGAGGTCGCTTAATGCGGGCTGAAACTGGACACTGCATTATCAGTGGAGCAGCAACTATGCTTCGGAGTAGTGTCAGGGGCGTTTTAACAGTGGAGAGGGCCCATGTGCACCTCCGGGTGTGCCCCCTTCTCTGTACATCGCAGTAGTCTCCGGCATTTTGCTGGAGTCTACTGCGCATGCGCAGGTCTCCTCATGGTGCCCACTATGTTCCGGAGACCAATTTGGCTACTGCGTATGCGTGGTGGCCATTTTGGCGGTGATTTTTGCCACGGCAGCACCCAACGCTGTACTCCGGAGCAGTAAGTATTAAAAATGGGTGCAGTGGACTTCCGGTGGACAGGGCATCAAGTATGGCCGCTTTTTAGACTATGTCCGGACTGAGGCTAGCGAAATCTGCTGCAATCCTCCATACCCTGGCATTTTGGGGGAACACGTTAAACTCTGATGTCTCCCCCTGGTGTTGTGGAGTGGATTGATGTGTAAATAGCCTCAGTGGACCTTTATTCACCGGATTCTGGCCATTTGTAAGGATGGAGTGTATGACCGCCTAGCTTGGGCGCGAAACCTAGCGTGGAGTACTACCGAGGCCTGAGGAACTCAGCACGCCTCTCTGTTTGACTCCCTCACCTAGCTGTGCTGCGTTGGGCATAGCGGAGGCTTAGACGCTCCTCTAGATTCACTCTGGGATGCAATATAGCGACTGTTGACGCCGGGACCCCTGAGACTGAGGACGCACTTTCTAGCATTACAGAGGATCGGCTGATGCTTGACACAGAGGATCGGAACCTGACCTTGTCGGTGCCTGTGCTGCGATCATATGGGACTACCGCTTGCTTCAGACCCTCCTGCCTTCCAGGGCTAACTTTTGAAATCGCACCTGCGTGGTATTCTATGGCTGCCGCAGCCGCTGGGATCATACTTAGCTGGGCCCATTATTGAGACTCTCTAACTGAACGCTGTCCCGGGAGACTCACCTGCTGTCGGAGTCTTGGGGATCTCTCTTGCTGCTGATTGCCCGGGTGTTCGTCTGCCCGCGGTTCTGTCCTTGTCGAGAGGGGGGATGCTTTGGAGGTCGGGGCGCTTCTGCTGGATCCTGCTGGTAGTGGCGGCTGGCCGGGAGTGCCGTGCATGAGGAACCGTGACACAGTGAATAGTGCTGTTTCACTGCTCTTCCTGTGTCTATTACTGCGCCCTGCGATACCTGGGATACCTCTGCTGCTGTGACACAGTGGAGCTGGGGGATATACACTAGCTTGCCCTGATCCTTGGACCACAAAGTTCTGGCCCTATGTGAAGAGCAGTTACACGAAGCCCATCTGCTGGATTCCATTATTGTGGTGGTGGCAGACCTGACCTACGGCTGAACTTTCCTACACTGCTCACTATCCAGGATTGTATACAGTTACTTGAATTCTCACAGATCTGGGGCAAACATAAGAAATCATAATGCTGTATGAATTTGCTAACTGGACTTTACTGTCATTGTTTTTATAAACTTATTACTGTCGAGTTCTCGAGACCATTACGAGCCACTTAGTAGATGTACGCTGTATTGTTTTGACAAATTTAGTGCACTGTTCTTTCTGCTACACTCTCTATTCATATTGTTTTGATACTGCTTTTTAATTGTGTGTACTCCTCACTCACATCATTCACTCGTGTACATTGGCACTTGCTATACTTACACAATGTCTGATATCATTGATTTTGCTGCCCAGTTGGCTGAGGAGGTGCCACATCACCTAATGCCTTACCTAGAGAGAAAATGTAGTGATATTTTGTCTGTTTTTGATCGGGAACAGGTTTCTTTGGTTGACTGATCTCACAATATGGAAGCACCCATTTTGTCACAGAATAACTCTGAGATTGATGATCTCATTGGCCCTAATCTGAGAGTTGAGTTTGTTCCTTCTGAGCCCACAGATATGGTTGAGGTGGCCATTTCCTCTGTTCAGTTCTGTGGATTTAACTCTTCTAGGCTGCCTTTAAACACTACAACACATATTATTCCCGTGGTACCAGCCCCACACTGCATCACGGAAATCCTGTTGGTGACGGCTCCATATTGGTCACATCAGCAACCATTGATTGATCTGTGTACACCATATTTGGTTTCCTATGGTTTTCAGCCGGTTCTGCAAATTTTTGGAATGTTGTTTGTGAGTCTGTGGCATCTCATTTCATTCCTCGCAGTATTTATTTTGCCGCAGTTTTCAGGTCCTTTCGGGGCTATCACATGAGGAGATAGTTACCCATAACTCTTATCGTCTTTCTCGTACTAGACATACCTTTATGACTTTAACCATGCTTTTAGATATCTAGAATCCCTATTGGTTATGGCGCGAGGATGGCTTATATGCTGCTTACATACTAGTTTACGTTTAATGGTACAGTACTATTTGACAGGTGACTGCAGCTGAGGAATTTTGGCTAATATTAATTTTCCGTAAAATAGTTTCCACGGCATAGGTAGTTTGCATTTTAGTTTGCAGTTTATTTTATGACCATGGGTTACGGCCGTAGCTCATGCTCTCCCCATTTTGGTTGGGAAAATTTTGAAGAAAAGGAGGAGATTGGAGCACTGCTTTCTTTATTTAACCTGTGATTACCATACGCCTTTTGCTAATCCTTTATATAATAACCTATCACACGGTATTATATGCTGTGTTAATAACTATTTTTCTAGTTTACCTGAACTACATGTTACGTTGTTATGATTTAAGACTTACTTTTTGATTATGTAAACTGTCTGAATGCATTTGCTTCAATAATTAAAAAAATAAAATAAAAAATAAAATGGGTGCAGTGTGTGCAGCGTGCCCCCCCCCATCCCCATGTGCACCGCACACATTGCAGACATTATAAAAAAGCCTATGGTTGCTGCTGAACACTGTGGGAGCAGCAGAACTACAGATAAGCTTCAGACTGACACCGGTGATTCTGGACACTGTGATAACAGCAGAACTGCAGGTTGACCCTGAGCTGATACTGGAGATTCTGGACGCTGTAGTGACAACAGATATGCGGCTGAACACTAAGCTGATTCCAGTAGTAGTGGACGCTGTGGTTACAGTGTGACTGAGGCTGAACCGGACCTGATTTGGGCTTGCCCGGAATTGGAGTGGATCCGTGCTAGGATTGAACCAGACTGGATCTGAGTTTGGAGTGGACTGAACCGAAGTGGATCCGGGCTTGGAGCTTGAGATGCACCAGGCTGGATCCGGGCTTGAGCTAAACCGGACTGGATCTTGGCTTGGACTAAACGGATTGGATCCGGAGATATAGGATCTGAATGGAACTAACAATGCAGCTTGGAAGGTAACTGCACTGGTATGTACTAGGTACTGAGTGTATTGCTGTGGAGATAAGGTATTACGGAAACACAGTAAGAACTGTGTTAGACTTCACTCTGACTCAGTATAGCTGAGTCTTGAAAGAACTTGAGTGATTGCAGCATACTGGTAAAAGGAGTCTTTGCTGCTGGTGAGCACTGATACAATGGCTGGACATATAGGTAATGTATTTACTGAACCATATGTTTGCTTACAGGGAATTCAGGGTTAGCAGCATCCCACGGTTCATGATTTCTGCAGTAAAGTGGGGAATGCAATGCACCTGTACTTGCTGGTAGGTCCGATAAACACTGTGTAATCAGGAATCTGCAGGCTGGAAATACAGTTTGACTCACAAGTAGGTAATTAGCCTAGAGGTAGGCTTAGCAATCAGAGACACAGGCACTTGCAAAGACTGTGGGTGCTGCAGACTGGAACTTAGTATGTAGAGCAGATTACAGCAAACAGCAAACAATTGCTAAAGTCTGTAAAGAAATACTGAAGCTTGATGAACGCAAGTGAAGCTGAGAGTAACTCTGTAGTCAGTGGTAGCAGTCTTTACAGACATGGTACTCAGCAGTGCAGGACTTTGTGGAAACCAGGAGACTGTAGCTACTATACTCTGGAGCCAGGAATAGCAGGATTGCTTTCTCAAAGACGGAGCTTGGATAGCAGGATAACTTTCAGGGATGAGACTTGTTGCTCTTGCGTTGGACTGATGGTCAGGGAGGCTTAACATAGGAATTGCAGGTCTCTGATTGTTTGCTGGTGTCAGCTGAGGTAAGGAGCACTCTAACTGGAAGATTGAGTCAACTGACATGCTCCAAGATGGCGACGTCAGAGCATCCAACAAACAAACAAGGACAAGCAGAACATTTGACCTGCGGGACAGGTAACAAATGTAAGTCACTTGACAAACACTTAGAACATGAGGGCCTGAAGCCAGGATCGTGACATAAACATATGTTTAACTGAACACCCCCATAAAATTGTAATGCCAAAAAGTGCATAAGGCAGGGTCCTACTGTAATTGGGTTTGGACAGGAATTTCTAAATCCAGCTAAATAGTTTACATTTTGACACTAAGGGGGTCATTCCGAGTTGTTCGCTCGCAAGCTGCTTTTAGCAGCTTTGCACACGCTAAGCCGCCGCCTACTGGGAGTGAATCTTAGCATATCAAAATTGCGAACGAAAGATTAGCAGAATTGCGAATAGACACTTCTTAGCAGTTTCTGAGTAGCTCCAGACTTACTCGGCATCTGCGATCAGTTCAGTGCTTGTCGTTCCTGGTTTGACGTCACAAACACACCCAGCGTTCGCCCAGACACTCCTCCGTTTCTCCAGCCACTCCCGCGTTTTTCCCAGAAACGGTAGCGTTTTTTCACACACTCCCATAAAACGGCCTGTTTCCGCCCAGAAACACCCACTTCCTGTCAATCACACTCCGATCACCAGAACGAAGAAAAAACCTCGTAATGCAGTGAGTAAAATTCCTAACTGCATAGCAAATTTACTTGGCGCAGTCGCACTGCAGACATTTGCGCATGCACATTAGCGACTAATTGCTCCGTTGCAAGAAAAAAATACCGAGCGAACAACTCGGAATGACCCCCTAAGTGCAGAATGAAACCAGTATATAACAGAACTGTTTTCAAGATTTTGGTCATGTCTAGGTATTGTGCTACTGTACTTTCAATTGAGTGAAATGTTGATTTTTTGCACAGTATACATATGTGTTTGTTTAAAAACATATTTAGTGTTCCACAATATTGTTTGTTTGTTTATATATTTATATTATTTGTTTTTCAGCACTTTTTTGATGATCCGGAAGGAAAGATTGAATTACCAGCCGATTTAAAAGTCCATTCTTGGAAACGTGCCCATGAGTTCATAACAAACGTGGTAAGAATTGCTGCAGCTACATTACAATGTTGAGCCTTAAGGAATTTGTATGGACGTTCTGTCTTGATATACTGTACACACAGTGTGTATATATTTGTTGAGTTTTCCAGTTTTTGGTTATTCTTTTGTATTTTTGAAAAAACAGATAATGAAAAAAAAAACTATGTGTGAAGGGACAGAAGAGAATACCGGTGTAGAAATGTTACTCTAGGAATTTAAAAATAAAATGGAATAACCCATTATTCCCTTCCATCTTTTTTTTCCCCTCTCATTTTCACTATCCCCTTTTTTTGCCTACTCCATTATGGTCACCAATGTATTTATGTTTTGTTTGTGATACTTTAATGTTTCCACTTTATATTTTTCCTTAATGTATTGTTTGCTATTTCATAAATGCTGACCATGCTGTATTTGTTCCTATGTCTTTTCATGTGTGCATTATAAACTTACAATAACAAATACATTTCTAAAAAAATAAAATGGAATAGGGTAGTGGACACAAAGAAAGTGATTCATTTGTTGTTTGGGCACCTTCCACTAGAGGCTGCTAGCTATTCAGCTCTTCAGTTGTTCAGTCTTTCAGGCGCAAGTGCTCTAGCAGAAATATTTCTGCTCGCATCCTCCGGAGGTTTTACCTGCTTTATGTGGCTAAACCTCGTGCTTTTGGGTGTGTTAAAATTAATGAGCTCCTAAATCCTTGCAAGGAAATTAAGAGCCCAAGTATCTTCTAAAAATATCTATCAAAATTAAAACTGGGGATTTGACCCATGATCCTGATCAAATTCTCAAATAATTTGAGAATTTTTACAAAGCACTGTATAATGCTGATATTAATGTCTCTTTATCTCCGTTGCTACATGACAGGATTGAATGTTTTCTTGATAAATGTAAGCTACCCGGTTTAAGCTACTCCACAGTTTCTCAGCTAGGTTCTGAGGTCACTATTGAGCAGTTAGAAAAAGCCCTAAAACTTCAGAAATCAGGTAGGGCCCTTGGGCCTGACGGTACATCTCTTTCCTATTATAAGAAATGTAACACTCTTTTATTGCCCCATTTATGCAGACTTTTTAATGGTTTTCTTAAGGGTGAACCCTTGTATTCACGCATGCTAAAGGCTCGCATTATCTTAATCCATAAGCCTGGGAAAGACCCGAATATATGTTCGAGTTATCGCCCTATCTCTCTGCTCAATAATGACATTAAACTTTTTGCTAAAATTCTTGCTCTAAGATTAAATATGATTCTCCCTCAACTGATTCATGCGGACTAACTGGGCTTCGTCCCAGGCTGACAGGCGATAACACTCACAGAATGATTAATCTTGTTCATGTGATTAATAAGCATAAGACGCCTTCTATCTTTCTCTTACTAGATGCTGAGAAGGCTTTTGCTAAGGTCTTATGGCCCTTTATGTTTGCAACTCTACGCAGATTTGTCCTGGGAGGAAGCCTATTAACTGGTATCCACGCTTTGTACTCTAATCCATCTGCGAGAGTTAGGGTGAATGGCAAGGATTCCAATACATTTATGATCAGTAATGGTACCCGACAAGGATGCCCCTTATCTCCTTTAATATTTGCAATGGTAATCGAGCCTCTAGCATGTTTGATACGTGCTAACGCTGATATAAAGGGTACTGTGATTGAGGACACCGAATATAAGATGTCATTATTTGCAGATGATGTCCTACATACACTTGGCTCCCGGCATACAGTACATCCATCCCCAATCTGTTTCAGACTTTATCTTCATATTCTATCTTATCGGGCTACCGTATCAATTATTCCAAATCTGAAGCTCTCTCCCGACATGTTGGGGAGGATACTGTCTCTTTATTGGCTAAAAACTTTAACTTCACATGGCGCACCAGGAAACTAAAATATTTAGGTGTATATATCACACACTCCTACGAATCTTTATATAGATCATTTTTTTTCTGCTCTCTTTAAAATATTACAGCTGATTTACAATCTTGGAGGTCCCAGATAATTGTTTAGTTTGGCCATATAGTCACGCTAAAGATGAACGTTTTGCCTAGACTATTATTCCAGATGCAAACTATACCGGTGCATGTTCCCAGGAAGGCTTTGAGTTGGATGCAAAAATACATACTTCAATTTATACGGTCAGACAAACCCCCTAGGCTTAAAACCTCTACCTTAATCAGAAGCCCACTTAGTGGGGGTAAAAGGTTACCTGATACTCGAAAATATTATCAATCGACCCATCTAAGTCAGACGCTTGCATGGTTTCTTCATTCTGTTACTTTACCTTGGATACAAATTGAATTAGCTGAAGCCATAGTCTCCACACTTGTTTCTCTTCTCTTTCCAGCTAGATCACAACAAGCGGCGATGGTTTGCACTCCTGCTACTAAATTTACTTGCTCTGTGTGGCTCTCTTGCATCCGGTGTTACAGTCTATCTCCAGGCCCTTCTCCTATTACCCCTATCTGGAATAATCTGGATTTTCCACAGGGTTCTTCTTTGCAGTCACATTCATGGCTTCTGTTATCGTCATGAGCTAGACTTGTTTTTGATTTTATTGAGGGCAACTCTTGGGGCACCCTAGACTCTTTAATGGAATTCCCCATCCTTTATTTTTTTAATATCTACAACTTTGCACCTAGTTACACTCCCTCCCGAAGGCAAAGGTCTTCCTCCAACTAACCCATTTTGAAAGATTGTCTTTATTCACCAATGAGACAGGGTATTATTTCTGTACTTTATGGTTTACTACAATCCTCAGTCTCGGAAGGTATCCCCCCACACGAAAGTAAATAGTAGACCGAGCTGGGCTCTCCTCTGGAGGAGGATGCATGGAAAGTCATTAGGCAGAATGTAGCACAGTCTTCCATTTATTCCTTAATTAAGGAGAATTCATATAAAGTGTATACTAGATGGTACCTAGTACCCTCAAGGTTGAACAAGATTTTCTTGGTGTCCTCCCTATGTGTTGGAGGACATGCGGCCAAGTTGGTGATTTTACACATATTTGGTAGAAATGTTCTAAAATTTGTATATTTTGGAATCAAGTTGAAGCTCTTTTAAGAATTTTTTTTTCAATCCCAATCTCTTGGTCCTTGGTCAGCGCTATTGGGCCTTCCTATTGATGGCCTCAATGCAAATACTAATATGCTTATCCATCATGTTCGTAATGCAGCCAGATGTACAGTGGTTAAATGTTGGAAAAATCCTGCATTTCCAACGCTATGCATGGTAATGGCTAAAATTTGGTTTATATCTACAATGGAGAAGATTACCGCATTCTTTTTCTTTCTTTCTTTCTTTCTTTCTTTCTTTCTTTCTTTCTTTCTCTCTCTCTCTCTGCCTCTTTCCTATTCCTACTCTTCAGTTATTATAATTTTTTTCCTTTTTGATTATTTTAATTTTATTTTTTCTTCTTTTACCCGATAGGGTTTATCTATAAAAAAAATGGTCTACTGTTGTGTACTATTCCACATTTTATGTTACCCAGCTTTTGGATCACTGTATTTGAAATGTTGGATGTAACAAAGCTTGAGTATCTGTACTTGCACATTTGATGTCTTCCAATAAAAAACTATTCTTTAAAATAAAATAAAATTAATGGGCGACTGATCAGGCCAACAATTGAATTCATCTGATGGGTGCCCATCACTTTGGGAGCCTGCTAAAACAATTGACTTCTCCCCAATGAGTAATTCAGCCAGATATTCTATTGACAAGTACTCTGTAATAATGTATTCTACTTTACAGGTTGCAAAGTACTGGGGCATTTTAAAAATATATGTATTCTTAATAAGGGAGGCAGTTATGCTGTCGGTCACAATACCGACACAGGAATCCCGCCCGGTGAAAAGCCATACAGTCGACATGCTGACTGACAGGGACTATTCCCACTCATGGGTATCCACTGAGCCTGCTGCGTGGTGAGCGCAGTGAGGCTGCAAGGGGCTTCGTTGCTTTTGCCCCTCCTGCCGACTATCTAAACACCAGGATACCGCCGTTGGTATGGTGACCGGCGGTATCCCAACCGCTGGTCACCCATACCCAACCCTTAATAAGGATTTTACTAGCTATTCTTTTTCTAGATAACTCCAAACTTTCTAGCTCCTGTTTTAAACTGAGTTATCATTGAGTTACCGGTACTTCTCATTCTTATATATTAGCGGATATAGGGGGATCTCCAATTAACCCCGGTAAAACATCATTTTTTTGCGATTTTTCCCGCTGTTTCACTGATTATTTTTTTTTGCAGGCAATCCTAGTAGTTCGCCTGTAAAAAAAATGCCCTTTCTCCTGAAAACACACATTAACTGCATCCCACTAATAAATGTCCTAATAAACATATCTAAATAAACCACTGTGAACATAATAAATGCATAAATACATAAACACAAATGTATAATTATTCCTTGCTGTATACCTAGAATATTTATATGAATAATAAGTTACATGTGTTTTACATTTTGGCACCAAGGTACCTAATAATACTTGAATGGGGTTGGGTGTGATATGCCGGCGGGTTGGGATGACGGCAATTAGAATACCGACTGCGGCACCCCGATGATGAGAATCCCGGCAGGGGCAATGCCCCCCTAACCCTAATCCTCCCTTCCCGCAGCCTAACCCTAACCATCCCCAGTGGTGCTTAAACTTAACCTCCCCTTTTCCGCAGCCTAAACCTACACCTTCCCCCCCAGCCTAGCCCTAATGCTGCCCAGGGGTGCCTAAACCTAAACCACCCTCCCCGCAGCCCAAACCTAACCCCCTTCCTGCAGCCTAACCCTATCCCTCCCTCTGCAGCCTAAACCTACCCCCCCCCCCCTCGTCCCGCAGCTTACCTCTCCGGCGGCCTGGCAAACAGTTGGGATCGTGTTGGTCGGGATTATGGCGCCAGGATTGTGATCCTAGTAAGGATGCCAGTGCCAGCATTCCGGGCAGTGTCGGTATTCTGGCGTCTGCATTTCGAGTGGCGGGATCCTGACCATCGGGACCCTCGGATATTATTCCTTTAAATAATAAACACACTTTTAATAACTAATTATTACTTATTGTGATGTTGAAATTACTAGTGTCCTGTAAATCATTTTGCCTCTTCAACATTAGAAACACATTGTGTGGCCATCGATACGCGTTTGACAGCATGGAAAAACAAAATTAATTGTGAATCTAAACTGCCATAATCCTGAAAACCTGGCATTGTAGTATAAAATCAAACTTATCAGTATGTTTTTCTTGTCACTTCACTGACAGCTGGATCCATTCATAACATGGTTGTATATTTTGTATTGCATTGTATTTATGCCTTAGACATGACCCAGCTTTTCTTTGTGCTGTGTCACCTGTTACACTGTCTTAATTTAATACATAGTTCACCTTCACGGGCCTGTAATCCTGGTGGCACTACAATTACGCATTGAGGTGTGATAGCAAAGCACCATATCTGTAACCTCTGCATTTTCCCCATAAAATCCCAGAGCCTTATATTGGCAGACACTGAAGTTATCTGCCAAAGGCCCAAATGTATTAAGCCTTAACAAGAGATAAAGTAGAGATGGATAAAGAGTGATAAATGACCAGCCAATCAGCTTCCTAACTGTCATGTAAAAGGCTGAGTTAGAAAAATGAAGAGCTGCGTCTCAACTTTGTCTCTTGTTAAGGCTTAATACATTTGGGCCTAAGAGTCTACTTACCGCTATTACATTGTTATCTTAAAATGGTCTTGACCACTTCATATAACCAATGTGCTGTGAATAAGGGCAGGATTCATTTAGGGGAAAAGTGTGGTAGCCTGGGGCTTTTATGCCCGAGGCTATTCAATTACAGACCCTATTTTTCTCACGTAGTAAATTTGTCACTAACGCAGGTTAACCCATAGGTTCCTGTGAAAAGTGACTGGAGTGGCAGATTAACAAGCTTATGGCAACCGCGATAAAGACACTGACGACCATAGATTTCTGTTCATGCCTGGCTCTGGCTTGAACAGAAATCTGTGCTAAGAGCAGCCTGCAAGCTTATCTTGGACTGCCATGGGCGGTAGAATAGCTCCGGCAGACCAATTATCCCACGGTAAATTACTGAGGCTAATTGAGTCAGGCTCTTAATGTATGTCCGAAACGTCAACTTGTAGCTACAGTAGTTGCTTTGGGACTAATATATCTTGAAATCTCCCATGAGCATTAGAGATGCAAGGTAAATTGTTCATCATTTGATTATGACAAAGATACCAAGTAAAATAAGTAGTAGGATATCAATAGAGTCGACAATGACAATTCAGCAGTCTATCTTTATATTGTCATGTAATGCCTTGGTGTATCTGATACTGTATGTATATCATTTGCATAGCCATGCTCATTATTATGTTATATCATGCACAACGGAGGGAACATTTGTCTTCTTAAAACACAAGTGCTTCAATGTAACAGGGATGTGATGTCATGAAAAATATCTCTATTTACATTATTTAAAGAACTTTATACATACATTAATGTCAGCGTATACTGTATCATTATGTAGAAGAGTGTGTGTTGTACTCTTCTGTCTTTTCGGCACAAAAATGCTTATTGACTGAATTATGTGTAATTAATAAGTCATCAACAGCAATCTACCTTGAAAAGACAACAAAAAACCTAGAATAAAATCAAAACCAGAAATAAATAAATCACCTACTGTATACTGGATGCCATGAAGGCATAGACATCAGAGTATCTCAGAGGTGTTCCATACAGTATATGTTTGGGGTTTGGGGGTAATTCAATTAGCGGTGATGGCCGTATTTTGGCCCTCATTCCGAGTTGATCGGTCGCAAGGCGAATTTAGCAGAGTTACACACGCTAAGCCGCCGCCTACTGGGAGTGAATCTTAGCTTCTTAAAATTGCGACCGATGTATTCGCAATATTGCGATTACTAACTACTTAGCAGTTTCAGAGTAGCTTCAGACTTACTCTGCCTGTGCGATCAGTTCAGTGCTTGTCGTTCCTGGTTGACGTCACAAACACACCCAGCGTTCGCCCAGGCACTCCCACCGTTTCTCCGGCCACTCCTGCGTTTTTTCCGGAAACGGTAGCGTTTTCAGCCACACGCCCCTGAAACGCCGTGTTTCCGCCCAGTAACACCCATTTCCTGTCAATCACATTACGATCGCCGGAGCGATGAAAAAGCCGTGAGTAAAAATACTTTCTTCATAGTAAAGTTACTTGGCGCAGTCGCAGTGCGAACATTGCGCATGCGTACTAAGCGGATTTTCACTGCGATGCGATGAAAAATACCGAGCGAACAACTCGGAATGAGGGCCTTTGTCAGCAATCCAACAGTTTTTTTGGCACCGTGTGACTACTAACATCACAGATGTTTCATTGCAACCCATAAAGATACGCAAGATAGTCTGTGATGTTGTACCATATTAAGCGGTTTTGCACATGGTGAACACATATCACTTATTGATTGAATAACTCCCTTCTTCGAATGCCTTAACTAGTGAGTTGTGGGAAGAAAGCAAATATTTTTCTACCACTTCTCTTGCATCACAATGGTACTTTTGTGATCATTGCAAAACACAGCATCATGTAGGAAAGCTTGTGGTGATGTCATCACATCTCTCACTAAATTTGTTAAAATAAAAGAAGCTGCTCTGACCTTCTCATCTTTGTAAAGTGTGAGGAGAAAGGCAACATAGGTTACTACCAATGACTGTTGGTCAAAAAGTGAAGCTTTACCAAAGTTGTTTTAATACACTGTTTTTGTTCCATGATATTTACACATTGCAGTCATATAGTCATTACTCCCCTCCTTCCGGATGACTCTTTATTGTCATGGGGCCTAATTCATGTTTGTGTGCAATGGACGATGTTCACGCAACAGAGCGATTATCGGCAGACCTCGCATGTGCTGCAATTGCAATTTCCATGCGCCAAGGTGCCGTTGCGATCTCGCTCACAATGATTGACAGTGTGATTGACAGGAAGTGACCATTTGGAGTGTTAATGGGAAGTGGTTGGAAAAACGCAGGCGTGCCATGGCCATTTTTGGGGTGTGCATCTGCCATCAGCTGCGAGCTTGTACGTGCAAAAAGCATTGTGCCTGTGTGAGAATCATTAGCGCGTGCACCAAAAAGGGGCCATGGCCTCTGTAAGGCTTCCCAGGAAAAGACTACCTTCAGGGCCGGCGCTACCATTAGGCAGCTTTAGGCAGCTGCCTAGAGCGCCGGCCGCTGGAGGGCGGCCACTACTGTCTCCCTACAACCCACAGGACCATTATTTTAATTATATATATATATTTTTTTGCGTGTTACGGAGGGCAGGGGGGATTGGAGATGCAGAAGCCGCCCGCCCCCTCACCAGCAGCAGCCGCCCGCCCCCCTCACCAACAGCAGCACCAATCACGCGGTTATGGAGCTGGGGGCAGTAATAAGAGTAGTGCCTCCCCACCAGTAGGAACAGTGGTGCTTACCCAGCGGTTGGCAGTGGCGTAAGTACCACAGGTGCAGGGGATGCAGCTGCTATGTGGCCCCGGCTAACTCCATGGCCCGCAGCTCCCCTGCACCCAGTCACACAGAGAACAACTGAACAAGAGACAGGCTGAGGCTGCTCAGTCCACGGCAGTACTAGCAGAGAAGGGGAGAGCCGTAGGGAGGGGGCGTGGCCATATGCAAAGCATTGCCTATTCACTGGCCAGATACTGTACCTGATGCTCCTCTGTAATAGCCGCCGAAGCCCCGCCCACCCGCGGCTCCTGGTGCCCCGCCCCCATTTTGGCTGAAGTCCTCCCATTCACTCTCCAGTAACTGTTGGGAACCCTGGGCACTGAAATTATGAGAAAAGGGCAGCTGCAGGGGCTGAGTGGCCTACAGGAGTACCAGAAATACCAGGAAGAAAAATGCATGGACACAGGGCAGCTGTCACCATCTGTGAGGTGAACTCTGCATGCATCCTACAGGTCAGTGCAACGCCTGGAGCTGCCTCACACACAAGCTTCACCATAGCCTGACACACAAATGCTGCCCCATAGCCTCACACACACACACACACACACACACACACACACACACACACACACACACACACACACACGCTGCCCCATAGCCTGACACTCACACGCTGCCCCATAGCCTGACACACACACACGCTGCCCCATAGCCTGACACACACACACGCTGCCCCATAGCCTGACACACACACACGCTGCCCCATAGCCTGACACACACACACGCTGCCCCATAGCCTGACACACACACGCTGCCCCATAGCCTGACACACACACGCTGCCCCATAGCCTGACACACACACGCTGCCCCATAGCCTGACACACACACGCTGCCCCATAGCCTGACACACACACACGCTGCCCCATAGCCTGACACACACACTGCCCCATAGCCAGTGACACACACACACGCTTCACCATAGCCTGACACACACACTGCCCCATAGCCTGACACACACACACACTGCCCCATAGCCTGACACACACACACTGCCCCATAACCTGACACTCACACGCTGCCCCATAGCTTGACACACACACACTGCCCCATAGCCTGAAACTCACACGCTGCCCCATAGCCTGACACACATACACGCTGCCCCATAGCCTGACACACACACGCTGCCCCATAGCCTGACACACACACGCTGCCCCAAAGCCTGACACACACACATGCTGCCCCATAGCCTCACACACACACGCTGCCCCATAGCCTGACACACACACACGCTGCCCCAAAGCCTGACACACACACACGCTGCCCCATAGCCTGACACACACACGCTGCCCCTACCTGAGTAACCTGACACACACGCTGCCCCGTAGCCTGACACACACACACGCTGCCCCATAGCCTGACACACACACGCTTCCCCATAGCCTGACACACACACGCTTCCCCATAGCCTGACACACACACGCTGCCCCATAGCCTGACTCACACACACTGCCCCAAAGCCTGACACACACACGCTGCCCCATAGCCTGACACTAACATGCTGCCCCATAGCCTGACACACACACGCTTCCCCATAGCCTGACACACACATGCTGCCCCATAGCCTGACACTAACACGCTGCCCCATAGCCTGACACACACACGCTTCCCCATAGCCTGACACACACATGCTGCCCCACAGCCTGACACACACACGCTTCCCCATAGCCTCATGTGATAGGTGGGGTCAGATTGTCAGGAGGTGTACAGTATTCAAACCAACAGGACATGGGTCAAAATAACTGAGGTACTAATTGTGAGGGTGATTTAGAGCTGATCGTAGATGTGATAAATTTAGCACATCTACGATCAGATTCTCAGACATGTGGGGGGACGCCCAGCACAGAGCTAGTCCGCCCCGCATGTCTGGCCCTATCCCCCCACAAGGGTGCAAAAGCATTGCACAGCGGCGATGCTTTTGTACCTGCTGAGTAGCTCCCTGCCAGCTGTGCTGGCAAGCAGTTACCCGCCACGTCCCGGGTCACAGCGGCTGCGTGTGACGTATGGATGGAGGCAGTGTATGTATGTATGTATGTATGTATGTATAGAAGCAGTGCGTGGACGTATATATGTATATATGAATGCGGCAGTGTATGGATGTATGAATGAGGCAGTGTATCTATCTATGTATGATAGAGGCAGTGTGTATGTATGTATGTATGTATGATAGAGGCAGTGTATGTATGTATGTATGTATAGAAGCAGTGTGTGGACGTATATATGTATGTATGAATGCGGCAATGTATGGATGTATGAATGAGGCAGTGTATGTATGTATGATAGAGGCAGTGTGTGTGTATGTATGTATGTATGTATGATAGAGGCAGTGTATGTATGTATGTATGTATGTATGATAGAGGCAGTGTGTGTATGTATGTATGTATGTATGATAGAGGCAGTGTATGTATGTATGTATGTATGTATGATAGAGGCAGTGTATGTATGTATGTATGTTTGATAGACGGGGTGTAGTATAAGTGACCGGCGGCCGGATCCCGATCGCCGGCATACTGACAGCTGGGTGAGCGCTAATGAGCCCCTTGCGGGCTCGCTGCACTCCCCACGCTGCGGGCACGGTGGTGCGCTATGCTATTTATTCTCCCTCCTGGGGGGTCGTAGACCCCCAAGAGGGAGAATATGTGTCGGCATGCCGGCGGTTGGGATCCTGGCTGGCAGCATACTGAAGACCACCCGATAGAGGCAGTGTATGGATGTATTTAGAGAGACAGTGGATGCATGTAAGTATGAGAGAGGCAGTGTATGGATGACGTATATATGTATGTATAAGAGAGAATGAAATAGAAAGAAATAGGTAGCTGGGTAGGGTGCCAGGATCTGGTAAGGGGGTGCCACTGAGTGTACCTGTCAAATAATTAAGGATGTCTTTGAGAGATACATCCTTGTCGAACTCATTGCAGTCAGACAGCTGGGAGATGTATAAGACACCGCCGTACATTGTCTCAAAGCTTCACTTCCTGAGCCAGAAACTAGTACAGTGTTTGTAGTCACCAACTACTGTACCAAGGGTCACAGTGCCAGTAGCTTCCAAATATCCAGAGGCAGAAATGAGCACAGCACGGTACCCGTAATTACCATCCACCCAGTGCCAAGAACGAACATAGTGCCTGTAATCATCAACTACCCAGAATTAGGAACTAACTCAGTACCAGAGCCAGGAGGACCTACACATCCACAACCTGTAGCCATGACATAGCACAGTCACCAGCTACCAAACATCAGGCACTAGCACATAGAGCCTGACTCAGAGGCACACGCAATACACCGCCTCTGCATTTTCACCTTACTGACTGGGGAAGTGGGTAATTGATGGTGTTGGGGGGCAGTAGGCAGACGTTTTGCCTAGGGTACCAAGTAACCTTGCACCGGCCCTGACTACCTTACACCCTAGTTTTGCATCCTCTGATGATCTGCTGCTGCAGGATATCTGTGTCAAGTGTCCTCACTGCAGTAATCATTTCTTATTACTATTAAACAGTACATCACATAAATAAGGATATCACTCACAGGAGCTCTGGAAGGGACAGCTGAGGTGAATCAGTGGCGGGGAAGAGTAACAGAGGTGCACAGCTTACTGGGTGCAGTTCAGGTGTGACCCATGCTCCCGGAGACCAGAATCGAGGGAAAAGCATCCCTGCGGTGATCCGGTGACTTTGGCTGACAGGCACCTGACGGGGCAGCATGGAGGACGGTGTCGCTGTGTAGGTCCTGCTGCTTCCTGATGTGGACTCCGGCATTGATTGGCAGCTGGTGGGTCTTTCTGTCCCCAGAGGTCTCTGGTGGTGGTGGCACAGTGTAAAGATGTATCATTGGTAACTCCAGTAGTGTGTTTCTGGCATTGTGTCTCCCAGTCAGCGTGACTAGAGGCATCTCCCTGCTCTGGACGAGGCGGGCAGTGATGCAGAACTCTGCCAGGCAGATAGGAGGGCCATGGGGGGTGACGCAGATCCTGCCTGTAGAGATGGCAATTGACCATTGATGATTCATAATCATCGATGGTTTATGGCTAATGTCAAATACTTTTGCCATCAATGGGAGAGAACCAGATTGCTTCCCCCCATAGATTGCACAGCATAAACAAATATTTTTTTTAACTTTTATTTTGTTTTTTTTGCAATATGCCGAGACACAGAGCATTGCTCCACCCTTGACACCAGTGAAGCCCCGCCCCAGGCTGTGATTGGCCTACGGGCCAGTCACTGAAAGAACAGGAATGACCATCGGTGGATGAATCCATAGATGGTCTCTCATGTCACCATCAATGATGGAGGTGTACAGGAGCGGGCCTGTCCCAGTGATGGACACATCCTGAGTATTATAGGAGTAGGCGATTAGCCGACCTGGCACGCTTGCACAGCTTACCCGCCCCTAGAAGCGGCCCTGCTACTGAGGCACGATCACAACACGCGACATATAAAAGGCTACAGATCATTAAGCTTGGCTACACAAATTGTAACAGCTTGGATCTTCTGTGATTTTAATATCAGTATGCCATAATTACAATTTTCAAAGCCACTCTTGTAAAGGAGCAATAGCTTTAGGTGCCAAATAGGCAATGACTGACTTCTCATAGATAGAAGGGAGAATACTGTGCACGTTATTTTAATGAAACATTAACATTTTAAAAAGCAAGTAAATGTATTTATGGGTTCATTATGAAACACAGTATACCGACAGCAGTATCTCGGCCACCAGTATGCTGGCAGCGGGGCGTGCGCTAGTAAGCCCCTTGCGGGTTCACTGTGCTCGCCACGCTGCGGACACAATGGCTCGATGCGATCGCCACAGGTTATATTCTCCCTCTATGGGTGTCCTGGACACCCACAGAGGGAGAATAGTCTGTCTCACCAGTATTCAGGCGCTGGCATTGTACCACTATGCGGGATTCCGGTGTCGGCATAGTGATCGCCGGGATACCGTGTGGCGGTATCTTAACCCCTTCCCGTATTTACGTAGATAAATTTGTGCAAAGCTATATTTTGGGATTCAAGTTACAGCCTAATGCAGAATAATGAAAAATAAGAATTTACTTACCGATAATTCTATTTTTCATAGTCCGTAGTGGATGCTGGGGACTCCGTAAGGACCATGGGGAATAGCGGCTCCGCAGGAGACTGGGCACATCTAAAGAAAGCTTTAGGACTAACTGGTGTGCACTGGCTCCTCCCCCTATGACCCTCCTCCAAGCCTCAGTTAGGATACTGTGCCCGGACGAGCGTACACAATAAGGAAGGATTTTGAATCCCGGGTAAGACTCATACCAGCCACACCAATCACACCGTATAACTTGTGATCTGAACCCAGTTAACAGTATGATAACAGAGGAGCCTCTGAAAAGATGGCTCCCAACAATAATAACCCGATTTTTGTAACAATAACTATGTACAAGTATTGCAGACAATCCGCACTTGGGATGGGCGCCCAGCATCCACTACGGACTATGAGAAATAGAATTATCGGTAAGTAAATTCTTATTTTCTCTAACGTCCTAAGTGGATGCTGGGGACTCCGTAAGGACCATGGGGATTATACCAAAGCTCCCAAACGGGCGGGAGAGTGCGGATGACTCTGCAGCACCGAATGAGAGAACTCCAGGTCCTCCTCAGCCAGGGTATCAAATTTGTAGAATTTAGCAAACGTGTTTGCCCCTGACCAAGTAGCTGCTCGGCAAAGTTGTAAAGCCGAGACCCCTCGGGCAGCCGCCCAAGATGAGCCCACTTTCCTTGTGGAACGGGCTTTTACAGATTTTAGCTGTGGCATGCCTGCCACAGAATGTGCAAGCTGAATTGTACTACAAATCCAACGAGCAATAGTCTGCTTAGAAGCAGGAGCACCCAGCTTGTTGGGTGCACTCAGGATAAACAGCGAGTCAGATTTCCTGACTCCAGCCGTCCTGGAAATATTTTCAGGGCCCTGACAACATCCAGCAACTTGGATTCCTCCAAGTCCCTAGTAGCCGCAGGCACCACAATAGGTTGGTTCAGGTGAAAACGCTGGAACCACCTTAGGGAGAAACTGAGGACGAGTCCTCAATTCCGCCCTGTCCGAATGGAAAATCAGATAAGGGCTTTTACAGGATAAAGCCGCCAATTCTGACACGCGCCTGGCCCAGGCCAGGGCCAACAGCATGACCACTTTCCATGTGAGATATTTTAACTCCACAGATTTAAGTGGTTCAAACCAATGTGATTTTTGGAACCCAAACTACATTGAGATCCCAAATTGCCACTGGAGGCACAAAAGGAGGCTGTATATGCAGTACCCCTTTTACAAACGTCTAAACTTCAGGGACTGAAGCTAGTTCTTTTTTGGAAGAAAATTGACAGGGTCGAAATCTGAACCTTAATGGACCCCAATTTCAGGCCCATAGACACTCCTGTTTGCAGGAAATGTAGGAATCGACCCAGTTGAATTTCCTCCGTCGGGCCTTACTGGCCTCGCACTACGCAACATATTTTCGCCAATTGCGGTGATAATGTTT
Source organism: Pseudophryne corroboree (assembly GCF_028390025.1). NCBI lineage: Eukaryota > Metazoa > Chordata > Amphibia > Anura > Myobatrachidae > Pseudophryne > Pseudophryne corroboree. The sequence continues at coordinate 685,937,785 of NC_086447.1, read as the reverse complement.
TTGCGGTTACATCCTTCCTGGCTTTAGATCAGGATATGGATGACTTCATCCGGAATGCCTTTTTTCCTTCAGGATCCGGTGTTCAACCGGCATGCCGTCAAACGCAGCCGCGGTAAGTCTTGGAACAGACAGGGTCCTTGCTGGAGCAGGTCCCTTCTTAGAGGTAGAGGCCACGGATCCTCCGTGAGCATCTCTTGAAGTTCCGGTTACCAAGTCCTTCTTGGCCAATCCGGAGCCACGAATATAGTGCTTTCTCCTTTCCATCTTATCAATCTCAGTACCTTGGGTATGAGAGGCAGAGGAGGGAACACATACACTGACTGGTACACCCACGGTGTTACCAGAGCGTCTACAACTATTGCCTGAGGGTCTCTTGACCTGGCGCAATACCTGTCGAGTTTTTTAATCATGTGGACGACTTCTGGGTGAAGTCCCCACTCTCCCGGGTGGAGGTCGTGCTGAGGAAGTCTGCTTCCCAGTTGTCCACTCCCGGAATGAATACTGTTGACAGTGCTATCACATGATTTTCCGCCCAGCGAAGAATCCCTGCAGCTTCTGCCATTGCCCTCCTGCTTCTTGTGCCACCCTGTCTGTTTACGTGGGTGACTGCCATGATGTTGTCCGACTGGATCAACACCGGCTGACCTTGAAGCAGAGGTCTTGCTAAGCTTAGAGCATTGTAAATGGCCCTTAGCTTCAGGATATTTATGTGAAGTGATGTATCCAGGCTTGACCCTAAGCCCTGGATATTCCTTCCCTGTGTGACTGCTCCCCAGCCTCGCAGGCTGGCATCCGTGGTCACCAGGACCCAGTCCTGAATGCCGAATCTGCGGCCCTCTAGAAGATGAGCACTCTGCAACCACCACAGGATGGATACCCTTGTCCTTGGTGACAGGGTTATCCGCTGATGCATCTGAAAATGCGACCCGGACCATTTGTCCAGTAGGTTCCACTGGAAAGTTCTTGCGTGGAATCTAACGAATGGGATTGCTTCGTAGGAAGCCACCATTTTTACCCAGAACCCTTGTGCATTGATGCACTGAGACTTGGTTCGGTTTTAGGAGGTTCCTGACTAGCTCGGATAACTCCCTGGCTTTCTCTTCCGGGAGAAACACCTTTTTTCTGGACTGTGTCCAGGAACATCCCTAGGAAACAGAAGACAAGTCGTCGGAACCAGCTGCGATTTTGGAATATTGAGAATCCAATCGTGCTGCCGCAACACTACCTGGGATAGTGCTACACCGACTTCCAACTGTTCCCTGGATCTTACCCTTATCAGGGAATCGTCCAAGTAAGGGATAACTAAAATTCCCTTCCTTCGAAGGGATATCATTTCGGCCATTACCTTGGTAAAGACCCGGGGTGCCGTGGACCATCCCTACGGCAGCGTCTGAACTGATAGTGACAGTTCTGTACCATAACCTGAGGTACCCTTGGTGAGAAGGGTAAATTTTGACATGAAGGTAAGCATCCTTGATGTCCCGAGACATCATGTAGTCCCCTTCTTCCAGGTTCGCAATCACTGCTCTGAGTGACTCAATCTTGAATTTGAACCTCTGTATGTAAGTGTTCAAAGATTTTAGATTTTAGATTTAGATTTAGAATCGGTCTCACCGAGCCGTCTGGCTTCGGTACCACAATAGTGTGGAATAATACCCCGTTCCCTGTTGCAGGAGGGGTACCTTGATTATCACCTGCTGGGAATACAGCTTGTGAATGGCTTCCAAAACTGCCTCCCTGTCAGAGGGAGACGTCTGTAAAGCCGACTTTTGGAAACGGCGAGGGGGAGACGTCTCGAATTCCAATATGTACCCTTGAGATATTACCTGAAGGATCCAGGGGTCTACTTGCGAGTGAGCCCACTGCGCACTGAAATTCATTGAGAACGGGCCCCCACCGTGCCTGAGCTTGTAAGGCCCTAGCGTCATACTGAGGGCTTGGCAGAGGCGGGAAAGGGTTTCTGTTCCTGGGAACTGGCTAATCTCTTCAGCCTTTTTCCTCTCCCTCTGTCACGAGCAGAAAAGAGGAACCTTTTGTCCGCTTGCCAACAAAGGACTGCGCCTGATAATACGGCGTCTTATTTTGAGAGGCGACCTGGGGTACAAACGTGGATTTCCCAGTTGTTGCCGTGGCCACCAGGTCTAAAAGACCGACCCCAAATGTCCCTTTTCAAAGGCAATACTTCCAAATGCCGTTTGGAATCCGCATCACCTGACCATTTTACTGGTAGAATTGGACAACGCACTTATACTTGATGCCAGTCGGCAAATATTCCGCTGTGCATCATGCATATATAGAAATGCATCTTTTAAATGCTCTATAGGCAATAATATACTATCCTTATCTAGGATATCAATATTTCCAGTCAGGGAATCCGACCATGCCAACCCAGCACTGCACCTCCAGGCTGAGGCGATTGCTGGTCGCAGTATAACACCAGTATGTGTGTGAATACATTTTTGGATACCCTCCTGCTTTCTATCAGCAGGATCCTTAAGGGCGGCCATCTCATGAGAGGGTAGAGCCCTTGTTCTTACAAGCGTGTGAGCGCCTTATCCCCCCTAGGGGGTGTTTCCCAACGCACCCTAACCTCTGGCGGGAAAGGGTATACACCAATACTTTTTAAGAAATTATCAATTGTTATCGGGGGGAAACCCACGCATCATCACACACCTCATTTTATTTCTCAGATTCAGGAAAACTACAGGTAGTTTTTCCCTCACCGAACATAATACCCCTTTTTGGTGGTACTCGTATTATCAGAAATGTATAAAACATTTTCCATTGTCTCAATCATGTAACGTGTGGCCCTACTGGAAATCACGGTTGTCTCTTCACCGTCGACACAGGAGTCAGTATCCGTGTCGGCGTCTGTATCTGCCATCTGAGGTAACGGGCGCTTTAGAGCCCCTGACGGCCTATGAGACGTCTGGACAGGCACAAGCTGAGTAGCCGGCTGTCTCATGTCAACCACTGTTTTTTTTTATACAGAGCTGACACTGTCACGTAATTTTCAACAGTACATCCACTCAGGTGTCGACCCCCTAGGTGGTGACATCACTGTTACAGACACTCTGCTCCGTCTCCACATCATTTTTCTCCTCATACATGTCGACACAAACGTACCGACACACAGCACACACACAGGGAATGCTCTGATAGAGGACAGGACCCCACTAGCCCTTTGGGGAGACAGAGGGAGAGTATGCCAGCACACACCAGAGCGCTATATATATATACAGGGATAACCTTATATAAGTGTTTTTCCCCTTATAGCTGCTGTATGTTTTAATACTGCGCCTAATTAGTGCCCCCCTCTCTTTTTTTTTTAACCCTTTCTGTAGTGTAGTGACTGCAGGGAAGAGCCAGGGAGCTTCCCTCCAACTGAGCTGTGAGGGAAAATGGCGCCAGTGTGCTGAGGAGATAGGCTCCGCACCCTTTTCGGCGGCCTTATCTCCCGTTTTTCTGTATATTCTGGCAGGGGTTAAATGCATCCATATAGCCCAGGAGCTATATGTGATGTATTTTTTGCCATGTAAGGTATTTTTATCATGTTTTATTGCGTCTCAGGGCGCCCCCCCCCCCAGCGCCCTGCACCCTCAGTGACCGGAGTATGAAGTGTGCTGAGAGCAATGGCGCACAGCTGCAGTGCTGTGCGCTACCTTATTGAAGACAGGAACGTCTTCTGCCGCCGATTTTTCCGGACCTCTTCGCTCTTCTGGCTCTGTAAGGGGGCCGGCGGCACGGCTCCGGGACCCATACAGGCTGGGCCTGTGATCGTCCCTCTGGAGCTAATGTCCAGTAGCCAAGAAGCCCAATCCACTCTGCACGCAGGTGAGTTCGCTTCTTCTCCCCTTAGTCCCTCGATGCAGTGAGCCTGTTGCCAGCAGGTCTCACTGAAAATAACAAACCTAAACTAAAACTTTCACTAAGAAGCTCAGGAGAGCCCCTAGTGTGCACCCTTCTCGTCGGGCACAGAAATCTAACTGAGGCTTGGAGGAGGGTCATAGGGGGAGGAGCCAGTGCACACCAGTTAGTCCTAAAGCTTTCTTTAGATGTGCCCAGTCTCCTGCAGAGCCGCTATTCCCCATGGTCCTTACGGAGTCCCCAGCATCCACTTAGGACGTTAGAGAAATAAAATTATAGATACTAGTTTTTATGAGGTTTGCAATGATTTTTTTCTAATTTGTATACAGGTGGTTAATGCCATCTAGTGGTTATGTGTAGAATAATCAGTAAAAACACCATATTGATTCTGGGCAACAGATACACAAAATATTCACATACAGAGATACATAGGCATCTGGTTTACTGTTCGACTAACTCATGTCACACTCCTTGCTTAGGAATTACTTTTCATCTCCATTTTATATGTTGAAATATGTAATGAAAAATATATGCTAATTTATACTATATTTTATATGTTGAAAACTATGGAGGTCATTCCGAGTTGTTCGCTCGCAAGGCGATTTTAGCAGAGTTGCTCACGCTAAGCCGCCGCCTACTGGGAGTGAATCTTAGCATCTTAAAATTGCGAACGAAGTATTCGCAATATTGCGATTACACACCTCGTAGCAGTTTCTGAGTAGCTTCAGACTTACTCGGCATCTGCGATCAGTTCAGTGCTTGTCGTTCCTGGTTTGACGTCACAAACACTCCCAGCGTTCGCCCAGACACTCCTCCGTTTCTCCGGCCACTCCTGCGTTTTTTCCGGAAACGGTAGCGTTTTTTCCCACACGCCCATAAAACGGCCTGTTTCCGCCCAGTAACACCCATTTCCTGTCAATCACATTACGATCGCCAGACCGATGAAAAAGCCGTGAGTAAAATTACTAAGTGCATAGCAAATTTACTTGGCGCAGTCGCAGTGCGGACATTGCGCATGCGCATTAAGCGGAAAATCGCTGCGATGCGAAGATTTTTACCGAGCGAACAACTCGGAATGAGGGCCTATAATGGGTGTTTTAAACATTTAGGGGGTGGTTTAGAATTGAAGAGATGCTCATATGCCTATGCAGTAAGAGCCAAAAAAAGAGCGGGGTCCCAAGGACACCTCACGTTCAAAAATTGGGGTCCTATCTGACCTTTTCTGGGTCCCATCAGAATGAAGGTAAATACTATTTTTTTAAGACAGGAGCTTAAAATACAGTAGTTGCAGCATTGCTATTAAAGAGCTATTTAAACACATGGTTGGCAAACACTATTAATGTGATGGCAAACGTTGGGCACAGTCACAAGAAAGAGTATAGTTGTGCTCTCACCAAAAGCAGCTTATCTTTTTCTTTGGAAAATGCAAAGTTCTGCTATATAAATCTATGTATTTTAATTTAAATAGCTCTTTATATATTGTAACACTACTGTATTTTCTCTAACGTCCTAGTGGATGCTGGGGACTCCGTCAGGACCATGGGGATTAGCGGCTCCGCAGGAGACAGGGCACAAAAATAAAGCTTTAGGATCAGGTGGTGTGCACTGGCTCCTCCCCCTATGACCCTCCTCCAAGCCTCAGTTAGGTTTTTGTGCCCGTCCGAGCAGGGTGCAATCTAGGTGGCTCTCCTAAAGAGCTGCTTAGAAAAAGTTTTTAGGTTTTTTATTTTCAGTGAGTCCTGCTGGCAACAGGCTCACTGCATCGAGGGACTTAGGGGAGAGAAGTCAACTCACCTGCGTGCAGGATGGATTGGCTTCTTAGGCTACTGGACACCATTAGCTCCAGAGGGATCGAACACAGGCCCAGCCATGGAGTCCGGTCCCGGAGCCGCGCCGCCGACCCCCCTTGCAGATGCCGAAGATGGAAGAGGTCCAGAAGCAGGCGGCAGAAGACTTTTCAGTCTTCCTGAGGTAGCGCACAGCACTGCAGCTGTGCGCCATTGTTGTCAGCACACTTCACACAGCGGTCACGGAGGGTGCAGGGCGCTGGGGGGGCGCCCTGGGCAGCAATGTATAATACCTTCTTTATGGCTAAAAATACATCACATATAGCCCTTGAGGCTATATGGATGTATTTAACCCCTGCCAGATCTCACAAACTCTGGAGAAGAGCCCGCCGAAATAGGGGGCGGGGCTTATTCTCCTCAGCACACAGCGCCATTTTCCTGCTCAGCTCCGCTGTGAGGAAGGCTCCCAGGACTCTCCCCTGCACTGCACTACAGAAACAGGGTAAAACAGAGAGGGGGCACTTTTTTTTGGCGATATTACTATATTTAAGCTGCTATAAGGATACAACACTTATATAGGGTTGTTCCCATATATATTATAGCGCTTGGGTGTGTGCTGGCAAACTCTCCCTCTGTCTCCCCAAAGGGCTAGTGGGGTCCTGTCTTCAATAGAGCATTCCCTGTGTGTCTGCTGTGTGTCGGTACGTGTGTGTCGACATGTATGAGGACGATGTTGGTGTGGAGGCTGAGCAATTGCCGGTAATGGTGATGTCACCCCCCAGGGAGTCGACACCGGAATGGATGGCTTTGTTTATGGAATTACGTGATAATGTCAGCACATTACAAAAATCAGTTGACGACATGAGACGGCCGGAAAACCAGTTAGTACCTGCCCAGGCGTCTCAGACACCGTCAGGGGCTGTAAAACGCCCTTTACCTCAGTCGGTCGACACAGACCCAGACACGGACACTGAATCTAGTGTCGACGGTGAAGAAACAAACGTATTTTCCAGTAGGGCCACACGTTATATGATCACGGCAATGAAGGAGGCTTTGCATATCTCTGATACTACAAGTACCACAAAAAGGGGTATTATGTGGGGGGTGAAAAAACTACCTGTAGTTTTTCCTGAATCAGAGGAATTGAATGATGTATGTGATGAAGCGTGGGTTAACCCAAATAGAAAAGTGCTAATTTCAAAAAAGTTATTGGCATTATACCTTTTCCTGCCAGAGGTTAGGGCGCGCTGGGAAACACCCCCTAAGGTGGATAAGGCGCTCACACGCTTATCAAAACAAGTGGCGTTACCGTCTCCTGATACGGCCGCCCTCAAGGATCCAGCTGATAGGAGGCTGGAAACTACCCTAAAAAGTATATACACACATACTGGTGTTATACTGCGACCAGCCATCGCCTCAGCCTGGATGTGCAGTGCTGGGGTGGTCTGGTCGGATTCCCTGACTGAAAATATTGATACCCTGGATAGGGACAGTATTTTACAGACTTTAGAGCAATTAAAGGATGCTTTTCTTTATATGCGAGATGCTCAGAGGGATATTTGCACTCTGGCATCGAGAGTAAGTGCGATGTCCATATCTGCCAGAAGAAGTTTATGGACACGACAGTGGTCAGGTGATGCGGATTCCAAACGGCATATGGAAGTATTGCCGTATAAAGGGGAGGAATTATTTGGCGTCGGTCTATCGGATTTGGTGGCCACGGCAACTGCCGGGAAATCCACCTTTTTACCTCAGACCCCCTCCCAACAGAAAAAGACACCGTCTTTTCAGCCGCAGTCCTTTCGGTCCTATAAGAACAAGCGGGCAAAAGGACAGTCATATCTGCCCCGAGGCAGAGGAAAGGGTAAGAGAGGGCAGCAAGCAGCTCCTTCCCAGGAACAGAAGCCCTCCGCGGGTTCTGCAAAGCCCTCAGCATGACGCTGGGGCTTTACAAGCGGACTCAGGAACGGTGGGGGGTCGACTCAAGAATTTCAGCGCGCAGTGGGCTTGCTCACAGGTGGACCCCTGGATCCTGCAGGTAGTATCTCAGGGTTACAGGTTGGAATTCGAGAAGTCTCCCCCTCGCCGGTTCCTAAAGTCTGCTTTGCCAACGTCTCCCTCAGACAGGGCGACGGTATTGGAAGCCATTCACAAGCTGTTTTTTCAGCAGGTGATAGTCAAGGTACCCCTCCTACAACAGGGAAAGGGGTATTACTCCACGCTATTTGTGGTACCGAAGCCGGACGGCTCGGTAAGACCTATTCTAAATCTGAAATCTTTGAACCTGTACATACAAAAATTCAAGTTCAAGATGGAATCACTCAGAGCAGTGATAGCGAATCTGGAAGAAGGGGACTTTATGGTGTCCCTGGACATAAAAGATGCTTACCTGCATGTCCCAATTTGCCCTTCACATCAAGGGTACCTCAGGTTCGTGGTGCAAAACTGTCATTATCAGTTTCAGACGCTGCCGTTTGGATTGTCCACGGCACCTCGGGTCTTTACCAAGGTAATGGCCGAAATGATGATTCTTCTGCGAAGAAGAGGCGTATTAATTATCCCTTACTTGGACGATCTCCTGATAAGGGCAAGGTCCAGAGAACAGCTGGAGGACGGAGTAGCACTAACCCAAGTAGTGCTGCAACAACACGGGTGGATTCTGAATTTTCCAAAATCTCAGTTGACCCCGACAACACGTCTGCTGTTCCTGGGAATGATTCTGGACACGGTTCAGAAAAAGGTGTTTCTTCCGGAGGAGAAAGCCAAGGAGTTATCCGAACTTGTCAGGAACCTCCTAAAACCAGGAAAAGTGTCTGTGCATCAATGCACAAGAGTCCTGGGAAAGATGGTGGCTTCTTACGAAGCAATCCCATTCGGCAGATTCCACGCACGAACTTTTCAGTGGGATCTGCTGGACAAATGGTCCGGATCGCATCTGCAGATGCATCAGCGGATAACCTTATCGCCACGGACAAGGGTGTCTCTTCTGTGGTGGTTGCAGAGTGCTCATCTGTTAGAAGGCCGCAGATTCGGCATACAGGACTGGGTCCTGGTGACCACGGATGCCAGTCTGAGAGGCTGGGGAGCGGTCACACAGGGAAGAAACTTCCAGGGAGTATGGTCAAGCCTGGAGATGTCTCTTCACATAAATATACTGGAGCTAAGAGCGATTTACAATGCTCTAAGCCTGGCAAAACCCCTGCTTCAGGGTCAGCCGGTGTTGATCCAGTCGGACAACATCACGGCAGTCGCCCACGTAAACAGACAGGGCGGCACAAGAAGCAGGAGAGCAATGGCAGAAGCTGCAAGGATTCTTCGCTGGGCGGAAGATCATGTGATAGCACTGTCAGCAGTGTTCATTCCGGGAGTGGACAACTGGGAAGCAGACTTCCTCAGCAGACACGATCTACACCCGGGAGAGTGGGGACTTCATCCAGAAGTCTTCCACATGATTGTGAACCGTTGGGAAAAACCAAAGGTGGATATGATGGCGTCTCGCCTCAACAAAAAACTGGACAGGTATTGCGCCAGGTCAAGAGACCCTCAGGCAATAGCTGTGGACGCTCTGGTAACACCGTGGGTGTTCCAGTCAGTGTATGTGTTTCCTCCTCTTCCTCTCATACCCAAAGTACTGAGAATTATACGGCAAAGGGGAGTAAGAATGATACTCGTGGCTCCGGATTGGCCAAGAAGAACTTGGTACCCGGAACTTCAGGAGATGCTCACGGAAAATCCGTGGCCTCTACCTCTAAGACGGGACCTGATTCAGCAGGGACCGTGTCTATTCCAAGATTTACCGCGGCTGCGTTTGACGGCGTGGCGGTTGAACGCCGAATTCTAAGGGAAAAAGGCATTCCAGAAGAGGTCATTCCTACACTGGTTAAAGCCAGGAAGGAGGTGACTGCACAACATTATCACCGCATTTGGAGAAAATATGTTGCGTGGTGTGAGGCCAGGAAGGCCCCCACGGAGGAATTTCAATTGGGTCGATTCCTACATTTCCTGCAAACAGGATTGTCTATGGGCCTCAAGTTGGGGTCCATTAAGGTTCAAATTTCGGCCCTGTCGATTTTCTTCCAGAAAGAATTGGCTTCAGTTCCTGAAGTCCAGACTTTTGTAAAAGGAGTACTACATATACAGCCCCCGGTTGTGGCCCCAGTGGCTCCGTGGGACCTTAATGTAGTTTTGGATTTTCTCAAATCCCATTGGTTTGAGCCACTCAAATCGGCGGATTTGAAATATCTTACATGGAAAGTAACCATGCTACTGGCCCTGGCTTCAGCCAGGAGAGTGTCAGAATTGGCGGCTTTATCGTATAAAAGCCCATATCTGATTTTCCATTCGGACAGGGCAGAACTGCGGACGCGTCCTCATTTTCTGCCTAAGGTGGTGTCAGCGTTTCACCTGAACCAGCCTATTGTGGTGCCTGCGGCTACTAGCGATTTGGAGGATTCCAAGTTGCTGGACGTTGTCAGGGCATTGAAAATATATATTTCAAGGACGGCTGGAGTCAGAAAATCTGACTCGCTGTTTATACTGTATGCACCCAACAAGCTGGGTGCTCCTGCTTCTAAGCAGACGATTGCTCGTTGGATTTGTAGCACAATTCAACTTGCACATTCTGTGGCAGGCCTGCCACAGCCTAAATCTGTCAAGGCCCATTCCACAAGGAAGGTGGGCTCATCCTGGGCGGCTGCCCGAGGGGTCTCGGCATTACAACTCTGCCGAGCAGCTACGTGGTCGGGGGAGAACACGTTTGTAAAATTCTACAAATTTGATACCCTGGCTAAAGAGGACCTGGAGTTCTCTCATTCGGTGCTGCAGAGTCATCCGCACTCTCCCGCCCGTTTGGGAGCTTTGGTATAATCCCCATGGTCCTGACGGAGTCCCCAGCATCCACTAGGACGTTAGAGAAAATAAGATTTTACTTACCGATAAATCTATTTCTCGTAGTCCGTAGTGGATGCTGGGCGCCCATCCCAAGTGCGGATTGTCTGCAATACTTGTACATAGTTATTGTTACAAAAAAATCGGGTTGTTCTTGTTGTGAGCCGTCTGTTCAGAGGCTCCTACGTTGTCATACTGTTAACTGGGTTCAGATCACAAGTTGTACGGTGTGATTGGTGTGGCTGGTATGAGTCTTACCCGGGATTCAAAATCCTTCCTTATTGTGTACGCTCGTCCGGGCACAGTATCCTAACTGAGGCTTGGAGGAGGGTCATAGGGGGAGGAGCCAGTGCACACCACCTGATCCTAAAGCTTTATTTTTGTGCCCTGTCTCCTGCGGAGCCGCTAATCCCCATGGTCCTGACGGAGTCCCCAGCATCCACTACGGACTACGAGAAATAGATTTATCGGTAAGTAAAATCTTATTTTAAGCTATTGTCTTAAAAAAAAAGTTTACTGTAAATCCAGTTTTAAATCTCTCCAGCCCAGTAGGGTAGAATTTGTGAGTGGTGGGCCGAGGTGCAAAGTTATTCTATGGGCCCCCCTCCACCACCGCACCCCAAGTTCACAATATTCCAAATGGCAGTGGGTGACAGGGAGAGATACAGGGTGACAGGGAAAGATTATCAGGAAGACGGAGAGATTGTGAAAGGAAGAGGCAAAAGGTGACAGGAAATGGTGAGAGGGAGAAGCAGTGGATGATACAGAGAGGCACTGGAGGATGGAGAGGGCAACACGGATAGGGTGTCTGGGAGAAGGTGAAGGGTAGAAGCAGAGGGCATGTAAGGTGTCTGTAGAAGGGAGAAAAGGGGATAAATTGGGTTAAAAGTGTTCACTGGGACATGAAGGGAAAGTACTGTATCAGTGGGGAAGACGGGCAGAAAAAAACAAGCTGCTATAAAAAGAGAGCCAAGGAAAGACAATGCTAGTGGAAGAATTTAGTAAAGGGATAGAAGATGAATTATGTCAGGGAAGAGGAAAGAGAGTAAGGAAAGGGAGAGGGGTGTAGAGGAAGAGGGAGAAAGAGGGGTGTGGGGGAAGAGAGGGGGATGTAGGGGTAGAGAGAGAGAGCGGTGTAGGGAAAGAGAAAGAGGGGTGTAGGAGGAGAGAGAGGGGTGAACAGACAGAAGGGGGAGACGGACAAAGAGAGGGGTGGTGACGGAGAGAGAGAGGGGGTAGATGGAGAGAGGGAGCAGAGAGAGGGAGTGAGCGAGACAGAGGCTTGTGCTACTGTAGTATTGCTTTTTCCTACCCGGCCTGAAGTCAGTGGGGTTTACAATCAGGGGCTGCTACTGCGCATGGAGATAGCTACCAGTGCCTCTGCGCATTCCTCCCAAGGACTTTTGGCACCGGGGACGGTCAGGATTCGGGTGTAATAGAAGTAAGAAAGGGGTGGGTGCTTAGAGAGCGGCCCCAGTCCTCCACTTCCAGCCCAGCATCCTTGTCAGCAGCAATAGAGGGGGAGTCTAGAATAGTAAAATAGGTAAAGCACAAGCAACATTTGAGTTTGGGGGGAGGAGGAGAGCGGCCCCTCTTCCCCTTCCGGCCGAGAGTCATGACCTGAGTGACTGACTGTGCAGTAGCCATCCTAATGTACAGTCTGCACAGTCTCTGGGGCACTGGCGGTGGGCAGGCGAACAGGCGCAGTGCTGGTGGCGGCATTTAATGAGTCAGTGAGACTCACTGTAATGCCGGCCCTGAACCAGCCCCCACCGCGGGAAGTCAGCGCTCCCACGCGGCTTATAACAGCTCAAAGCAAAAGCTCCACCATTACGCAGAGCTGGCCGCGGTATCACAGAGCACCCGGACCCCCTCTCCCCGTCCGCAGAACACTGGCATCACTCGAAAGCCAAACCCCCTACCCAACCGCGGGTTACCCACCAGCACAACTGACCAAATCAAGGAGAGATGCCACGGACTGGTGCTGCGCCTTCATGTCCGGACTGACAAGGCTCCACCTTCTGTTTTTTAAGCTAAGGATTGGCTAAGGATTGGCTGCAGCGGAGCGCATCCCAGGGATCCACCCATGTTGGAAAGATGAGTCCCTGGTCATCAATGCTGAGTAAAATACGCACTAAAGCGCGTTTTTGCGAACACTGGCAGTAGGGGTTGGCTGGACAAATTATTGGTCAAACACTCAGTACTGGCCCTTCAATGGGTGAAAATCCCTTTTCTTGTTTTCATTTCACTTTACTGTTAACAGCAGCAATAACTCCCACTGGTGTTGCCTTTTATTAAGCATCAAAGCAGTGCATCCTGTTGTGTTAATGGCAAAAAAAATTAAATATATGAAAAAGTAGGACCAAAAGTATAGCAATTATGTATACTTGTGCAAAGAAGCAGCATGGAGCTGTGGTTTTAGCACTTGTAAATGATTGTTACTACACGATCAAGTCACATTATTATGACCACCTCCTACATTTGATGCTGACAGTGCATAGCCCATGAGGTATGTCATGTGTCATGCGCTGGCTTACTGGGCATGTAAAAGAGGCGAGTTGCAAAAAGGGCTGATTATCGGCTTTCAGACCATGGGTGGCCGTATTTGTGAATCAGCGCAGTTTGGGAACTGTTTGTGTGCTGCTGTGGTGAAGGCGTATCATGACTGGACAAATGGCACCATTGCGAATAGCGAACGTGAAAGCTGCGGACACCATGTGCCATTGATGTGAGAGGCATGTGGTGCTCCGCAGCGACTAACTGATGGGGAAATGCGGAGCACCACGTGCCATTGATATGATAGGTAAACGTCGGCTACGAAGGTGCTTCAGGGCTGACTGACATGCTACAGTGGAGCAATTCAGTGTCAATATGAACCTGGGGGCTCCCAGACGTGTGTCTAAAACTACAGTCTAGCTGCGGTCTTTGCTGCACACGGCGGTGACTCTGGCTATTAGCTGGTTGTCAAAATAATGTGACTTGACCGTGTATTACTCTAGTAATCATTGATTTCTAGGGAAATAATAGGTTGCTTACTCAAAGATCTTGACAACCTCAAAATGACCATCATTGTTTGTGGACGACAGGTGCAATGAAGGGAGAGGTTAAAGTTATGAAAAGTTTAAATATGTCATATATTAGTACCTATTACCAAGGCACTCCAAGGAGGAGAAGTATTAGATACATTGGCAGGGTGGGATCTGGACTGTAAGTCGACAGTCATTAGGTCGACCCCATATGGTCAACATAGACAAAAGGTCAACATTGGAAAGGTTGACTGATTTAAAAGATCGACACAATGTTCTGGGGTGTTTTTCATGTTTTGGCCTTTTTCCTTCCTTAACTATCCATGTCACAATTTATAAACTTTAGTAAAATTGTCGCGAGCAAGACACTATGCCTGAAGCGTGGTGGGCGAAGCAAACCTGTAAGAGGAGGCGCTTCTACAAATGGTGGTTCCAGATGAAAAAAACTATCCACACTAACCCCAAAAATTAAAAAAAAGGTGTGTCAACCATTTTTGTGTTAACCATTGTCATGTCGCCTTTTTGTACCTGTCGACATTTCTAATGTCGACCTGTCCATGTCGACCGTTTGTCCATGTCAACCTTGTGGCTGTCGGCCATATGGGGTGGACCCAATGACTGTAGACCTACTGAATGTAGATCTTCTATACCACACTCTGGCAGGTACCATGGATAAAATATTTTAGATCTAGTAATTATAAATAGAGATTTATGTAACTATGGATTAAGTACTAGTGATAACCACTTTCTTTGGTTCTTAAAGATACATATTGAAAAGTAAACATACACTTTTAGCAAATCTCATGCTATTTGCGAAAATGAATAAGTAATATGCACAATCGCGGGATACTTACAATACCTGCAGCTCTGTATATTATGCAATTAGCATATCTTTGTGAAAGATATTTATGCTTATACTTTTGGTGCAAATTACTTCCTGTTCTACATGATCACCGTAATTTAGTGATATGGAAAAGTTTCCTAGCAATTTGGGATTTGAACTCTAGGAAGAGATTGTTAAATGACTATCTATTCTTGAACCCTCATGTGTACATGGATTATCTCATCAATATTGGCGACTTACTGTATGAGGTACTGTATAGAAGAGTGACGACATATAAGGAAATGATGGCGATTATCCATCTTGGTAGTAGCACAGTTCATATAAGAACCAACCAGCTGCTTTTAGAATCTCTGATGCAATTCTGCTATATTTCACCAGGGGAGATGTTCTCATTCCCATAATTTTGTCCAGAATTACTACAGTATATAGGACATTATGCTGTATGATCTTATAGTTAACTGTAACATATCAAGAAGTATCTGGAAAGATATTAATTAATTTAATAAATATAAATAAAAGTTATATTTTATTCTATTTTATGTTTTTGGATAAGAATGCCTGAAAAAAGTGTTCTTTCTTTTTTCTTTTTTTATGTGTACAATCCTTTTATTATTTCATCAATATTCAAAACCAATGTCCTGTCTGTGTTTTTGTTAGGGTTTTTTGTTAGGGTTGATATGATTTGCAAAATAACAGTGTAGTTGATCAACTGCATTGTGATGTAAAGTCTTAGAACCCACTTGTTCTTAGGAGTGCAAAAAAACTTTTTTTCACAGGGACTAGCTTTTATAACCAACCTGAGTGACATCATAAAGAAATACTCAGCTATTAAAATACATCAAGCTTTACCCCTTACAGACAGATAGCTCTTTATCAGATACATTAATCTCCCTCACTCAGGCATAGTGATGGAACAGAACAGCATTAAGCGGTGTGCTCTCTTTGAACAGGATATGTGTGGATTTTATCAGGAGATGCTTTAAGTTACACTGTTATAGGTAATAAAGGGGAGGCAACACTCGTACCCCTTTCACACCAGCCTAGATTCCCGGGATTATTCCCGAGTTGACCCGGGTCTAGTGCTGGTGTGAAAAGGTCCCGGGCCAAAATCCTGGGATTTCGGTCTAGGCCAGAGGTTCCCAAACGCGGTCTCAAGGCACCCCAACAGTCCAGGTTTTAAATGTATCCATGCTTGGCCACAGGTGACTTAATTAGCACCTCAGTCAATTTGATTTAACCATCTGTGCTGAGCAATGGATATACCTAAATCCTGGACTGTTGGGATGCCTTGAGGACCGTGTTTGGGAACCTCTGGTCTAGGCATTTCAATCCTTCAAAGAAGCAGGGTTGTTCCCGGTATCATCCCTGGTTACTGGCCGGTGTAAACGGTGCAGGGACATGTCTCTCCTTCCCAGGTTGCCTCTGCTCATGCTGATTGGATATGCTGGGGAGCTTCCTGGTAACATAATTTTGCAGTGCCATCACACAGCGCAGAGGCAGATACACATTTCAGCTCTGTGGCACAACAAACCCCAGCAGCTTACTGATATCATTTTGCAGAGCCCCGCAGAGCCATCACACAGCGCAGAGGCAGATACACATTGCAGCTCTGTGGCACAACAAACCCCAGCAGCATTATTAACCCCTGCAATATCTTGGTCCAGTGAGCAGGTGAGGGAGCTGTTAAGTATTAGAGGAAAAGAGGAGATAAGGCGCCAGATCACGGGCACTGTCAAGGATGCCCAGGTCTACCACAACATAGCAAAGATCCTGGCCTCGCACCGCATCATCCGGTGCCAGCAGCAAGTGGTCAGTAAGCTAAAAGGGCACAAAAAGCAATTTAACAGGGTCTACAACCACAACCGTAACAAGAGTGGGGCTGCAAGGCGCAACTGAATCTTTTACAACCAGTGCGCATCAGTCTGTGCTCAGTGACCCCATCAGCCTCTCAGCCTCCAGCTCTGCCACTCCATCCCCCATTGCTTCTGAGAGTCAGTCCAGCATGGACAGCAGCCAACGTGGGCCAACATCTCCAATCCCAGATGACCCCATTGACCCCGATCTGGACTCTTCCAACAACCCGATTGATGACAGCACAGCCGACACCAGTGCGGACACTGTGTCTGGCCAGAATACAGATGTGGGCGCGGCACTCCAGTCTGATCCCCCAGTCATGCGCACCAATAGTAAGTATTTGTCCTTGCTTTGCATAATTACTGCCCAAAGCACCGGCATTCCAATACACATGAATTGTTGCCTGTTGCAGAGTGGCTCAAGTGCAGGTGGGAGGAGGCCACAAACACGTACGATTACACCCCTGCAAGTACACTCAGGTGTACCACAATAATGACAAGTTCCCTATCCCCAAAATCTATTGCTCTGCATCCATTCTGCCCTATAGGTTGGCGAATGCTACATGATTTTTTCCTCACTGTTTGTCTGGATAGAGCTGGAATAGGATAGAATATGAACTCCCCTGGTTCTCACCATCAGCGGTTTAAAATGGTATCATGGAACGTGGGAGGTCTCAATTCTCCTATTTAGATGAGATAGGTGCTTAATAATTTAAAGAGATTTCGACCGGACATTATCCGGCTACATGAAACTCATTGGGAAGCTGGTGGGGGCTCCTCCCTTAGGGCCCCGTGGTTGGCTGACTGTATATCTTCCAAATTTCATAGGAAAACAAGAGGGGTATCAATCCTCTTTTACAGAGATCTTAACTATTCTATAGCTAACACTGTCATCGATCCCAATGGTCGCTATGTCATATTGGAAGTTTCTATTTGTGGATCTGATTATTAGTTCATCTTTATGCCCCTAATGTCTCAACATCAGATATTCTTAATGAAATGACTCAACTTTTAGCCCAGCGGGTTAATGCCAATTTAAGAGTCGGGGGGAGGGGGGGATTTTAATGCTGCTGGGGATCCTCACCTTGATAAATGTCCCTCTCCTTAACATTCCCCTTCCTCCTCTTGGAGAGCAATGCATTTCCTTAAATCTACCCTCCAGCTCACAGATGTTTGTCGATTGTTAAACCCCACTGGCAAATCATTTACCTATTTTTCCAAGGTTCATTCCTCATGGTCCCGGATTGACACTATTTTAGTGGAAGATTCCCTGATGGCCCAGGTTAGAAAAACTGACATCAACCATATTCTAATTTCCGATCATGCTCCAGTATCGTTAATTATGCAGAGGGCTGTTCCCTTGGGTGGGAGGCCAACTTGGCATTTTCCTGGAGATTTGTATAATTTCAATGATTTAAAAAAATATCTCTCTAACGGTTGGATGATTTTTTGGATGATATTCTTGAACATTGTGACTGCCCGACGGTATTCTGGGGTACGCCAAAGGCGGTTATGCACGGTATCATTATTGAGTATGTTTCAAAGCATAAGAAAAAATTAGCTAAACAATACTCTACCCTACATAGTACATTGACCAAAACTCTAACAGATTATAATGCTAACCCTACCACAGAGCTTTTAACAATGTACGCCCAAGCTCGACAAATGCTGGATACATTTCTGCTTTCTCAGGCTAAACAGGACATTACCTTTTCTAAATTTAAATATTTGAAAGAAAGTAATTACAGCTATTAAGGAACTTAATAATCAGACAATAGATTCTACTCCATCAAAGATTTTATCTCACTTTGAATCCCTTTGTTCTAAACTGTACAAGGATCTACCCTTTGATTCAGATAAACATACGCAGATTCTACAAGAAGCTGCTCTTCCCCCCACTGAGCTTCAATGCGAGAGTCTTAAGGCCAGTACTCACTGGCCGATGCGGGAGAGATGTGTGCTGAGCGAACCGCTCAGCACACATCTCTCCCGCCGCTCATCACAGCGCAATGTGTGCTGAGCGTGTGGGAGGAGACGGAGGGGGCCGCTCATTTCATCCAGTGGGTGAAATGAGCGACCCGCTAGATTGGCCTGCACGGCAGGCCAATCTAGCACCAGCGATAGCGATGCGCGGGACTGCGCATCGCTATCACTGTAGGGGGTACACACGGAGTGATCAGACTTAAAATCTACACAATCTAGTCAGATTGCTTAGATTTTAAGCAGCGATCGCTCTGTGAGTACCCCCCTTTAAAGGAGGTACACACGGAGAGATCCGTTCTTAAAATCTAAGCAATCTGACTAGATTGCGCAGAAGTTAAGCACGTATCTCTCATGTGTATGCCCGCCAGCGATAACGATGCACGGCCCCGCGCGTCACTATCGCCGGTGCTAGGTTGGCCTGCATGCAGGCACAATCTAGCACATCGGGTGATTATTCAAGGGCTGCTAAACCTACGCTATCCATGAATAAGGGCTTGTAGCCTGAAACGCGTTGGAGGAAGCGCTGTTTTATGCCGTCCAAAAGACTTTTATTTTACTCCACTCTGCATTGTCAGCACGCTGCTGGATTCTTTCAAGCCGCCTCACAGACCAGGACATCAATCAGTCAACAAGCGCCATACGGCGCAAGTGAGCAGCGGCCGGAGAAAGCAAGTCGGAGCGGGGGATCCAGCCGGAGGAAGACGAACGTCACCACCATAACAAGGTTGGTAGTATAGGTATAGTCAGGTAACCGGGACTCTCTCCTTACAAGCCTCCCTGAACGGCAAATACGGAACCCCTTTGTTTCAACACCTGGAGACCGCAGCAATCATAACAAAAGGGCTGTAAACATTTAATAATTCCCTTTTTTTTTCAGGTATTGCACGATCCTTTATTGTTACAAGTTCATCATCACAAACGGTTACATTCTTTCCTCACACACACCATGTTATATATAATCTCAAGCGCTTTGTCACACTATTTATAAATGTATCTTTATATACAGAGCAGCTAAAACACAAGAATCCCAGACTCAGCGCAGTTATTTTTTTCTATTATTTCTAGTCTAGTTCTGCACAGAACTTTTTTGGCATAGCATGGCTGCACAAGCGATCGCAGCCTTGCTATGCAAAAATACACTCCCTCATAGGCGGCGTCTAGTTGATTGCACGGGCTGCAAAAAGTGGCAGCGTGCGATCAACTCGGAATGAGGGCCTATATGAGAAGTCTGCAGCACTGTGAATTCACCAGCCTAACAACTAATGACTACTGTAGCTGGTGGTCTGCTTAATAGCAGCCCTTGAATAATCTACGTCGGGAGGTTGTTAGCCATTAGGTCACATTCATTGAACATTTAGTGGATTCCCTATCAGACAAGTACCTGCTAATAAAAAGATCAGTGTGCACAAACATATTCAAGTTATCTTACCTACTGAAGGTATATGGACTATGCATAAAAAAATCTGCCTAAGGGGCTGGTTATTCACTACTGCTAAATTATTTATGCCTAATAACCAAACTCATAAGTCTAGTCCAGACTGTAACAGTGTATCTCTGAATCACGTGATCCACTCTGGCAGAGGATTCACTCTGATACATAAGAATAATACACTGGGAAGTAGTCGGACTGTTAGATGTGACAGGATATAATAACAGGTCTACTATATATTAGGCAAAAGTGTGAAAAACTGTCATAATGCCTAATGATCAGCAAACACGAGATGATTGTCATATATCGGTTTATATTTAAGACGCAATGTCAGACCTAGACATCTATTCTTATTGAAATATGCCACAGACTGGCAATAAATGAAAGTGTGAATAGAGGACATAGTGTAGCGTTAAAAAAACATTCTAAAAGTGACAATTACCACTTCCTACCTAACAGTGTAAAAGCAGTCAGAAGTGGTACTTATAACTTGTGCACACAATCTATCTAACTCCCTACAGCACTCAGAGCTGCCAGGGAGAAATATTGGTGTGTTTACCAGGATAAAATTATTGGGCACTTTGCATGCGCCATATGATATACCAGGTTACCGGTATCGACTATAAGACATTCCCTCTTATTGAGAATTAATATTAGTGAGGACACTCAAGAAATGGGCTGTGACTAATTACAGCCTGCATCAGACATGGTCAACCTGGACTATGTTCACGATTGTAGGTACATCCCAAGTATGAGTCATAATAACTAGGAGGGACATTAAGATTTATAAAAGATAGTCACAATGGGGTATATGCAATTCCAGGCGAATTGCGGCTTTTTTTTCGCCCGTTTTTCAATTCGACACAATTCGACCGTCGAATTCCGGCCGGCGGGTGCCGGAATTCGACATATTCAATAAAAAACGGATTCGACAGTCCCGCTGTCGAAAAACAGACCAATTGACGGATAAGTGCGTCCTGGATTCGACTTTTCGGACTGCACAAAAATGGTTAAAAAACCCTAAAAAAATTTGCGTGGGGTCCCCCCTCCTAAGCATAACCAGCCTCGGGCTCTTTGAGCCGGTCGTGGTTGTAAAAATACGGGGAAAAAATTGACATGGGATCCCCCGTATTTTTAGAACCAGCACCGGGCTCTGCGTCCGGTCCTGCTGCAAAAAATACGGGGGACAAAAAGCGCTGACCGCGGGTAACCTCACCGCTGACCGCAAAGTTCCCACCATTGAAGATAATGGAGCGGCTTTGCGATGCGCTGTCTGCCAGCTCAGACGCCCATAGGCAATCAGGAGAGTGCCACGACGTGGCGCTCCCTGATTGGCTGAAGGGACCCTATGTGACAGGAGTCACGGGGGGTCTCAGCATTCGGGGAAAGGGGTCCCATGTGTAAACATGGGACCCCTTTCAGTGCGTGGTTCGGGTATGCGGTTTGTTTTTTTGCCAAGTACGTGGATTACAAAAAAAGAACAGGACACACTGGATTTAGGTGAGTATAATTTTATTTTCAGGTACCCCGGATTCTACTTGGAGAAGTGGACAGAGGTCGGCGTGTGAACATAGGTAAGTATGTGTGTGT
This sequence comes from Pseudophryne corroboree, assembly GCF_028390025.1. NCBI lineage: Eukaryota > Metazoa > Chordata > Amphibia > Anura > Myobatrachidae > Pseudophryne > Pseudophryne corroboree. The sequence goes on along the minus strand of NC_086447.1, from coordinate 685,916,519 downwards.
CAGCATGTATGTAATAAAGTTTTACTTTCACGGTGTGCATGTCCTGTTTTTATTTGGGTAATTTTTTTGCAGTAGAACTACAGGTACCAGCGGGCCCGTTCCCCCCCCATGCTGGTACTTGTGGTTCTCCAAGTACCAGCTTGCGGGGGAGGCTTGCTGGGACTTGTAGTTCTTCTGCAAAAAAAAAAAAAAAATATTCTTTGATTTTACACAAGGCTATCAGCCCCCCATCCGCAGCCCATGGATGGGGGGACAGCCTCGGGCTTCACCCCTGGCCCTTGGGTGGCTGGAGGGGGGGGTCCCCACTCCTCCAGGGTACCCCGGCCAGGGGTGACTAGTTGGTGAATTAATGCCACGGCCGCAGGGACCGGTATAAAAGTGTCCCCCGGCTGTGGCATTATCTCTCCAGCTAGTGGAGCCTGGTGCTGGTGTTGAAAATACGGGGGACCCCTACGCTTTTTGTCCCCCGTATTTTTGCACCAGGACCGGACGCATAGCCCGGTGCTGGTTATAAAAATACAGGGGATCCCCAGTCAATTTTTCCCCCGTATTTTTACAACCAGGATCGGCTCAAAGAGCCCGAGGCTGGTTATGCTTAGGAGGGGGGACCCCACACTTTTTTCCCCCTGAATTTTAACCCATTCCCACCCCTTCCCACTGAAAACCATGCTCTCTCAATTTTAGTCAGTTAAAAAAAAAAATATTATTTAAAAAAATATATAAATAATAGTTGTAAATCCTAATAGACAAACCAAAAGTACCTAATCCCTTCTAACATAAATAGATATGCTATTAGCAATAAAAAAAACACACACAAAAACATGTTGTTAATTTTTTTTATTAGATACCGCCAGCAAAGTGAGGTGGAATGAAATTGACGAAATTACTGTCGAAAAGCACTGTTGTCGAATCAACATTCTTCAATTGAATATACTTTTGTCGAAAAGCCGCATTTTTACCATTGCAGCCATGTCGAATTTGTGAACTGTCGAATTTCAAAAAGTCGAATCTGAAAAGTCTGTTTTTTTGTCGAAAAGTACTGTATTGCATTATCGAATATTTTTTTTTGTGTCGAAAATGCCCTGTTTTTCGACATTTGCGGCAATTCGACCGCAATTGCATATACCCCAATAGCTCTTATCTGACTATCCATTAGAACGTGCAGCATATACAGGCTATTTGTCCTATGAAAGATAATACAAGAGGACCACACTAATATTGGAGAATATCCGGTACCTATATTCATACAATATCGACGAACACCATCATTATATTATATATGGTAGCACACGTAGAGTAATAGCATTTGTATAGGGGGTCCACTTTTTATTGATGTTGCACGAACTCTGTGGAATATATAGGAAACACTTGTAACAAGATATTACCATTGGAGACAGTACAAATCATCTACAAGTTTAATGAGAATTACTTGCAACTAGTAAATAAAACAACTATATACATTTACAATCACTCCTGAGCGGGGCTATTAAGCCTTTATTGGTAGAGGGGCGTGACAGCCTTTATTAAAAAAAAGTTTCTCTCTACCACAGTGTATTATAGTAGCTTTGACTATTTAATTCTATTTTAATAGACCTTTTATTATCATTTCATCCTTTATTATTTTTTTGTTTTGTAAATTTCACCTTATTTCACATTATGCTAAATGTTTTAATGTATACCAATAAAGATTGAACTTTTTATTGTTGTCCCAGTGCACCCACAATTGAGCTCTTCTTTTCTTTGTGTCGATAATTCTCCTTGTGAGCAGTGGGTTAGCACCTCAGAGCAAATAAATAGCCATTTCTGAGAGGGGATAAACCATCTGAGTATCTACCTATAAAACTGGTGCGGAATATATTTTGGTGTCTCTATAGTTCTCATCCCCAAGCCTGGCAGGGATCCCGAGATTCTTACCGCCTGGTTACTTTATTAAACACGGATATCAAGTTGTTAGCTAAGATTATGGCAGACAGGTTACACTTAATTCTTCCTCAGTTGATCACAGATCATCAGTTTGGATTTTTAAAGAATCGATTTGTAAATAATTGAAGTTTCTTCACTGCCTGATGTCACCCGGCCCCATAGCCCTGCTTGCTAATATGGACGATATTGTCCATATTGGCTTGCAGGTATAAATCAGCCGGCACCAACGATGAGCAACTGCGGGGCTGCGCATTGTTCATCTTTGGTGCCTACACATTGAAAGATATGAACAATTTCTCATTCATTACTGAACAAGATTGTTCATATTGGCCGCACACATCGGCCAGTGTGTAGGGCCATTAAATCTACTGCGCTTTGGTTGGGGTCTTCTGGGTCTCCCGGGCCTTGGGCTCATACTTTTCCTGTTTCCTGGACGTCAGAATACTTCACATATTTGGGAGAACAAATTCCCCGCAATCCGCATAGTCTGTATGACCTTAATTTTACCCCGGCCATCAGGGCCATGTCGGTTGAGCTGGAGGGATGGGGACATCTCCCTTTATCATATAAAGGAAGACCTAGTCTCATTAAAATTTTCCCTAGACTTCTATATTTAATTCAGGACTTGCCTTTACTCATACCCTAAAAGGACTTGCAACATATTAACTATCATTTTCGTGAATTCATCTGGCATGGCAGTCGACCTCGAACCAGTCTAATTATATTACAGCAGCCTATTGCCAATGGGGGTATTAATTTCCCTAACCTCACATTATATTCATATGCTTCTATATTACAGTACAGTATCTTCATGATTGGTTACATAGTCAGGATACTTATACTAATATTGCCTTGGAGAGAGAATTCCTTGGGTGGGGGAAGACCTTTTCAGCTTTCTACACCTAAGAGATAACCCGGTCCTCTGGAGTACCCGTAAGATTTGGCATTTGCTTTGCCATAATTTTAGTTTAAATGCACACAGGTCCTTATTTCTCCCATTCCTAGCTAATCCTGATTTTCAAAACGGCCAGGCCTCTTACCCCTTTAGTATTTGAAGGGTGAATTGTATCACCACAATGGGAGACCTAGTGCATGGGGACCTAAGGAGGCCTCTCATGTTCCAAGAGGCGGCAACTAAGTTTGGGGTTCAGGAGGCCTACCCTATGGCATATCTTCAGGCTCAACACTATATCAGTACCACGATCCGGGTTTTCTCAGAAGTAGACTGGCGGAACCCCATAGACACTTTGCTACGGAGCCCTCCTTTGACCAGGAGGGCAATTTCCGTATACTACAGCCATCTCCAAGAGAAAATAGATTATTATTTATCTTCTCAGGGATTGTCGCGCTGGCTTATTAACTTTCCACATCTAACCTTAGAAAATTTGTTCAAAGCCCATGTACGTGCATGTAAACTGTTACCTTCCACTATGTATTCTGAAATGTCACTAAACATTTTACACAGAACATATCTCCCCGTAAGAGCTTTGTCATGGGTCAGTCATGTACACATGCCTGTTACAGATTTGCGGAACCTATGGAGAATTTATATTACTGTCTTTGGCAATGCCCTTTAATTCTGAGCTTTTGGTTGCAGGTTAAAGCATACACAGAGGCCTCCCTGGGGTAGGCAACTGCTTATGGTGGTTGGCGCAGCTGCTAGTAAAGACATCCTCCAAACGTGGAATAACTCAGTAGCGCCAGCTCTATTAATTTTTAAATCAAAATGATTTTAGCTTTTTAGAATGTACTGGGTAGAAATGGTCTTAGATTAAGAATCCAAGATCAAAACGTTTTTCGATATGTGTGAAAACTTTATAGATACGCTGTCACACGAAAGAGTCAAATTCATAAAAGTTTACGTTATACTTCCTGGTATGTGACCCGAGTGGTGGCTGGGGATCCTCCTATTTTGATGTGAGGGGTGTAGCAAGAAAAAGATAACTGTTATCTTTTGGTACTAGCGCTCGGGACATTCCCCATGGGTGTGTGGGAGGGGGAAGGGATGGAATATTTGGTTTTTATGTTTTAATTTGATAATTTCATTCTAATGTACTGTAATTTGTAATTGCGGGAATGTGCTATTTTACATGTAATTTTACTGATTATAGATTGTTTATACATGTTTCCTACAGCTATTCATTGGTATAAGTATAGTTGATACTGCCTTTGTATCTATGGCCTTGTGGCCTTATTGTTCAAAATGCTTGTATACCGGAATAATGGGGGTAATTCCGACCCGATCGCACGCCGCGCTTCTTTGCAGCCGTGCGATCGGGTCTGAACTGTGCATGCGCTGCGGCCGCATTGCGCAGGTGCGTCATTGGCCGGCGCCGGGCAGCGACGCTGCTAACGAAGAAAGCGATCGCAGCCTTGCTATGCAAAAATACACTCCCCCATAGGCAGCATCTAGTCAGTATCTGAAGTTGTACATGTGATGCTTCAATAAAATAAATAAATAAATAAAATAATAATGCAGTTATTAAATGCTGCCCCTATAAAGGATATCTAGATGTTTGTTCTACTTGGTCCTTGGGAAGTAGGTAATCCTTATGGAAAACAGAAGAAAACCCATATATCAAGCGGACTGCTACCATTCTAGATAGTACCCTAGCAGCCATTCAACAGCAATTTTTTGCACTGTTTAGCTACAGTAATAACACATTGTCTAGTTAACGTTTAAAATTTTGGAGCAGAGAAGATAAATCATTTCCCTAATTTATTTAAAAATGTGTGCTTCTGGCTTGTAGATAGTTTCAGGGTAATTAGGGGCCTATTAGCAGAACAGTGTAGAAATTGTAAAACTGAACTAGTGAAAATATTCTTCTATTGAGTTTTTTTTTATTTTACAGGAGACCTATTGAATAGATTTAATGACCTTAACTGAACAAAAGTAATTAATTTTGTGATGACCTTAACTGAACAAAGGTCATTATTCATTTTGGGATGGCTAGCAAAGGATACTTGCACACAACCAAGTCAGGGTTGCTGTAAATAGCCTGCATGTTGGAGGAATAGGAGGAGAGGCAGTATCTGAATTTTAATTCATTTGGATTCAACTGGAAATGCCACTGTTTTGTTTTCAGTTTTCCCATATTGAAGGAACTGTATTTTATAATAGAGATAGGAATCACTTAACAAACAAGCAATCTCTTTTATTGCACTTACTTAAAATACAATCTGATATATTATAAGTCCCAATATTAGTTTTCATTTCACTCAGTATTGTAAATGTTTATTCAAGACCAGTAAACTATAAAGAAATTCTTTACATTTTCATTGATACATGAAAATATCTCTTTATCATAACTTTGGGAAGTGATATGAGATACCAGTTGAGTTAGGTTAATTGTTAGCAAATTGCATTTTTTAATTTCTCTATTATTATTATTATTATTATTATTATTTTAACAATTTATTTATAAGGTGCCACAAGTGTTTTGCAGCGCCGTACGTACGACACACATTAGAACAATACAGGGTATACAGAACGTAACATCACAGAAAACTAAAACCGAGCACAGGTAACAATTAGCACCACAGTTCTCAATACACGATACAGCTGAGATGTCAGGAAGCAAAGAAGTAATCTGCATACTACTGGAGGAGAGCAGCCATTGGAAGAGACGAGCAGGAGGAAATGGAGGTATAGACAGTCACTGAGTAGGAGAGAGCTGTAATTGAAGCGCAAGAGAAGAAGGCTGTGATTACAGGAGGGAAGAGGGCCCTGCTCCAAGGAGCTTACAATCTAGGGGGACAGGGAGACAGATAGGTGACATGAGGTGCAAGCAGGCGGAAGGTGGCTTGGTGTCAGGAAGTAAGTGAGGCAGAGATGGCCAAGGTATGAGGATGGGAAAGCGGCCTCAAGGCTGGGTTATTGGAAGGCTAAGCTTTGATGAACAGGTGAGTTTGCAGTTCCCGTTTGAAGCTTTGCAAGGTTGGGAAGAGTCCAGTAGAGCAAGGGAGCTTGTTCCAGTGAAGAGGGGCAGCGCGGGCAAAATCTTAAATTCACGCATGGGATGTAGTGACCAGGGTATAATCATTGGCCAACCAGAGTGGGTGGACGGGAGTATGTAGGGAGATGAGGTTGGAGATGTATGGTGCAGTGGAATTAGAGAGGGCCTTGTATGTGAGGGTGAGGAGTTTGAAAAGGATTCTGTGGGGGAATGGGAGCCAGTGTAGGTTTTGTCGAAGGGGAGTGGCAGCTTTGGAGCAGCGAGAGAGGAAGATAAGTCTAGCTGCGGAGTTGAGAACAGATCGGAGTGGAGCGAGATGGGAGAGTGGGAGACCAGTGAGGAGAATGTTGCAGTAGTCAAGCCATGAAATGACTAGTGAGTGGATAATAAGTTTAGTCACACTCTGGGAGAGGAATGGCCACATGCGAGCAATGTTGTGTAGCTGGAATCGACAGGATTGAGACAGAGATTGGATGTGGGTGGTGAAGGAGAGGGATGAGTCAAAAGTGATGCTCAGGCTGCGGATTGGGGAAAAGGGAAGATGGATGGGGGAAAAATTATGATTTCGGTTTAGTGCAAGTTGAGCGTCAGGGAGTGCTCAGAGATCCAGGAAGAGATGGCAGAGAGGCAGCGGATACCTGAGAGAGCACAGAGGGAGCAAGATCAGGAGAGTAGAGGTATAGTTGCGTATCATCTGCATAGAGGTGGTATTGGAGGCCCAAGGAGCTTATGAGTGCACCCAGGGAAGAGGTGTACAAGAAGAAGAGAATGGGGACAATGACGGGGATGGTGGAAGGGGGTGAGGTGGAGCCAGAGGCAGACACTGATAATGAGCAGTTAGCAAGGTAAGAGGTGAACCAGCAAGGACAGTGCTTGTGAGGCCAATTGACTGGAGTGTACGAAGGAGGAGAGGATGATCCACAGTGTTGAAGGCAGCAGAGAGATCCAGGAGGATGATCAGAGAGAAGTGACCCCTGGATTTAACCAAAAGCAGGTCATTGGTGACTTTGACCAGGGCAGTTTTAGTGGAGTGGGCGAAAAGCCAGATTGAAGAGGAACAAGGATGGAGTGGTCAGAGAGGTAGCTGGTGAGACGGCTGAATACCAGCTGCTCAAGTAGTTTGAAGGCATATGGGAGAAGAGAGATGGGGCGGTAGCTAGCGGGTGAGGAAGGATTAAGGTTGGGTTTTTAGAGAATAGATGAGACAAGAGCATGTTTGAATGGTGAGAGAAAGATGCCGGTAGAGAGTGTGATAGGTTGAAGAGGTGAGCAAGGTGAGAGCAGGCAGTGGGGGAGAGGGAACGGAGGAGGTGGGAAGGGAGGGGTCCAGGCGGCAAATAGAGGGGGAGAGGATAGGATGTGGTAGAGGAAGATGCCAAGGGGAGACGGGAGGAGATTTTGTGTCGGATTGCCTCAATTTTTGAGGAGAAGAAGGAGGCAAAGTCAATGGCAGTGAGGGAGGGTGGGAGAAGGGGTGGGTGGGGGGGCTTGCGAAGGAGAGTGTTGAAAGTGAATTTAGTTGAATATAGGGTTCAGGTAATGCTCAGGAGATGTAATGTTTAAGTTTGCACACTTCTGTTACCTTTATATACAGTATGTACATATATATCTACTTACTACTGCAAAATTCCAGAAACCCATTTGGTTTAACAACAGTTATGGATGGAAATGCAAAGGGTCAGTAGCGTATCTATATTCAGTGCAGGGAGTAAAGGACACAGGGGCCACACCCATATATTAAACTGCTTTTCCGGAGTTCTTTGTCAATGCTGCACAAATCACCAGGAAAATGGTGCTGCAGCCATTTTTGTGGAGATTTGAGCATGCTAAGTAGACCCTGGCACAGTGCCAGAGTCTACTGCACCGTTAGAGTGAAAGGGACCAGCACGGAGAGTTAGGCTGTGTAGGCAGGGGGCTACCCTAAACATGTGAGCACATCACATTTTAACAGAGGGGTGGGGGAAGGACCCGACATACGGGACGGCCTTGCCCAATGCTGGGCAGCCCCCTGCATGCTAGAGATTTTTCGCAAAACTACAACTCAAGCTGATTTAGATCCAATGTCTGGACTATCACGATACAACATCTAACAATGGTCAGTCATCATGCTTTCATTCCAAAATCCTTGGTAGCACATTTCCATAGTGTGAATATCTTGATGGAACCGTTTCCCTTGCTCGTCACTCACTGCTCCAAGGTTTTCTGGAAATGCAATTTCAATGACATGCAATACCATATATATATATATATATATATATATTGTTGTGTGAGTACGCAAAAGGTTACTGTTAAAAGGTATGATTCATGAGCCAAAAAATATAAAATTTGAACAAACAGTTCAAAGAAGCAACACTCCCTTTGAAGAAGTCTGATGTGACGAAACGCGTTGGATTCCCTGCAGTGACCCCCTTGCCTATTTTAAAAAGCTAAGTCCTTACCTTTTTATCTTTTTACCTTTTTTACTTGTCTTTGGATGTTTTATGACCTTTTTAAACATCTTATCTATATGTGCTATTAAAACTGTTTGTTCAAATTTTATATTTTTTGGCTCATGAATCATACCTTTTAACAGTAACCTTTTGCGTACTCACACAACAATAGTCGCCGGTACCCTTATCCCCCTACTATATATCCTTTAGGCAGCATTGTACTAGTGTTGCAACCTTAAGGGGTGGCAGACACCTTTAACAAGGTGGTTGTGTTTTTAATTAATTTTTTAGCATACGATTTTCATCACTGAGATTTTAATCCACAAGTGGCGCTGTATCATCCTTCGCATTACTATATATATATATATATATATATATATATATATACTGCATCTACCACCCGTGTGGTGGGTGCACTCTCGCAGAAATCAATCACTTTGAAGATCTTGATGTGTCAATCAGTTTATTCAGGTTCAATAACGTTGCCTTTAACATTCGACGTTTCGGTCCTATTATAGGACCTTTATCAAGACTGGCAATTCAGAGCATCTACATGATCAAAAAGATAAATACAATATGTATAAAATCAGACTAAAGGTATCAGATCATACCCACACCACCACCACCAGTGTCTCCCATGCCCTTATAGCAGAAAATAGTGACATCAAGTTAATTAATTAATAGAATCATACTCTATATGGAAACAAGGATAAAGATCAGCATACTCCGAATCTACTCCCACAGGACAAGCATAGCACCTCACTCTAGAGTAAACTTCACAAATTTACCTGGGTCAATATTAGACACAATGAGTCAAATGATAGCTCCTGGAACACAGGACTACTATAAAAGAAAATTGGAAAGCTTATTAAAACACTGACCCTCACCAGTGTATAATAGGACCCAATATACCATATAGAAGTCATAAAGTAAAACAAAATAAATAAAAATAAAACAGATAAACACATGAATAATATTAAAGACATTATACAGAAAACTGTATGTACAGATATTCAAGGGCCTCAATGAGGCTAATCCCTTAAATGTATTCTTATAACTGTTAATGTCCAAATGTATCCTTATAATGAGTCTACAGTGTCCTTTTCAATAGGGCCCCCGGACTGTAGTTATATGGTGGTTATTTTTAGGGTACTTGTGCAACTCCATATATTACAGTTGTCATATTAAATGAATATCTGTACATACAGTTTTCTGTATAATGGCTTTAATATTATTCATGTGTTGTTTATCTGTTTTTTTTTTTTTTTGCCCCGGAGCCACCCAGGTCCTTGGCAGAATTTCAGTGGGATCCACTGCTTTTTATCCCCCATGGTGATAGTTCATAGACAGATGTACTTTATTAATATGTGTTATGCTTTTATGCCTTATTGAAAAGAAATTATGAATATAATTAAATACAGCCTATGTACACTATGAGGGATTTTTCGCTACTGGGTTTCACTGATATTTAACAATTGTCTCTAGTTGCCTTATTGGTATGCCTTTGTCCAATATAACTCACTCTAATATACTCTGTTGGTTTATTAGCATATTCCCCTCCCATATATGCTTAGTAGATGGTGCCGTCACTTCCGGTCAGGTCGACTTGACTATTGACCGAATGTGGCTAGCTACATTGTTGCTGTTTTGGCTTTCACCCATGTGCTGGGATGTTTCTTGGCACCCGTTTTTTGAGTTTAGTTTTGTCTTTTTCACTTTATGAGAGCCCCTGCGGCTTGGCCGAGCGGCGTTCGCGGGACTTCCGGCCCGTGGAATGCATCCATTTCCGGTCGCTGGAACGCGGAAGTGGCGTTGCCAGCGGCCGCGAATGCAGCCAATATTGTACTTTTGAGCTACATGTGATGATTTTGGCCCCTGAAATCAGTAGCGCTGGGTATATCTAATGGTTTGATATCTAAGTAACACTCTTTTTTCTTATGGGGTTAACGTTTAGCACACATATAGTTACATCTCAGGGTTAAGTGGCATTTCCTGTCCCATTGTGTTAAATAGCATGCAGCTGCTGATGTGCAGCATGCAGCTATCATCAGATACTAAACAGCAGAGTGGTGAGTGGACTGGCCGGTGTGGACCCCAATGGTAGGAATATCTTATCTAGTTTGGATTATTTTATATACAGGTTGAGTATCCCTTATCCAAAATGCTTGGGACCGGAGGTATTTTGGATATGTGATTTTTCCGTATTTTGGAATAATTGCATACCATAATGAGATATCATGGTGATGGGAGCTAAGTCTAAGCACAGAATGCATTTATGTTACATATACACCTTATACACACAGCCTGAAGGTCATTTTAGCCATTACTTTTTTATAACTTTGTGCATTAAACAAAGTGTGTCTACATTCACACAATTAATTTATGTTTCATATACACCTTATACACACAGCATGAAGGTCATTTAATACAATATTTTTAATAACCTTGTGTATTAAACAAAGTTTGTGTACATTGAGCCATCAAAAAACAAAGGTTTCACTATCTCACTCTCACTCAAAAAAGCCCGTATTTCGGAATATTCCGTATTTCGGAATATTTGGATATGGGATACTCAACCTGTATCTTGTTTGTGTTTTAAATTGCAGACCTTGCTGCTGAAAACTATATGGCCTTTGCTAATTGATCTGTAGCTGCCTAGTGTTACTTTTTAATTATCCAGGTATGACTTCTATATGGTATATTGGGACCTATTATACACTGGTGAGGGTCAGTGTTTTAATAAGCTTTCCAATTTTCTTTTATAGTAGTCCTGTGTTCCAGGAGCTATCATTTGACTCATTGTGTCTAATATTGACCCAGGTAAATTTGTGAAGTTTACTCTAGAGTGAGGTGCTATGCTTGTCCTGTGGGAGTAGATTTGGAGTATGCTGATCTTTATCCTTGTTTCCATATAGAGTATGATTCTATTAATTAATTAACTTGATGTCACTATTTTCTGCTATAAGGGCCTGGGAGGCACTGGTGGTGGTGGTGTGGGTATGATCTGATACCTTTAGTCTGATTTTATACATATTGTATTTATCTTTTTGATCATGTAGATGCTCTGAATTGCCAGTCTTGATAAAGGTCCTATAATAGGACCGAAACGTCGAATGTTAAAGGCAACGTTATTGAACCTGATTAACCTGAATAAACTGATTGACACATCAAGATCTTCAAAGTGATTGATTTCTGCGAGAGTGCACCCACCACACGGGTGGTAGATGCGGTATATTTGTGACCTGACAAGGTCATTGGGAGCACCCGCCTATTTATCTCTACGAACTGATGAGAGTGCAGGATTTTCTGTGGGTATATATATATATATATGCATCGGGGAGTTTGTTTTATCCATCCTTATATGCATGAGATGTATTACTCCCCAGAAAGTTTTCGCATATCCATTTGAAAGCCAGCCAAGCTTTCAATCCCAGCCTTTTGGAATTCCATATCAATTAAAACTTCCCTAATTTCTGGCCCATCAAAAATTCTCTCTTTCAATTTTGCTGCACTAACCTAAATGAATTTCTTAGAAAGGTACCTGTATTTTTTATATCAGAACTTGTCTGGGTGATTCTTGCATTTTTGAGGCATGCTGCTTGATGTCAGCAAATTATTCTAAACAAGTAAATACCAGGAAAGCATTTCACACGGCAATAGCCAGAGATGAACTGGAGCATGCTGTTCTCAGAGATGGGATGTGGCTACTACGCTTACTGAAATAAAAAATTAAGATTAATATTACTATACAAGTCAAAGTAATTCCTTTAAAATGTATCTCCTAATCTATATAATGTTTTCATATTTATTATAATCTGAACAATACATGATGAGATTAACCCAAAGAACTCAAATCTATGTAAATAAATATATATATATATATATATATATATATATAATTATATATATATATATATATATATATATATATACATTCATCATAAAAAAACATATATGCTAGAGATATTTTGATTGCAGTTTTGGAATCAGCATCAAAAATGCTATCCGGTCAACACAATATTATCTCTAATGATTTTTCCTCATTGACCAGTGTTAATCTTTTGTCACCTTAAAACAATTAAATAATGTAAATTAATAGCAACATGAATCTTTCTTGTTTTGCGGCAGTTAATGGTAATATGGTAATTTGTATTGAAAAGATAAAAAAATAAAATAAAGGTAGGCAGTAGATGGGCAGCCAATCAACTGCAGTCTCTAGCACTACTGTACTCAGTAAATCACACATCATGTTATTACTATTTTTTTTCTTTGTGTCCTATTCATATTGGGGCTGATTCTGAGTCGCACACAAAAGAGCAGACAGCAGTGTGTAGTGGTGGCCTGTCTGTGACTTTATGCAAATGCCTCTACATACTCTTTCCCCAGTTTTGTTTTTATTAGGTTTTTATTTATTAAATTTTCCATTTTATACAATACACAAATTACACATACATACTCCCATACATTAATATTCATAATTCATATAAAACAATACCCAACAATTACCCATACCCTGCCCAACATACATTACACAAAAGTCTCTGTCTTCCCCATCCTCCTCCCACCCACATCCTCAGTTACCACTCTAGATATAAAGATTGTTCTAGTTTGAGAGTACAGTAGAGAATAGATCATTATCCTTCCCACCATCTATTTCCAGAATTTATTACCTTCTTCCCAAGTTCTAATCTTCCTTAACCCCTCATTTCCCTATTTATATATAAAGTGAAATTCCGATGAGATGAGTTAATACTTAACTCAATCCACTCAATTAAATATATAGACTGAATTTTATCAATATACTACATAACTGTATTAATAAGGCCCTCATTCCGAGTTGATCGGTCGCAAGGCGAATTTAGCAGAGTTACACACGCTAAGCCGCCGCCTACTGGGAGTGTATCTTAGCTTCTTAAAATTGCGACCGATGTATTCGCAATATTGCGATTACTAACTACTTAGCAGTTTCAGAGTAGCTTCAGACTTACTCTGCCTGTGCGATCAGTTCAGTGCTTGTCGTTCCTGGTTGACGTCACAAACACACCCAGCGTTCGCCCAGGCACTCCCACCGTTTCTCCGGCCACTCCTGCGTTTTTTCCGGAAACGGTAGCGTTTTCATCCACACGCCCCTGAAACGCCGTGTTTCCGCCCAGTAACACCCATTTCCTGTCAATCACATTACGATCGCCGGAGCGAAGAAAAAGCCGTGAGTAAAAATACTTTCTTCATAGTAAAGTTACTTGGCGCAGTCGCAGTGCGAACTTTGCGCATGCGTACTAAGCGGATTTTCACTGCGATGCGATGAAAAAGAACGAGCGAACAACTCGGAATGAGGGCCTAAATACGTATTACCTTAGTGCAATCTCATACCACACATATATACCAACTAGATAACTTGATATATACATAATTCTAATTAATAATTATTTATAATACATAATTTTATACCAGTGTTCATATCCTGAGTATATTATCTAGTGCCTATTAAAAGACATATTTCAAATTTATATAATCACTTTTACATTATGTATATTTCTCTGACGTCCTAGTGGATGCTGGGAACTCCGTAAGGACCATGGGGAATAGCGGGCTCCGAAGGAGACTGGGCACATCTAAGAAAGAATTAGGACTACCTGGTGTGCACTGGCTCCTCCCTCTATGCCCCTCCTCCAGACCTCAGTTAGAATTCTGTGCCCGGCCGAGCTGGTTGCACACTAGGGGCTCTCCTGAGCTCTTAGAAAAGAAAGTATATTTAGTTTTTTTATTTTCAGTGAGATCTGCTGGCAACAGACTCACTGCTACGAGGGACTGAGGGGAGAGAAGCAAACCTACCTGCTTGCAGCTAGCTTGGGCTTCTTAGGCTACTGGACACCATTAGCTCCAGAGGGATCGAACACAGGCCCAGCCTCGGTCGTCCGGTCCCGGAGCCGCGCCGCCGTCCCCCTTGCAGAGCCAGAAGCAAGAAGAACGTCCAGGAAATCGGCGGCTGAAGACTCCGGTCTTCATTAAGGTAGCGCACAGCACTGCAGCTGTGCGCCATTGCTTCCCATGCACACCACACACTCCGGTCACTGATGGGTGCAGGGCGCTGGGGGAAGGGGGGCGCCCTGGGCTGCAATAAGAGTACCTTATATTGGCATAAAACACATAATATAGTCAGTAAGACTATATATGTGTAAAATCCCCTGCCAAAAATATCCTTAAAAAAGCGGGAGAAGTCCGCCGAGAAGGGGGCGGGGCTATCTCCCTCAGCACACTGGCGCCATTTCCTCTCACAGCTCCGCTGGAGGGACGCTCCCCAGGCTCTCCCCTGCAGTTTCCAAGCTCAATAGGGTGAAAAAGAGAGGGGGGGCACAAAATATAGGCGCAAACTGTATATTTATAGCAGCTATAGGGGAAAAATCACTGTGTGTAGTGTGAATCCCTGCATTATATAGCGCTCTGGTGTGTGCTGGCATACTCTCTCTCTGTCTCCCCAAAGGACTTTGTGGGGTCCTGTCCTCAGTCAGCATTCCCTGTGTGTGTGCGTGTGTCGGTACGGCTGTGTCGACATGATTGATGAGGAAGATTATATGGAGGCGGAGCAGGTGCCGATAAGTGTGATGTCACCCCCTGCGGGGTCGACACCAGAGTGGGTGGATATGTGGAAGGTATTAACCGACAGTGTCAACTCCTTTACATAAAAGGCTAGATGACGTACAGCAGTGGGGCAGCCGGCTTCTCAGCTCGTGCCTGCCCAGGCGTCTCAAAAGCCATCAGGGGCTCAAAAATCGCCCGCTACCTCAGATGGCAGACACAGATGTCGACACGGAGTCTGACTCCAGTGTAGACGGCGATGAGACAAATGTAAAATCCACAAGGGCCATCCGTTGTATGATTACGGAAATGAAAAATGTGTTGCACATTTCTGACATTAACCCAGTTACCACAAAAAAGGGTATTATAGTTGGGGAGAAAAAGCATCCAGTGGTTCTTCCCCCATCAGATGAATTGAATAAAGTGTGTGAAGTGGGGTTCCCCCGATAAGAAAATAGTAATTTCTAAAACGTTACTGATGGCGTACCCTGTCCCGCCAAAGGACAGGTTACGTTGGGAGACGTCCCCTAGGGTGGAGAAGGCGCTCACACGCTTGGCAAAAAAGGTGGCACTGCCGTCTCAGGATACGGCCGCCTTAAAGGAGCCTGCTGATAAAAAGCAGGAAGCTATCCTGAAGTCTGTATATACACACTCAGGTATTATACTGAGACCTGCAATTGCTTCAGTGTGTAGTGCTGCAGCAGCTTGGTCCGATACCCTGTCAGATAATATGGATACTAGACAGGGATACTGTTTTGCTAACCATAGAGCATTTTAAAGACGTGGTCTTATATATGAGAGATGCACAGAGGGATATTTGCCGGCTGGCATCTAAAATTAATGCAATGTCCATTTCTGCCAGAAGAGTATTATGGACTCGGCAGTGGACAGGTGATGCTGATTCTAAAAGGCACATGGAGGTTTTGCCTTATAAGAGTGAGGAATTGTTTGGGGAGGGTGTCTCGGACCTAGTATCCACAGCAACAGCTGGGAAGTCGACATTTTTACCTCAGGTTTCCTCACAGCCGAAGAAAGCACCGTATTATCAGGTACAGTCCTTTCGGCCACGAAAAGGCAAGCGGGTCAGAGGCGCTTCCTTTCTGCCCAGAGGCAGGGGAAGAGGGAAAAAGCTGCACCAGACAGCCAGTTCCCTGGAACCAAAATCCTCCCCCGTTTCCTCTAAAGTCCACCGCATGACGCTGGGGCTCCACAGGCGGAGCCAGGTGCGGTGGGGGCGCGTCTCCGGAACTTCAGCGACCAGTGGGTTCGCACACAGGTAGATCCCTGGGTTCTACAAGTGGTATCTCAGGGATACAAGCTGGAGTTAGAGGCCACTCCCCCTCGCCGTTACCTCAAATCTGCCTTGCCGGCTGCTCCCAAAGAAAGGGTGGTAGTACTGGACGCTATTCACAAGCTGTACTTCCAGCAGGTGATAATCAAGGTACCCCCCCCCCTTCAACAGGGGCGGGGTTACTATTCCACAATGTTGTGGTACCGAAACCAGATGGTTCGGTGAGACCCATCCTAAATTTAAAATTCTTGAACACTTATATAAGGAAGTTCAAGTTCAAGATGGAATCGCCCAGGGCGGTTATACAAGCCTGGAAGAGGGTGTCCCCATGTACCCACCTCACCAGGAGTACCACAGGTTTGTGGTACAGGACTGTCATTACCAATGCCAGACGTTGCCGTTTGGTCTGTCAACGGCACCGAGGGTATTTACCAAGGTAATGGCCAAAATGATGATACTCCTTAGAAAGAAGGGAGTTATAATTATCCCGTACTTGGACGATCTCCTGAAAAGGCGAGGTCCAAGGAGCAGTTGCTAGTCAGCGTAGCACTATCTCAGGAAGTGCTGCATCAGCACGGCTGGATCCTGAATATCCCAAAGTCGCAGCTGATTCCCGCGACACGTCTGCTGTTCCTGGGTATGATTCTGGACACAGAACAGAAGAAGGTTTTTCTCCCGGAGGAGAAGGCCCCGGAATTATCATCTCTGGTCAGGGACCTCCTGCAACCAAAACAGGTGTCGGTGCATCACTGCACGCGAATCCTGGGAAAGATGGTAGCTCTTACGAAGAGTTTCCCTTTGGCAGGTTCCATGCGAGGATCTTCCAGTGGGATCTCTTGGACAAGTGGTCCGAATCGCATCTTCAGATGCATCGGTGGATCACCCTGTCACCAAGGGCCAGGGTGTCTCTGCTGTGGTGGCTGCAGAGTGCTCATCTTCGTGAAGGCCGCAGATTCTGCATACAGGACTGGGTCCTGGTGACCACGAATGCAAGCCTCCGAGGGTGGGGGGCAGTCACTCAGGGAAGAAAAGGTCCAAGGACAAAAACTTCCTTGCATATAAATATTCTGGAACTAGGGGTCATTTACAATGCCCTGAGTAAAACAGAATCCCTGCTTCAAAAACAACCGGTGCTGATTCAGTCAGACAACATCACGGCTGTCGCCCATGTAAATCGACAAGGCGGCACAAGAAGCAGGATAGCAATGGCAGAAGCCACAAGGATTCTTCGATGGGCGGAGAATCACGTGATAGCACTGTCAGCAGTGTTCATTCCGGGAGTGGAAAACTGGGAAGCAGACTTCCTCAGCAGACACAACCTCCACCCGGGAGAGTGGGGACTTCATCCAGAAGTCTTCAAGCTGATTGTACACCGGTGGGAACGACCACAGGTGGACATGATGGCGTCCCGCCTCAATAAAAAGCTAAAAAGATATTGCGCCAGGTCAAGGGACCCTCAGGCGATAGCTGTGGACGCTCTAGTGACACCGTGGGTGTACCAGTCGGTTTATGTGTTCCCTCCTCTTCCTCTCATACCCAAGGTACTGAGGAGAATAAGAAGGAGAAGAGTAATAACTATAATCATTGTTCCGGATTGGCCAAGAAGAGCTTGGTACCCAGAACTTCAAGAAATGATCTCAGAGGACCCATGGCCTCTGCCGCTCAGACAGGACCTGCTGCAGCAGGGGCCCTGTCTGTTCCAAGACTTACCGCGACTACGTTTGACGGCATGGCGGTTGAACACCGGATCCTGAAGGAAAAGGGCATTCCGGAGGAAGTCATCCCTACGCTGATTAAAGCTAGGAAGGATGTGACCGCAATACATTATCACCGCATATGGCGAAAATATGTTGCGTGGTGTGAGGCCAGGAAGGCTCCAACGGAGAAATTTCAGCTGGGTCGTTTTCTGCACTTCCTACAGTCAGGGGTGACTATGGGCCTCAAATTGGGTTCCATTAAGGTCCAGATTTCGGCTCTGTCGATTTTCTTCCAAAAAGACCTGGCTTCACGGCCTGAAGTTCAGATTTTTGTTAAGGGAGTGCTGCATATTCAGCCCCCTTTTGTGCCTCCAGTGGCACCTTGGGATCTCAACGTGGTGTTGGATTTCCTAAAGTCGCATTGGTTTGAGCCACTTAAAACCGTGGAGCTAAAATAGCTCACGTGGAAAGTGGTCATGTTGTTGGCCTTGGCTTCGGCCAGGCGTGTGTCAGAATTGTCGGCTTTGTCTTGTAAAAGCCCTTATCTGATTTTCCATATGGATAGGGCGGAATTGAGGACTCGTCCCCAATTTCTTCCTAAGGTGGTATCAGCGTTTCATTTGAACCACTCTATTGTGGTGCCTGCGGCTACTCGGGACTTGGAGGATTCCAAGTTGCTGGATGTAGTCAGGGCCCTGAAAATCTATTTCTCTATCGTCCTAAGTGGATGCTGGGGTTCCTGAAAGGACCATGGGGAATAGCGGCTCCGCAGGAGACAGGGCACAAAAAAGTAAAGCTTTACTAGGTCAGGTGGTGTGCACTGGCTCCTCCCCCTATGACCCTCCTCCAGACTCCAGTTAGATTTTGTGCCCGAACGAGAAGGGTGCAATCTAGGTGGCTCTCCTAAAGAGCTGCTTAGAGAAAGTTTAGTTTAGGTTTTTTTCTTTACAGTGAGTCCTGCTGGCAACAGGATCACTGCAACGTGGGACTTAGGGGGAAAGTAGTAAACTCACCTGCATGCAGAGTGGATTTGCTGCTTGGCTACTGGACACCATTAGCTCCAGAGGGATCGAACACAGGCCCAGCCGTGGAGTCCGGTCCCGGAGCCGCGCCGCCGACCCCCTTGCAGATGCTGAAGCGTGAAGAGGTCCGGAAACCGGCGGCTGAAGACTCCTCAGTCTTCATAAGGTAGCGCACAGCACTGCAGCTGTGCGCCATTTTCCTCTCAGCACACTTCACTGGGCAGTCACTGAGGGTGCAGAGCGCTGGGGGGGGGCGCTCTGAGAGGCAAATATAAACCTTATACAAGGCTAAAAATACCTCACATATAGCCCATAGGGGCTATATGGAGATATTTAACCCCTGCCTGACTGGAAAAATAGCGGGAGAAGAACCCGCCGAAAAAGGGGCGGGGCCTATCTCCTCAGCACACGGCGCCATTTTCTGTCACAGCTCCGCTGGTCAGAACGGCTCCCAGGTCTCTCCCCTGCACTGCACTACAGAAACAGGGTAAAACAGAGAGGGGGGGCACATTAATGGCTATATATATATATATTAAAGCAGCTATAAGGGAGCACTTAATATAAGGATATCCCTTGTATATATAGCGCTTTGTGGTGTGTGCTGGCAGACTCTCCCTCTGTCTCCCCAAAAGGGCTAGTGGGTCCTGTCTTCATTAGAGCATTCCCTGTGAGTTTGCGGTGTGTGTCGGTACGTGGTGTCGACATGTATGAGGACGATATTGGTGTGGAGGCGGAGCAATTGCCAAATATGCAGATGTCACCCCCCAGGGGGTCGACACCAGAATGGATGCCTTTATTTGTGGAATTACGTGATGGTTTATCTTCCCTTAAACAGTCAGTTGAGGACATGAGGCGGCCGGACAATCAATTAATGCCTGTCCAGGCGCCTCAAACACCGTCAGGGGCTGTAAAACGCCCTTTGCCTCAGTCGGTCGACACAGACCCAGACACGGGCACTGATTCCAGTGACGACGGTAGAAATTCAAACGTATTTTCCAGTAGGGCCACACGTTATATGATTTTGGCAATGAAGGAGACGTTACATTTAGCTGATACTACAGATACCGTAAAACAGGGTATTATGTATGGTGTGAAAAAACTACAAACAGTTTTTCCTGAATCAGAAGAATTAAATGACGTGTGTGATGAAGCGTGGGTTGCTCCTGATAAAAAGTTGATAATTTCAAAAAAGTTATTGGCATTATACCCTTTCCCGCCAGAGGTTAGGGCGCGCTGGGAAACACCCCCTAAGGTGGACAAGGCGCTCACACGCTTATCCAAACAAGTGGCGTTACCCTCTCCTGAGACGGCCGCACTTAAGGATCCATCAGATAGAAAGATGGAAGTTATTCAAAAGAATATATACACACATGCAGGTGTTATACTACGACCAGCTATAGCAACTGCCTGGATGTGCAGTGCTGGAGTAGTTTGGTCAGAATCCCTGATTGAAAATATTGATACCCTAGATAGGGACAATGTTTTACTGTCGTTAGAACAAATAAAGGATGCATTTATCTATATGCGTGATGCACAGAGGGATATTTGCACACTGGCATCTCTGGTGAGTGCTATGTCCATTTCAGCCAGAAGAGCCTTATGGACACGACAGTGGACAGGCGATGCGGATTCAAAACGTCACATGGAGGTTTTGCCGTATAAAGGGGAGGAGTTATTTGGAGTTGGTCTATCAGACTTGGTGGCCACGGCTACTGCCGGGAAATCCACTTTTTTACCTCAAGTCACTCCCCAACAGAGAAAGGCACCGACCTTTCAACCGCAGCCTTTTCGCTCCTACAAAAATAAGAGAGCAAAGGGCTTGTCGTACCTGCCACGAGGCAGAGGAAGAGGGAAGAGACACCAACAGGCAGCTCCTTCCCAGGAACAGAAGCCCTCCCCGGCTCCTGCAAAAACCTCAGCATGACGCTGGGGCCTCTCAAGCGGACTCGGGGACAGTGGGGGGCCGTCTCAAAAATTACAGCGCGCAGTGGGCTCACTCGCAGGTAGACCCCTGGATCCTGCAGATAATATCTCAGGGGTACAGGTTGGAATTAGAGACGGATCCTCCTCATCGTTTCCTGAAGTCTGCCTTACCAACCGTCTCTTCCGAAAGGGAGAGGGTGTTGGAAGCCATTCACAAGCTGTACGCTCAGCAGGTGATAGTCAAAGTACCCCTATTACAACAAGGAAAGGGGTATTATTCCACTCTATTTGTGGTACCGAAGCCGGATGGCTCGGTAAGGCCTATTCTAAATCTGAAGTCCTTGAACCTCTACATAAAAAAGTTCAAGTTCAAGATGGAGTCACTCAGAGCAGTGATAGCGAACCTGGAAGAAGGGGACTTTATGGTATCCTTGGACATCAAGGATGCGTATCTACACGTTCCGATTTACCCCGCACACCAGGGGTACCTCAGGTTCATTGTTCAAAACTGTCACTATCAGTTTCAGACGCTGCCGTTCGGATTGTCCACGGCGCCTCGGGTCTTTACCAAGGTAATGGCCGAGATGATGATTCTTCTTCGAAGAAAAGGCGTATTAGTTATCCCATACTTGGACGATCTCCTAATAAGGGCAAGGTCCAGAGAACAGCTGGAGACAGCTTTAGCACTATCTCAAGAGGTGCTAAGACAACACGGGTGGATTCTGAATATTCCAAAATCCCATTTAATCCCGACAACTCGTCTGCTGTTCCTAGGAATGATTCTGGACACGGTTCAGAAAAAGGTTTTCCTTCCAGAGGAAAAAGCCAAGGAGTTATCCGATCTGGTCAGGAACCTCCTAAAACCAGGAAAAGTGTCAGTACATCAATGCACAAGAGTCCTGGGAAAAATGGTGGCTTCTTACGAAGCAATTCCATTCGGCAGATTCCATGCAAGAATATTCCAAAGGGATCTGTTGGACAAATGGTCAGGGTCGCATCTGCAGATGCACCTGCGAATAACCCTGTCACCAAAGACAAGGGTGTCACTTCTGTGGTGGTTGCAGAAGGCTCACCTATTAGAAGGCCGCAGATTCGGCATTCAGGATTGGATCCTGGTGACCACGGACGCCAGCCTGAGAGGCTGGGGAGCAGTCACACAAGGAAGAAACTTCCAGGGAGTATGGACGAGTCTGGAAAAGTCTCTTCACATAAACATTCTGGAACTAAGAGCAATCTACAATGCTCTAAGCCAGGCGGAACTTCTCCTGCAAGGAAAGCCGGTGTTGATTCAGTCGGACAACATCACGGCGGTCGCCCATGTAAACAGGAAGGGCGGCACAAGAAGCAGGAGTGCAATGGCAGAAGCTGCCAAGATTCTTCGCTGGGCGGAGAATCACGTGATAGCACTGTCAGCAGTGTTCATCCCGGGCGTGGACAACTGGGAAGCAGACTTCCTCAGCAGACACGATCTTCATCCGGGAGAGTGGGGTCTACATCCAGAAGTCTTCAACATGTTAATAGACCGTTGGGAAAGACCAATTGTAGACATGATGGCGTCTCGCCTCAACAAGAAACTGGACAAATATTGCGCCAGGTCAAGAGATCCACAGGCAATAGCTGTGGACGCACTGGTAACTCCTTGGGTGTACCAGTCAGTGTATGTGTTTCCTCCTCTGCCGCTCATACCAAAGGTATTGAAGATCATACGGCAAAGAAGAGTAAGAACAATACTAGTGGTTCCGGATTGGCCGAGAAGGACTTGGTATCCGGAACTTCAAGAGATGCTCACGGACGAACCGTGGCCTCTACCTCTGAGAAGGGACCTGCTACAGCAGGGTCCCTGTCTTTTTCAAGACTTACCGCGGCTGCGTTTGACGGCATGGCGGTTGAACGCCAGATCCTAAAAGGGAAAGGCATTCCAGAAGAAGTCATTCCTACCTTGATTAAGGCACGGAAGGAAGTCACCGTGAAACATTATCACCGCATTTGGCGAAAATATGTAGCGTGGTGCGAGGATCGGAGGGTTCCGACGGAGGAATTCCAACTGGGTCGTTTCCTACATTTCCTGCAATCAGGATTATCTATGGGTCTCAAATTGGGATCCATTAAGGTTCAAATTTCGGCCCTGTCAATATTCTTCCAAAAAGAATTGGCCTCTGTCCCTGAGGTCCAGACTTTTGTCAAGGGAGTACTGCATATACAGCCTCCTGTGGTGCCTCCGGTGGCACCGTGGGATCTAAATGTAGTTTTAGATTTCCTCAAATCCCATTGGTTTGAACCATTGAAAAAGGTGGATTTGAAATATCTCACATTGAAAGTGACTATGTTACTAGCCCTGGCCTCTGCCAGGAGAGTATCTGAATTGGCGGCTTTATCTTATAAAAGTCCTTATCTAATCTTCCATTCGGATAGGGCAGAACTGCGGACTCGTCCGCATTTTCTCCCTAAAGTGGTATCAGCATTTCATCTGAACCAACCTATTGTGGTGCCTGCGGCCACTAGCGACTTGGAGGACTCCAAGTTGTTGGACGTTGTCAGAGCCTTAAAAATATACATTGCAAGGACGGCTGGAGTCAGAAAATCTGACTCGCTGTTTATATTGTATGCACCCAACAAGTTGGGCGCACCTGCTTCTAAGCAGTCGATTGCTCGTTGGATTTGTAACACAATTCAACTTGCACATTCTGTGGCAGGCCTGCCACAGCCTAAAACTGTAAAAGCCCACTCCACAAGGAAGGTGGGCTCATCTTGGGCGGCTGCCCGAGGGGTCTCGGCATTACAACTCTGCCGAGCAGCTACGTGGTCGGGGGAGAACACGTTTGTAAAATTTTACAAATTTGATACCCTGGCAAAGGAGGACCTGGAGTTCTCTCATTCGGTGCTGCAGAGTCATCCGCACTCTCCCGCCCGTTTGGGAGCTTTGGTATAATCCCCATGGTCCTTTCAGGAACCCCAGCATCCACTTAGGACGATAGAGAAAATAAGAATTTACTTACCGATAATTCTATTTCTCGGAGTCCGTAGTGGATGCTGGGCGCCCATCCCAAGTGCGGATTATCTGCAATACTTGTACATAGTTATTGTTAACTAATTCGGGTTATTGTTAAGGAGCCATCTTTAAGAGGCCCTTTCTGTTGTCATACTGTTAACTGGGTTTAGATCACAAGTTGTACGGTGTGATTGGTGTGGCTGGTATGAGTCTTACCCGGGATTCAAAATGCCTCCCTTATTGTGTATGCTCGTCCGGGCACAGTACCTAACTGGAGTCTGGAGGAGGGTCATAGGGGGAGGAGCCAGTGCACACCACCTGACCTAGTAAAGCTTTACTTTTTTGTGCCCTGTCTCCTGCGGAGCCGCTATTCCCCATGGTCCTTTCAGGAACCCCAGCATCCACTACGGACTCCGAGAAATAGAATTATCGGTAAGTAAATTCTTATTGTTTCCAGGATGGCTAGAGTCAGGAAGACTGACTTGCTATTTATCCTGTATGCACCCAACAAGCTGGGTGCTCCTGCTTCACAGCAGACTATTGCTCGCTGGATCTGTAGCACGATTCAACTTGCACATTCTGCGGCTGGACTGCCGCATCCTAAATCTGTAAAAGCCCATTCCACGTGGAAAGTGGGCTCTTCTTGGGCGGCTGCCCAAGGGTTCTCGGCTTTACAACTTTGCCGAGCTGCTACTTGGTCGGGTTCAAACACATTTGCAAAAATTCTACAAGTTTGATACCCTGGCTGAGGAGGACCTTGAGTTTGCTCATTCGGTGCTGCAGAGTCATCCGCACTCTCCCGCCCATTTGGGAGCTTTGGTATAATCCCCGTGGTCCTTACGGAGTTCCCAGCATCCACTAGGACGTCAGAGAAAATAAGAATTTACTCACCGGTAATTCTATTTCTCGTAGTCCGTAGTGGATGCTGGGCGCCCATCCCAAGTGCGGATTGTCTGCAATACCTGTATATAGTTATTGCTTAACTAAAGGGTTATTGTTTGGAGCCATCTGTTGAGAGGCTCAGTTGTTATTCATACTGTTAACTGGGTATAGTATCACGAGTTGTACGGTGTGATTGGTGTGGCTGGTATGAGTCTTATCCGGGATTCCAAATCCTTTCCTTATTGTGTCAGCTCTTCCGGGCACAGTTTCCTAACCGAGGTCTGGAGGAGGGGCATAGAGGGAGGAGCCAGTGCACACCAGGTAGTCCTAATTCTTTCTTAGATGTGCCCAGTCTCCTTCGGAGCCCGCTATTCCCCATGGTCCTTACGGAGTTCCCAGCATCCACTACGGACTACGAGAAATAGAATTACCGGTGAGTAAATTCTTATTTATTCTGTGATCACTCTCTCTCTTTATAATATGTGAATTTTATTTTAAAACCCATACCTGTCGGTAGAACGTGAAGTTTGGAAAGAGATATATTATATTTCATACTTAACCTCAGTGGTGGCCTTGTCGTTTATAATTTCTAGATGTTTCTATCAAGTGGCCACCACTGTGCTTCTCTACTATACCCTCACTTCTGAACCATACTTCAGGAAGGAATCAAGGGGAAGCCACAGAGAAAGAAAAGTAAAAAAAAGATAAAAAGAAAATCCCCCCCCCCCCCGCTACCCGACACCCCAAGGTCGCTACCTCTTATTCCTGGAATTGACCTATTGATGTTAGATCCTTTCACCACTTTTCCTTACTTTGTCATCCGCTCATCTATTTTCCCCCTCTTCCATTTCAGATTCCAGGTAGACTCAAATTGCTATCTGTTAGGCGCCGAGGGTCCGCCCGTCAGTGCGGCCCGGCGCCTAGCAACTAGGGACGCCGCATGCGGACAGCCGCCGGCTCCCTAGCAACGCTAGACGCCGGGCGCACGGAGCCGCTCAGACCCTAGCAACGGGGACGCCACTGTCGGACCGCGTTCCCCGTTGCTGGGTCTAGATTAATCACCTCATTGGTATCCTGGCCGTGCAGCATGCAGCTGCACGGCATGATTGTTAATTACCCTGTCTGGCTCCTGATTGGAGAGCTCCCAATTAAAAGCACTCTCAGGACTTCTCACAGACGCCGGTAATAGCTTCCTGTTTGCTGTGTCTGTTGCAGAGAGTTTTCCAGTCCTGTCTATCCGGTCGTTCCTGTCCTCAGTGGTCCAATACTCGGAAGTTGTCATCCTTTCCTGGAGTCCAGACCGAGCACCTTTAACATCCAGTGGTGTTCGTGAGTCGCGGCGTAGCCGTGTGTTGCGGCTTGACCGCTTATTATTTATTATTTGGTTATATTGTGTTTCGGAGCTTTTGCGGAGGATTCCGCTCCCACAAATCCACTCTGGTATCCAGCAGTGCTGGATAGGAGTAACGGATTCGTGGATTTTTGGTTGTCCTTTTCCCTGGCGGTTTGTCCGCACATACTTCTGGTTTAAGTTAGTTAGCTTGTAGCCCCTGGCCTGGTTGCTTAGTCAGAGGGCCCCTTGTTATCACCCTGTCTCGGATTTCCCTTTGTCTCCCATTAAGACCTGAGGGGGCATCGGAGTTGGGCAGACATAATCCGCCCTTCAAACGCGGCTGCCATGGGCTCAAGCAACCATAGTCTCGCAGGGGATTTCTGATAACACGGGCGAGACAACGGAGTTAGGGCGCCAGGGGTTACTAGGCTTTCCTGCTCCCGTAACCAGCATTCCCTTCCAGTACTCTGACCTCCGTCATAAGATCTCCTCTGGTCAGACGTACTGGTATCATAACATTATTACCGGCCAGACTAAAATTTAAAATTAAAACGGGATTTGATTTTTTCCCTTATTCAGTTTGGAAGATTTGTCGGCCTCATGAATCCCACTGGTGTAGGGCCAAATCATGGCCAGCTTCTAGTCAGTCAGATTCAAGAACTTACTCAGATGGTTCAGGATCTATCCCTTCGGGTGAGGTCACAGGAAGATCTGTTACGGACTTCCCCGAGGGTCGTTCCTGAACCGAAAATGCATTTGCCTGACCGTTTTTCTGGGGATAGAAAGCAGTTTTTTAATTTTAAAGAGTCTTGTAAACTTTATTTTCGTTTAAGACCAGTCTCCTCAGGTACGGAATCTCAGCGGGTCGGAATTATTATTTCTTTACTTCAGGGGGATCCCCAGACCTGGGCTTTTGGTTTAAGAACAGACGATCCGGCATTGTTGTCTGTAGACGCCTTTCTGGGGTCTTTAGGGCTATTGTATGATGACCCTGATAGAGAGGCATCCGCCGAGAGTCATTTGCGTGCTCTCAGACAGGGTAAGAATCCCGCAGAGATTTATTGTACGGAGTTTCGCCGTTGGTCGAACGACTGTGGATGGAATGACCCAGCCCTGCGCAGTCAGTTTCGCCTCGGCTTATCTGAGTCTATAAAAGACAGTCTCCTTCAGTATCCCGCTCCTGAGACTCTTGATAAACTCATGGAGCTTTCTATTAAGATTGATCGTCGTCTCAGAGAGCGGAGGGCTGAAAAAGGAGCACCTGTCGGGTCTACTCCTTGTGTTTTTTCCATTCCTGTGGACATAGAGGAGCCCATGCAGATAGGTCTCTCCAAGCTGTCTCCTGAAGAAAGAACCAGAAGGCAAAATTCTGGTCTTTGTTTGTACTGTGGGAGTAAGGGACATTTTGCCCGTAATTGTCCGAACAAATCGGGAAACGCCTCGACCAAGTGAATTGTGAGGGGGTTCACTTTGGTCTGCAGCTTATCTCCTCAAATAATTCACTGTTAGTCCCAGCTAAAGTTTCCTTTGGCAGCCTCTGTTCCTCGGTGTCGGCTTTTGTTGACAGTGGAGCTGCAGGGAACTTTATGGACTTAACGTGGGCCAAGGCCTTAGGTATCCCTCAGTTAGCCTTGGGTAGGTGTATCACCATGCATGGTTTAGATGGGAGTCCCTTGTCCAATGGGGTTATTTCTCTCTGTACACCCCCTGTACTACTTTCGGTAGGAGCTCTTCATTCCGAAAAAATTGAATTTTTCCTTACCCATTGCCCAGCAGTTCCAGTGGTTCTGGGTCACCCTTGGCTGGCCTTTCATAATCCCATCATTGATTGGCAGTCAGGGGAGATCTCACAATGGGGTACCATCTGTAATAAGGAATGTATTACGCTTCCCATCAGAATAGCTGCTGTCATTCCCGCACCCATTCCTGTGGAATACCAGGATTTTGTTGATGTATTTTCCAAGGGCAATGCGGACATTCTGCCTCCCCATCGGCCTTATGATTGTGCTATTGAGCTAATTCCTGGTGCCACTTTGCCTAAGGGAAGGTTATATGCATTGTCTGGACCAGAAACTGTGGCCATGAATGAGTATGTTAAAGAAAGCCTAGAGAAAGGATTTATCAGGCCATCTAAATCCCCTTTAAGTGCAGGCTTCTTCTTCGTGGAGAAGAAGGATGGATCACTCAGACCTTGCATTGACTTTAGAGCCTTGAATAAAATCTCAGTAAAAAATACTTACCCTTTGCCGCTGATTTCTGTCCTCTTTGATCAGCTACGTTCGGCTGTGATTTTTTCTAAGATTGACCTAAGAGGAGCATATAACCTCATCCGAATCAAGTCAGGGGATGAGTGGAAAACGGCATTCAGTACTCAGTCGGGTCACTATGAGTATCTGGTTATGCCATTCGGCCTGTCTAACGCTCCGGCAGTTTTCCAGGATCTCATTAACGATGTGCTCCGTGATTTTCTTGGAAGATTCGTAGTAGTCTACTTAGACGATATATTGATATATTCTGACTCGATTGAACAACACGTTACCCAGGTGCGTCAGGTTCTAAAAAAATTACGTGAAAATCACCTATATGCCAAGCTGGAGAAGTGTGAATTTCATGTCACGGAGGTATCCTTTTTAGGGTACATTATTTCCCCTCAGGGATTCTGTATGGAACCGAAGAAGCTCCAAGCCATCCTTAGTTGGGCGCAACCCACCAACTTAAAAGCAATTCAGCGCTTTTTAGGGTTTGCGAATTATTATAGAAGATTTATTCACTCTTTCTCCGACCTAGTTGCTCCCATTGTGGCACTGACTAAGAAGGGAGCGGATCCAACCAACTGGTCACGTGAAGCTGAATTATCTTTTCAGGCCTTGAAACAAGCCTTTATCTCAGCCCCAGTCCTCAGACATCCCAACCCAGAATTGCCTTTCATTGTTGAGGTTGATGCCTCGGAGGTTGGAGTAGGGGCTATCCTATCTCAGAAGGATCCGGATTCTCTAGAATTACATCCTTGTGCCTTTATGTCCAGGAAATTCTCATCTGCTGAATCCAACTACGATGTTGGTAACCGGGAATTACTGGCTATTAAATGGGCTTTCGAGGAGTGGAGGCATTGGCTTGAGGGAGCAACACATACCATTTCAGTTTTGACTGATCACAAAAATCTTCAGTACATTGAATCAGCTGAATGCCCGGCAAGCTCGTTGGGCTTTATTTTTTACTCGTTTCAAGTTTTTTATCACCTTCAGGCCAGGTTCCAAGAATACCAAGGCGGATGCCCTGTCACGCAGTTTTCTTCCAGTTCATGATAACAGTCCTGTTACTCCCATACTTCCGTCTTCAGTCATTCGGGCAGGCCTCACACAAGATTTATTTACCCAGTTAAAGCAGCTTCAACTACAAGCTCCTGGAAATACTCCTGCTGGTCGTCTTTATGTCCCTGAGTTTTTGAGAGCAACTGTTTTGACGGAGTTTCATGATAGCAAAGTTGCCGGGCATCCGGGGATCGCTAAGACTTTGGAATTAGTCTCCCGCTCAGTATGGTGGCCTGGTCTTTCCAAAGACATTAAGGAGTTTGTTTTTTCGTGTCAGGTCTGTGCACAGCATAAAGTTCCCCGTTCCTTGCCTATCGGTCAACTTATGCCCTTGAATGTTCCTCTCAGGCCATGGTCTCATATTTCCATGGATTTTGTGGTGGACCTCCCTCTGTCAGCCGGATGCCGAGTCATATGGGTGGTAGTTGACCGTTTTAGCAAGATGGCCCATTTCATTGCTCTTCCCCGATTGCCATCTGCCCAGGGATTGGCAGTTTTGTTCCTCCGCCATGTTTTCAGACTCCATGGGTTACCCACTGATATTGTTTCTGATCGGGGTCCACAATTCATTGCACAATTTTGGAAGTCTTTTTGTGCCTCTTTAAAGATGAAATTGTCTTTAACGTCTGGCTACCATCCCCAATCCAACGGGCAGACTGAGCGAGTTAATCAATCATTAAAACAATATTTGCGTTTGTACTCGGCCAAACTCCAAAATGACTGGTCCGAGTTTCTTCCGTTGGCGGAGTTTGCTTACAACAATGCCTGTCATTCCTCCACCAATGTGTCTCCATTTTTTACAGTTTTCGGTTTTCACCCCAGAGCTAATTCCTTTTTTCAACATTCCTCTGTCTCCTCACTGACCTTGACCGCTCATCTCAGACTCATTTGGAGAAAAGTGCACCTTGCTCTCAGAAAAGCGGCATTTCGGGAGAAAAATTTTTCTGACAGGCTCCGGCGGCCGTGCACTTTTAAAGTTGGAGATAGGGTATGGTTGTCGACTCGCAACATTAAACTTCGACAAACCTCCGCCAGATTGGGCCCTAAATTTATTGGACCATTTCATATTATAAAAAAAATCAATCCAGTTGCTTTCCGGTTACGTTTACCAAGAACTCTCCGGATCGGAAATACCTTCCATTGCTCCTTGTTGAAACCATACGTTTCTTCCAGTAGATTTCCTCAGAAGATCTCTCAGGGGAAATCACCAATAGATGTACAGGGTCAGCAGGAGTTCTTGGTGGAGAAGGTTCTCGATTCCAAGTTGTCCCGGGGTCGGCTTTATTTTTTGGTACATTGGAGAGGTTATGGTCCAGAAGAAAGGTCTTGGGTCCTGGATGAGGATCTCCATGCCCCGAGGCTCAAAAAGGCATTTTTTCGAGAATTTCCTCAGAAACCTGGCCTTAGGGGTTCCTTGACCCCTCCTCAAGGGGGGGGGGGGGGTACTGTTAGGCGCCGAGGGTCCGCCCGTCAGTGCGGCCCGGCGCCTAGCAACTAGGGACGCCGCATGCGGACAGCCGCCGGCTCCCTAGCAACGCTAGACGCCGGGCGCACGGAGCCGCTCAGACCCTAGCAACGGGGACGCCACTGTCGGACCGCGTTCCCCATTGCTGGGTCTAGATTAATAACCTCATTGGTATCCTGGCCGTGCAGCATGCAGCTGCACGGCATGATTGTTAATTACCCTGTCTGGATCCTGATTGGAGAGCTCCCAATTAAAAGCACTCTCAGGACTTCTCACAGACGCCGGTAATAGCTTCCTGTTTGCTGTGTCTGTTGCAGAGAGTTTTCCAGTCCTGTCTATCCGGTCGTTCCTGTCCTCAGTGGTCCAATACTCGGAAGTTGTCATCCTTTCCTGGAGTCCAGACCGAGCACCTTTAACATCCAGTGGTGTTCGTGAGTCGCGGCGTAGCCGTGTGTTGCGGCTTGACCGCTTATTATTTATTATTTGGTTATATTGTGTTTCGGAGCTTTTGCGGAGGATTCCGCTCCCACAAATCCACTCTGGTATCCAGCGGTGCTGGATAGGAGTAACGGATTCGTGGATTTTTGGTTGTCCTTTTCCCTGGCGGTTTGTCCGCACATACTTCTGGTTTAAGTTAGTTAGCTTGTAGCCCCTGGCCTGGTTGCTTAGTCAGAGGGCCCCTTGTTATCACCCTGTCTCGGATTTCCCTTTGTCTCCCATTAAGACCTGAGGGGGCATCGGAGTTGGGCAGACATAATCCGCACTTCAAACGCGGCTGCCATGGGCTCAAGCAACCATAGTCTCGCAGGGGATTTCTGATAACACGGGCGAGACAACGGAGTTAGGGCGCCAGGGGTTACTAGGCTTTCCTGCTCCCGTAACCAGCATTCCCTTCCAGTACTCTGACCTCCGTCATAAGATCTCCTCTGGTCAGACGTACTGGTATCATAACACTATCCTTCATTACCCCCAACCTCGACTTTCTCCAACGATCCCATTTCTCATGAAATTTGAAAAGCAACACACTAAGTGTATCCTGGCGCCTATCAGAAAGAGAAAAGCTCAGTATATATAGTTATTTATTTAATAATATGCCTGCTGCTCTCTACCATCAAAGGGACCACTCCACCCTTTAAATCTAAATACCACCCAATCAGAATACAGATAGCGCTGGCATATTAAAATATAATCCTTTTATTACTATTTTACACTAATTTATTAAAAAGATAAAAATAAAAATAGTACCACTCTAGAACATAACTGGTTTACACATAGCCTTAAAACAATTGATTTTTCAGTCATACAGTATTAAATACAATGACAATATGTACAGAAGGACAGACTTTTCTTATTGACTTCTATAAACAACACACTGCAATTATGTTTGGTGTAACTTTGTGTCCGTTTAGTATGTAACAGATCTGTGTCAATGATCGATACAATGTTGGTGCTCTGCAGTCTGTATCCAGTTAGCACTATAATCAGCCAATGTATTATTGCTTTCTTTTGCAATGGTATAAAGAACTTATTACTGCCAATTTTAAGGAAAAGAGTTCACAGTAGATTTTATCAACTTCCCTCTAGACGAGTTATTAGCTGTATAACATGGCCATGTTAAAGTATAGATAATTGCTTTACCACATCCTTTCTCTGGGTTTCGTGAAGAATTCCTTGTCTCCTGGCTCTGGTGCTGTATACCTTTCTGTGAGCCTTATCCGGAGGTCAGGTAGCAAGTCCCGGCAATTTGGGCAGAGTTTGGTTCAGTGGTTTAGCAGCTTAGTCTCGAGTGTGATACTTTAAAAAGACGCGTTTCCCCGCCTGTAGTTTAATCAGCGGCTTCCTCAGTCAGTAGAAGTGTGATCACTCGTCTTCTCTTTTTATCCCCTAGATTGTGGGCTGTGCGCATGCGCACCTCACCCGTTCACCGGGTCCCGTAATTAATCCTTCTCAGCTGTGCGGTAGCTTGGTGTGTATATTTATATGCTGTCTGTATTATCCAAACAGTTTTCTATCCATTTCTCCAGCTTGTGAATCATATGTACTATACAGTCTCTTTAATAAGAACAAATAAGTACGATCATTTATCTTATATATTAGTACAATATAGCAGCCAGCCTCATTGTACTTTTGTCCATTTATGGACTATATTGTGGATTATTACATAGATTTCAGTTATCCTCAGGGTAGTAGTTTGAAAACATCATACAACCTATGTTTCCATCTAAAACATCTATATCAATAATTCTAAGCATAAAACAATAACAAAAATGTATAAAACTGAGTTTATATATCCTTTTCTAACAATAGTTTATTTTTATATATAAATATATATCTATATATATATCCAAGGATAAATCCTATGTCAGTATTTTTATTACTATTATTAATATTATTAATCTTGTCCAGAAATAGAACATTAGATTACTAGCTATCTTCCAAAGGTGTATTGTATAGCCTCACACATCCACCGAGACTATACATCTAAAACTCCAATCCCACCCTTATTATTCTCATCCCCTCTAAGAACCCTCATCCCCTCTAAGAACCCTGCGGCGCCGGCACATGCACCGTTCAGACCTGATCGGCTGCTGTGCGAAAATGCACAGCACTGATCAGGTCTGAATTAGGCCCGTAGATCCCTTTGTATTCATTATCCAGCCGGATAATTGAGCCACCTGTGCTGCCATATAATAGAGCCTCAAATTGGGTAAACTCAATCCTTCCATGTTCTTATCTCTATAAAGGGTTTTTCTCTTACGTCCTAGAGGATGCTGGGGTCCACATTAGTACCATGGGGTATAGACGGGAACACTAGGAGCCATGGGCACTTTAAGAGTTTAATAGTGTGGGCTGGCTCCTCCCTCTATGCCCCTCCTACCAGACTCAGTTTAGAAAATGTGCCCGAAGTAGCTGGTCACAGCTAGGGGAGCTCCATAGGAGTTTTTCTAGTTTTCTTATTTTTCTTAGAGTTAGGCACAGGGAGGCTGCTGGCAACAGCCTCCCTGCTTTGTGGGACTTAGGGGGGGAGTAGTGTCCAACCCTCTGAGGTTAATGGCCACTAGCTCCGCTGACAGGACACTGAGCTCCTGAGGGTGTAGATCGCAAGCTCCCGAGGTGACCGCACGCTCCCGCAGCACTGCCGCCACCCCCTAACAGAGCCAGCAGACGTCAGTGGTGAGTTGGACACCGGTGACCTGACAGGCGGGGAGCCGGTGAGAATGATGGCATCAGGGTGGGAGCGCAGCGCTGATGCTGTGCTCCGGAGG
Organism: Pseudophryne corroboree; assembly: GCF_028390025.1. NCBI lineage: Eukaryota > Metazoa > Chordata > Amphibia > Anura > Myobatrachidae > Pseudophryne > Pseudophryne corroboree. The sequence goes on along the minus strand of NC_086447.1, from coordinate 685,882,456 downwards.
GCTCAGCGGTACAAGTGTGCTGTGCTGTGAGGGGCGCCCTGGGCCAGCGCAGTACCCTGCAAACTGGTCACTACTGCTATCAGGGAAATCTGTACTGTTGCTAGCCACCATTTCCTCAGGCCAGTATAATCTCCTAAAGTGCAGGAAGACGCGCCATTACAGGGGGCGGAGCTTCTCCTCAGAGCGGACTCAGCACTCACCAGTGCCATTTTCTTCCTGCAGATCACACTACAGCGACGCTGACAGGGAGCGCTAACCCTCCACATAACTCCAGCTTTCCTGTGCGGTACCAGTGGGTTATAAAAGCGGGGCAATAGAGTGTTTAGTCACATATAAGGGCTGTTTAGTCTATTAAGGTTACTCAGCTAGTGCCAGGCTTTTACTATATAACTGCCTACTAGGGTGCTGTGTGTGCTGGCTCCTTAACTCTGTGTCTCTCTAAAGGGACTTGGGGGAAACTGTGTCTGACATTTTGTGTGTGTGTGTGTGTGTGTGTGTGTGTGTGTGTGTGTGTTGTGTATAGATCTCACATTACCATGTCCAGGAACTCTGTGTCTTGTGCTGCAGAGTATGTATCTTCTCCAGAGGAATCCATTCCATGTACTCAGGAATGTAATATTATGTCAATGCCTTCTGAATCAGAACCAGTGTGGGTGGCTTCAATTAAGGGAATGATATCCCAGATTTCATCTAGGATAGCTCATAATGAGACAGAAACACAGGTTTTGAGAATCTCTGTGGAGGTTTTGTCGGGTACTCCCAATACCTCCTCAAAATCCCCTAGTATATGCCTAAACAAGCGTGCTCTTGCCCAGATAATGCAAGTCGACACAGATAACGACTCTGATACTTGAGACGGTGACGGGGATACACGAGGGTGTGAGGCATCACTTGCAAAGGGGGTGCAGCTCAGGATAGAAAAAAGTGAGAAAACCTCCCTATAGCAGACGCTTCTGAATCTAGAATGTCTAAGAAGGTGGTTTTACTTGTCCCTTGGTCTAAGCCTTTGAAAGAACCGGCAGACCGCAAGATTGAAACTACACTCAAATCCATATACACTGTTTCAGGCGTGGCGTTAAGACCCACTATTGCCTGTACATGGATTTCTAAAGCCATAGTAAAGTGGTCAGGTGCGTTACTAGAGGATTTAGATTCTATGGATAAAAGTGACATTGAAATGTTTTTATGTCACATACAGGATTCTGCAGGTTTCATGGTGGAGGCCATGAAGGACCTGGGTCATCTGACTGCAAGGACGTCTTCCATGGCTGTCTTGGCATGCAGGGGACTCTGGCTGCGCCAATGGTCTGCGGATGCAGAATCCAAGTAAAGTGTGGAGAACCTACCCTTCACAGGTCAGGCTCTATTTGGGGAAGCATTGGATGTGTGGATCTCCATGGCAACCGCGGGTAAGTCTACCTTTCTTCCCTCAGCCGCTCCGACACCACAAAATCCTTTTCTACGTCTACAATGCAGTTCTTTCGTACTGCAAAGGTTAAGAAGTCCAAGCCCTTTCCACTTTCTTCAGAGGTGGTCAGGGAAAATCCAGAAAACCTGCACCTGCAGGTTTCCAGGAACAGAAACCTGGTTCTGTTTCCTCAAAATCCTCAGCATGATGGTGGACATCCCAGCCTGGAGATCGGGCAGGTGGGAGCGAGACTCAGAAATTTCAGTCATGTCTGGGCATCATCAGGCCTGGATCCCTGGGTACAGGATATTGTGTCCCAGTGGTACAGACTGGAGTTTCAAGAACTCCCATCTCACAGATTCTTCAAATCAGGCTTACCAGCTTTGCTGACAGAAAAGACTATTTTACAGGAAACCATTCAGAAATTGGAAAAGGCGAATGTCATTATTCCAGTTCCACCTCATCTGGAAAGCAAGGGTTTCTATTCCTGTTAAAGGGTAAATAAACCTGTTTGTGATACCGAAACCAGACGGTTTGGTCAGACCAATTTTGAACCTGTCCACGGCACCGAGGGTGTTCACCAAGGTAATGGCAGAAATAATGCTACTCCTCCGCTTGCAGGGAGTGAACATAATTCCATATCTGGATGATCTGCTGATAAACGCATCGTTCAGTGAGAAGTTGTTGCAGTCCATTGCTCTCACGATCATGGATGGATCATGAATCTTCCAAAATCACATTTGGAGCCGACAAGGAGATTGTCTTTCCTGGGTACACGGAAGTGCAGAGGGTGTTTCTACCGGTGGAGAAAGCGTTGGTGATACAATCAATGGTCCGGGATGTCTTGAAGCCTGCCCGGGTATCAGTTCATCAGTGCATTCGCCTTCTGGGAAAGATGGTTGCCTCCTTCGCGGCTCTACTGTACGGAAGATTTCATGCACGGTCTTTCCAACTGGATCTCTTGGACAAGTGGTCGGGATCTCACCTGCACATGCACCAGAGAATACGTCTGTCGCTGAAAGCCAGGATTTCACTCCTCTGGTGGCTACAAATACCTCACCTTCTCGAGGGCCGCAGGTTTGGGATTTAGAACTGGATCCTTCTAACCACGGATGCAAGTCATAGAGGTTGGGGCACAGTCACCCAAGGGGAAACCTTTCAAGGAAGGTGGTCAAGTCTGGAATCCATTCTTCCGATAAACATTCTGGAACTAAGAGCCGTGTACAATGGTCTTCTACAAGCGGCCCATCTTCTGCAAGATCAGGCCATTCAGGTGCAGTCCGACAATGTAACAACGGTGGCCTACATAAACCGACAGGGCGGAACGAAGAGCAGAGCTGCAATGTCAGAGGTAACAAGAATCATCCTCCGTGCAGAAAAGCAGGCGGTGGCACTGTCAGCAATCTTCATTCCAGGTTTGGACGACTGGGAAGCGGACTTCCTCAGCAGACACGATCTCCATCTGGGAGAGTGGGGCCTTCATCCGGAGGTGTTCACAAAGGTGACAAGTCTTTGGGGTGACTTGATGGCCTCCCGTCTCAACAAGAAGCTTTGGAGGTACTGTTCCAGGTCGAGAGACCCACAGGCAGTGGCGGTGGACGCCCTGGTCTCCGTGGGTGTTCAAGTCAGTGTACATGTTCCCTCCACTTCCACTCATCCCAAGAATTCTAAAACTCATAAAGAGAACAAGAGTTCAGGCGATCCTCATTGCTCCAGACTAGCCAAGAAGGGCTTGGTACGCGGATCTTCTGGAGTTACTGCTGGAAGATCCGAGGCCTCTTCCTCTTCGCGAGGACCTTCTGTAACAGGGGCCATTCGCCTAACAAGACTTACCACGGCTACGTTTGACGGCATGGAGGTTGATCGCCAGATCTTAGCTCGGAAAGGCATTCCGAACAGGGTTATTCCTACCCGGATCCAGGCTAGGAAATGAGCCATGTAAACATTACCATCGCATTTGGAAAAAGTATGTCTCTTTGTGTGAATCCAATAAGTTTCCAACGGTGGAGTTTCAACTTGGGCGGTTTCTCCTCTTTCTGCAAGCAGGTGTGGATGTGGACCAGCGTTTGGGCACCATAAAGGTCCAAAATTTCGGCCTTGTCCATTTTCTTCCAGAAACAATTGGCTGCCCTTCCTGAGGTTCAGAATTTCTTAAAAGGGTTCTGCACATCCAGCCTCCCTTTGTGCCTCCTATGGCACCTTGGGACCTTATGCGGCAGTTCCTACAGTCAGATTGGTTTAAGCCTTTACAGGAGGTTGAGGTCAAGTTTCTTACTTGGAAGGCGGTCACACTGTTGGCATTAGCATCTGCTAGACGTGTGTCAGAATTGAGGGCATTGTCCTGCAAGAGCCCCTACTTGATTTTCCATGACGATAGAGCTGAGCTCAGGACGCGTCAGCAGTTTCTTCCGAAGGTTGTGTCGGCTTTTCACATCAACCAACCTATTGTGGTGTCAGTGGCTACTTAATCCTCAATTACTTCAAAGTCCTTGGATGTTGTGAGGGCTTTGAAGATTTATGTGAAGAGAACTTCTCGTCACAGAAAGCTGGACTCTCTGTTTGTCCTTTACGATCCCAACAAGATTGGGTGTCCTGCTTCTAAGCAGACGATTTCTCGATGGGTTAGGTTCACTATCCAGCATGCTTATTCTGTGGCAGGTTTGCCGTCCCCAAAATCTGTTAAGGCTCACTCTACTCGTAAGGTGGGTTCTTCCTGGCCGGCTGCCCAGGGTGTCTCAGCTTTGCAGCTTTGTCGAGCAGCTACTTGGTTGGGGTCGAACACGTTCGGTAAATTCTACAATTTCGATACTTTGGCCTCTGAGGACCTACAGTTTGGTCAGTCAATTTTGCAGGAGCCTCCGTGCACTCCCTCCTATACTGGGAGCTTTGGTACATCCCCATGGTACTAATGTGGACCCCAGCATCCTCTAGGACGTAAGAGAAAATAGGATTTTAATTACCTACCGGTAAATCCTTTTCTCGTAGTCCGTAGAGGATGCTGGGCGACCGACCAGCGCTTCGTTCTCCTGCAGTAGGTACTTAGTTCAGTGCTGCCTTGTTCCTTGGTTATGTACTGCATTGTTACTTGGTTAAGTACTGTTGTTTAGCTGTTGTTGTGGTGTTCAAGCTGGTAAGCTTGGTTTGCATTGTATGTGTGAGCTGGTGTGAATCTCACCACTATCTGTGTATTTCCTTCTCTCAAAGTATGTCCGTCTCCTCTGGGCACAGTTTCTAGACTGAGTCTGTTAGGAGGGGCATAGAGGTAGGAGCCAGCCCACACTATTAAACTCTTAAAGTGCCCATGGCTCCTAGTGGAACCGTATATACCCCATGGTACTAATGTGGACCCCAGCATCCTCTACAGACTACGAGAAAAGGGATTTACCGGTAGGTAATTAAAATCCTATTTTATCGCCACTCTAGCTGGCCTAGCCCCCCCCCATATATAAGACAAAATCATACTTTCTATCGATGTAAATATCTTCTTAGTTACGTATATCGGAGAATGCTGCAATACATATAAGTACTTGGGGAGAATACTCATTTAAAAAATATTTATCCTTCCCAATATGAACAAAGGTAATTTTTTCCAGACATGAGCCTTTTTTTTAACTTCTGTTACTGGATTGATATTTTGTGTTACATAATCTGTATCCTGGGGTGTAATCCAAATACCCAAGTACTTGAATCTAAGTGTCCATTACAAAAAATTTACTTCTTGCAGCCCCTCCGGGACACGCCCCGAAATTGGGAGAATATGTGATTTTTCCCAATTTATACGTAAACCTGAGAACCCCAAAAGCTTCAACAACTTCAAGCATTTTCCCTACTGAGATCTCTGGATCTTCAAGAAATAACTACATATCGTCTACATAAAGTGATATGACATCTTCCCTCTGCCCCATCCGCAAACCTCGGATACCTGGATCTGCGCGTATGAGGCAGGCAAGAGGCTCAATGGCCAGTGCAACAGTGCCGGAGACAGTGGGCACCCCTGACGCGTTCCTCTAGCCAAATGAAATGTGTCTGATACATACCCATTTATGGATACACGTGCTGTTGTTTCCGCATACATAAGTTAAATCCATCTTATGAAGCGGGGGCCAAACGCAAATTTCCTAGAACTGCCCACAAATAGCCCCACTCTACTGAATTGAAGGCTTTGGTGGCCTCTAATGATACCACCACAGCCTCCGGTCCAGCCATACCACCTCTCTGCAGCTGGCAAAATAATCTGGGTAGATTCTGTATTGATGACTTCCCTGGCATAAAGCTGGTTTCAACTTGGGCTTTCCCCCCCACCTATCCAAACTATTATCCATAACATTGTTATAAGCCCCAATACTTATTACTGAGGTATCTGGCGATTGGTTAATAAATAATGCCGCCGGCCGCAGTACTTCATTACTGCATGGAGGGAGAATATAGATTGCCAGTAAATGTATTAATTTTTCTATTGCTCTTTGGTCTTAAAAAAACAAACCTTCCCTTTGGATCAATGAGGCTGGATTCCAGATTAAAATGTACTAATTTTTTTTTATAAGGATTGAGACTCCCCCTATTTGAGAAGGCTGCGTGATACATATGTCCTATCCAGGGCTTTTTAAGAGATAGTTGTTTACTGCCACTTAAGTGTGTCTCAGATAGACAAATTATATTGGTCCAGGCATTCTGGAGTTATGGTGTCTCCTGAAATACTATCTGCTGCTGTCCCATGCCTAGGGGTGTATAACACCACAGAGTTTGTTCCCAGATTGTAAATAAGATGTGTCCCAAGTTTGATGTAAAGTGCTCCAGGCCTTCCACAGTAATGCTGTCTGCTGACATACTCTGTGCTGCTGTCCCACCCCTAGGGGTGCCAGGGGTGTCTGACCCCACAGTGTTTGTTTCCAGAGTGAAAGTCATATGTGTACCAAGTTTGGTGTAAACTGCTGCAAGCATTCCAGAGTTATGCTGTCTGCTGACATACTCTGTGCTGCTGTCCCACCCCTAGGGGTGCTAGAGGTGTCTCCCCCCCCCCCCCCCCCCAGTGTTTGTTTCCAGAGTGTAAGGCAGATGTGTACCAATTTTGGAGTACATGGGTCCAGCAATTCCGGAGTTATGCTGTCTCCTGATATATTCTGTGCTGCTGTCCCGCCCCCTAGGGGTGCTAGGGATTTCTAATTTTTTTTAGTTGCCTCCGGCATGTTTTAATACGCTTGTATGCCAAATTTCACGATCTTTGCTTGTAAACTGTGGATTTGTATAGAAAGACAGACAGAAGGACATATTTTCACTTTTATATAGTAGATTCCCCTTACATTCCAGCCCAGTAGTCTTAATTCCTCTCTCTCCCTGGTCATCAAGAAAGAAATAAGTAATTATCGCCAGAACTTATAGTGTTCACTCTAGGAGTGAAAAGGGGCAGGGCGCCGAACTCCGGGCCGCGCGCGCGCCCGAAACAGGGGCGCGACCACGCAAATTAGGGGGCGTGGCCACGTCGACGTCATTTTAGGGGGCGGTGCGGCCCGCAGACGCTACTATAGAGAGCGTCTGTGGCCGGCGACGTCACTGTTGGGGGCATGCCCAGCACCTCCGTCGGTGCTGGGCTTCCCCCAGCCCTCTCCCAATGCGTGAATGGATGCCTCGCGCATGCGCACGGCATCTATACACGCCGGGAGGGCAGGAAGCGTGCGGCTGTTCTAGCAGGGCGCTGCAAATGGGGCAGGGTGGGTTTTGCCTGCTAAAAAACAGGCAGGGCGCGGCGCCCTGCTAAAACAGCCTAGAGTGAACACTAACTTAGATACACTTGTCCCAAATATGAGTGTATCAAGGTGCAATAATGCAAAACCGCCTTCGCTTTTATATATAATAGGTCCAATATCCACTCTAATTCTATAGCGTTTCCCTAAGCAGCCCCAGATGCACAAAGAGAGAGAGAGAGAGAGAGAGGAAAAGAAAAACAAAACAACACAACCGCAAGTTTGCTGAGCAGCATAAACATACTATGACCCGCTGCTAGAAAACATCTCAAACGTACATGACCTTCCATTACCCTCCCTAACCCACCCTGTATATCCACTACCCTTGCGGAATACCTAAATCCCATTCCTCCCCACTCAACAAGGGGGTTATAGGGAACAAACCCTATAGCTATATGCGTCACAAAGTAAAAAAAAACTCCCTAACCTAGGATTTATTCCCTGGAATTGTTATTCATCAAACTATTTAACTATGGTTTACTGTTACTTTATCCATTAGCCATTACTCTGTAAAACAAGTCGCCATTATAACATCAGCAAAAACACTCTACATCGGATTAATCATATCCAGCATTTCTTTTCAAGCGTCTTTAGGTTGCCTTTCCAACCAATCCTCTGCTTCTTTGGCAGAGGTAAAGAAATGTGCAGAGTTATTGTATACTACTCTCAGGCGAGCTGTATATTCCTCTCTCACATCTTGCGCTTGATTTGTAGAAATTGGTGGCAACTTTTCTGTACATCTTGGGAGAAATCCGGATAGAATGAGACTATGGGGGTCATTCCGAGTTGTTCGCTCGTTATATTTTTCTCGCAACGGAGCGATTAGTCGCTAATGCGCATGCGCAATGTCCGCAGTGCGACTGCGCCAAGTAAATTTGCTATGCAGTTAGGTATTTTACTCACGGCATTACGAGTTTTTTTCTTCGTTCTGGTGATCGTAATGTGATTGACAGGAAGTGGGTGTTTCTGGGCGGAAACTGGCCGTTTTATGGGTGTGTGCGAAAAAACGCTACCGTTTCTGGGAAAAACGCGGGAGTGGCTGGAGAAACGGAGGAGTGTCTGGCCGAACGCTGGGAGTGTTTGTGACGTCAAACCAGGAACGAAACTGACTGAACTGATCGCAGTTGCCGAGTAAGTGTGGAGCTACTCAGAAACTGCTAAGAAGTGTCTATTCGCAATTTTGCTAATCTTTCGTTCGCAATTTTGATAAGCTAAGATTCACTCCCAGTAGGCGGCGGCTTAGCGTGTGCAAAGCTGCTAAAAGCAGCTTGCGAGCGAACAACTCGGAATGAGGGCCTATGTTGTTCTCGAACTGAACTGAACTGAACCAGTATTTCGTGCTAGCCAAAGAATAGTATCTCTATCTCTAAAATGCAGAATTCGGTCAATAAAAGTCTTGGCAGGGGCCCCAGGAATAGACGACCTGGTAGGTACCCTGTGGGCTCATTCCACTGAGAATTGGCGGCTAAAAGCATCCCTAGTAAATAATCTGATTAGCCATTCCTCTAGGAACTTTTCAGGCGCCGTCCCTTCCACCCTTTCGGGCAGTCCTACCAGTCGTATATTGTTACGTCTTAGCCGTCCCTCCATGTCGGACAGTCTAGCCTATATAGCAGCCACTTGAATTGATAATTCTTCAATTTTACTGTTAATAGGTACTGACTAATCCACCAGGTCAGATATTCTATTTTCCATCTCACCGACTCGCTCTCTCATATTTTGTAGATCCTGACGGAGCAGAGATACATCTGCTTGAACATGCCCAATTTTCTCTGGAACCCTCTGTTCTGAGGCTGTTACATCGTTCAAAATTTGTTGAGTAAAGTCAGCATAACTACTGCCAGCCGTCCCCTGTTCTGACTTTAAGGGAGAGGGAGGGTTTAATACAGCCCGTGTTGTTTGTGATGTTTTTGCATATTTTTCCAATTTGGCTGCTGCATTTGCTGCAGTGCCTGTCTTCTCCATTCTATTAATCACCACGTGCTGCAACTCTGCAGTCCTAGGGATCTTATGGCCCAGACCAAGGGCCCCTAAAATGCCCTCCTCTCAAATAAACAAAAAGCACACAGTCTCTTATAACAACTAGGGGACCTTAACAGTTTTAGTTTCCAAGATAAGACTAGGCATGTGTAGCAAAGTGCATCTATTAGTTTAACGTCAATTAAGTCCAGTAGCACGACCGCTCCTTCCCATACAGAGAAAGTAGATGCTTCCAATTCCTCAACTGGAGTGCTTATAGATTTACTACTGTCTCCGGAGGAAATATCTGTGTCTGTGTACTTATTTTTTCCACCAAACTGTAGCAGCATAGTCAATTTAAACATATAATCAAATATAGCTGATATTACCTAGTGTTCTCGGTCTCCTAGGAAGCAGACTGCGGTCAGTAGTGAATAACCAAGCTTAGGGTGTCCTTAAGCAGCCTGCGCCAGTATCATGGCTTAGAGAATCCTTAAACAATTGGAGGCAGAAAGCATCAATTCCCCAGCCAGCATCCACCTGGGCTTCCTCTGCATTCCACAGCAGCACCCCTAACCTCTTTTTTTTTTTTTCCTTCACACAAGCCTGGTGGATCCATCTGTTTCCCTTCTTCAAAACCTCAGCTCACACTATCCCCCAGATGGCTGCCAGGAGCGGGACCCCGGACAAACTGGCAATGGTGCCTGCAACCAGACTCTTCTCCCAAGACTCAGAACAGCAGGGGGTCTAAGCGCACTCCCAGCGCACAGTTACAGGCAGAGCAGCAGGAGACCAGGCGCACTCCCAGCACATAGTTACAGGCAGAGCAGCGGAGGTCCAAGTGCACTCCCGTCACACAATCACAGGCAGAGCAGCAGAGGTCCAAGCGCACACCCAGCGCACAGTTACAGGCAGAGCAGCGGGGGTCCAAGCGCACACCCAGCGCACAGTTACAGGCAGAGCAGCGGGGGTCCGAGTGCACTCCTGGCACACAATCACAGGCAGAGCAGCGGGTGTCCAAGCGCATTCCCAGCTCACAGTTACAGGCAGAGCAGCGGTAGACCAGGCGCACTCCCAGCACATAGTCACAGGCAGAGCAGCGGAGGTCCAAGCGCACTCCCGTCACACAATCACAGGCAGAGCAGTTGGGTTCCAAGCGCACACCCAGCGCACAGTTACAGACAGAGCAGCGGGGGTCCGAGTGCACTCCTGGCACACAATCACAGGCAGAGCAGCAGGTGTCCAAGCGCACTCCCAGCTCACAGTTACAGGCAGAGCAGCGGGGGTCCGAGCGAATTCCTGGCACACAATTACAGGCAGAGCAGCGGGGGTTCAAGCGCACAGTTACAGGCAGAGCAGCAGGGGTCCAAGAGCACTACTGGCACACAATAACAGGCAGAGCAGCGGGGGTCCAAGCGCACTCCCAGCGCACAGTTACAGGCAGAGCAGCGGGAGTCTCAGCTGCGCTTATCCAACACGTGTCGCAGCAGGCACCACGCATCACCGTCTCCTCAGAAATGCAGGACATTAGCCGACATCACCATGATGTCAGCTAATGTGGCAGCATTGTCTAATGAAGCCCCCTCTAAAAAATGTTTTAAATAAATCAGCTGGGGCACCAAGATCGCTGAAATTTTTTTGTAATATTGGGGCATAAATCCATTGGGTCCAGGGGCTGATGAGGATATAAGAGTCTTAATAGCAGCAAAAGTTTGCCCAAGGGTAATTTCTGCATTTAAAAAGTCACGCTGTGTATCTGAGAGGAACAGGAGGAGATACAAGGCCAGATATGAGTTCACAGACACACGTTTTGTTTTTCTGGGTTTTTTAAATCAACAATTGGCTTTTGTTTTATTTTATAGAATATCATTAGAATTGGCTTTTTTTTGGTAGGGGAGGGGGACTTACTTTTTATTCTCTACAGTGTTTGTTCTTTCTGTATGTGTCCTGTACATCAGTGTGTGCTTTTTCCCTTTCTTCTTTACTGTTATACATGTCTGGTTGTGGCTAATGTTGTGATGTTGTTATTGCCTGATTTTCATCACTGTCTATGTTTTCATCATGAGATGGTATGTACTATGTAGTGAGTATTGCAAATGAAAGAAGTGTTTTGAGACTATAGATGTGTGTTATGCCAGACCAACTGTCTGTACATGCTAACATGATGTCGTTTATATCACTTTTTAGCTAGATAGATAGATAGATAGATAGATCGATAGATAGATAGATAGATAGATAGATAGATTGATAGATAGATTCAGATACTTGTAGAGCTTGAGGTATGGTTACAGTTGGAACGTTATATTTTGGTTTAAAATATGGGTCATTTTATGTTTGCAGCATGATTAAATAATTTGGAAGCTTGCGCCTCTCTATTTACTGTAGTTACATTTTATTTCTGCAGCGGGGTACACTGTGTTCCACAGATAATACATCGGGGTGTAGAGATGGATCTTGATCCAGAGGCATCAACAGGCTAAAGCTTTAGACTGTCCTAGGATGCATTGCGGGGCCTCCTCTATAACCCCGCCTCCAGGCACTGTGAGCTCAGTTTCGAGTTGTTGCCTGCATGAAGCAGGTCACTTAACAGGGGGGGCTGCGCTAGGCAGCCCTGAAAAAGCTTTTTAGAAGACTTCAAGGGCTGCAGCACTTCATATGTCAGGGTGAGATACTGTGCTGCAGCTCCATCACCTCTCTAGCATCGTTGCATACTCCTGTTGGCTCTGTTCCCTGGTACTTGCGGCGGAGACGCCCCGACTCTAGGCACACGGTCGCAGACGCTCTCCTGGTTCACGTGGCTGCTACAGAAGGGAGGAGGTAAGAGGGTCCTCCAGGCGGGACCCGCCATTAAATCACGTTCCGATCGCAGTCTAGGGAGGATTGCGACGCTGGCGTGGACACTGTCACCGAGCAGGGATCCCACGATATCCACCAGGGCATAGCAGTATCAGGTGGTGAAGTCCAGCATAGGGGAGCCGGCGCTTGACCTGTAGCCTCTCCCCCGGCCCAGGGCTCCATCTAGCTCCATCTACTGCTGGTGTTACCGCCCTGGAGCTGCCTCACACTGTCCCTCACTCCCTGACTGAGACGCTGGGCGACATTTTCTAAAATAGATGTGACTGGTCTCCGGGACTGCAGGGCAAGGTCTCCTTTGTAAACCCTCCTGTACATCAGCGCGGTGGTTTTACAAACACTTAAGTATTCTACATGTCGGTAATAAGACAGTGTTACTTAAGAACAAGTGTACCTGTACCAGAATATATTGTACGAGGATTCTGATATATACATCCGGTCTCAGCTCAGACCGAGCATTTCTTTGGGTCAATATTTAGTGCGTCACAGTATTTACCTATTACGTATTTTCTACTGTGTACTCAGTCACATAATACCGGATTTATTCGCAGGTATGGTACTTTGTCTTGCTTCATCGTACTAAACCACTCTGTTGCATTTGTGTATAATGTTTAACATGTAGGGCAGTAAATCTGGAGACGCTCCTGCATCCTGCAGAGCATGCGCAATGGATTTACCTGAGGGGGAAGTTTGTGTGATGGTCTGTGTACTATGTCTCATACATCTCCCAGTTAGTCTGCAGCTCCTGTAATCAATCAGGAGCCAACCTGGGCTACATTCTCCAACCTACTGGGTACTCTAGTTGAACGCTTAATGTCCCCTATGGGACCACCTGTAACATTACAGTCACTGATGTCCTCATGGTTACTCCGCTTTGGGCGGGAAAATTTTACCTCATGGGTTGTGGTGTGTGACTCATTCTTTGGTCAGACAAAACCCTATTCCAGGTCACACTCGTGTCTCTGGGTCATCTACTGCTTCATCCTCCCTATCCAATAATCTCTCTGATATTTTATCTGAAGAGAGGAGAATCATGCTGTCCTGCCAGTCCCTATATTAAGTGTTTCTGACAAGGATTTTCCATTGCTATATGACACCACTGCCCTTTTGGTTACTTGGAAGCAAATACTACAATTCACTGATGATAAGTGGATTTCCCTACTGTGGGTAAGCAAACTGATATGTTCACATGTCAGAGAGTAAATAAAACTCTGTTACTACAATCTGATCATTAAGTGTACATCAGACAAGACCCCTGGTCTAATCCAGGGAAGACATTCCCCTTGTCTACAACGGACATTACCTCGATATCCTCCTCCTGCAGATTTCTATAACAAGTAGGTAATTCACTGCTAGTGAACTCATGTGTCACCCATCGGGTGTCGTCCACTCTGCCTCTCACCACTGTCCCCTCACTGTAGGAACTGACAGATAAGCGTGTGGAGGGATGCCTGAAGTCTATTACTCCCTTACGGGTGTTGTACATAGACCTCGATTGCATCCTCTTGGGGCTGCAAAATAGATTGATGACTGGATCAGGCATTAGAGGAAGAGCTGCCCGAGGATATATCTGACAATGCCATACATTTCCTGTCTAACAATACCACCTCCATCTTTTTCTATACCAGGAGGCGTCCCCTGGGGCGGGTGTGTTGGCTGCCAAGGTGTCGAATAAATCTGTCCTGGCTCGCCGTATTCTGTGGTTGAGGTCATGGAAGGTGGACCTGGAGGTATCCTCCTTTACTGGGGACATCTTATTTGGGGAAGACCTAATTAAAAAGTGGATCTGAATTGGCAGCTACTATGACTGCCTTTCTCCCAAATGCTACTCCTTCCGCAGAAGGCAAAAGGTACCACTTTTCCCTGCTTTCGGGCTTAAGGGAAAGTGAAGGTCAGGCATACCTGAGATTGTCTTGTGCTCCCAACAACCACTAAGGCCTAACAATCCTGGGCTGCTCGTCAGCCTGCTTCTCATGACAAGCCTGCTGCATGATGGGACAGGCCTCCCCCTGGATATAGGATTGGTAGTGCTGGTACCTCTGTCCTAGAGTAGCAGAGGATACTACTCGACCCTGTTTCTAATCCCGAAACCTGATGGGTCTTTCCGGCCTATTTTCAACCTCAAATCACTGAACAAGTTTGTGAGAGTGTCCAAGTTTCGTATGGAAACACTGCGCTCAATTGTACTGGCCATGGAAACAGGAGACTATATGATATCCCTGGATATACAAGATGCTTACCTGCATATGCCTATTGCCATATCGCATCAGCTATATCTGCGGTTTGCTATTGACATCCTTCACTATCAATTCCAGGCTCTGCCGTTTGGACTGGCCACGGCCCCTCGGATCTTCACCAAGGTTACGGCCGTGATGACGGCTCATCTCCATCGCCAGGGAGTCAGGATCCTGCGGTAACTGAATAAATGTATTTAGGGAGCAGTCCTTACTGGCGCTAAGCAGCTTAGATGTGACAGATTTCAAATAAATGTCACCACATTTAGATATACATACAAAAAACAGAATTTTGAAAACAGCAATACATCACAAGCGCTAAAAATCATTAGTACAATATCACCAAAACGTTCCTTTTGGGTTGGGTGAGATGTTTTCTTTATCTGATGTTCTCCTTTGGTTCAGACCATTTAGGTATGGAGACTCCAATATGGAATAAAACAGACGTAATAAAAAAACAATGTGTAGTAAGTCTTATGTAATAACAAGGTAAGTATTAGTGCCTTTTTAGAGGCTTTTTTTTATAGAAGACTAAACAGAATCCAAAGCGTACCCCACTCACACTTTAAGCGGGGATATATAAGCACATCAAGGTTTCTTTTATAGGAATGGTGGCTTCTACCGTTTTTTATACACCCAGTGTGGATCTCAAGGGGTTCAACCAAGCAAAGCTGTGAATTATATAGATCTTAGATGTAGGAAGTTGATGCGTACCCCAACACTCACACTAGGAGGGCAGATGTGAAGCCTATCAAGGTATCTTTTTCTTCTTAGAGTGAAAGTGCCGGTCCTGGTATAGTATATTCCAACTCACAGATCAAACCACGAAAACTCCAAACAAGATGACATGAAAAAAATAACAAAAGACAACCAATGTGTAGTACGTTCTATTAACCCTATTGAAGTTTAGTGAGGTATGACTTAAGTACCTCTAACTAGCTAAAGTGATTCCAAAGCGTACCCCACTCACACTTTGAACGGGGACCATAAAGCACATCAGGGTTTCTTTTTAAGATACTGGCTTCTACCACTTGTGTTACACCCAGTGTGGGTCTCAAGAAATTCAACCAGACCAAGTTGTAATGAGCAATACTGATGCGTACCCCAACACTCACACTCAGAAGGAAGGTGCAAAACCCATCAAGGTATCTTTCTCTCCTTAAGGTGAACAAATGATTATCCAATATGGCGTACCCCAACTCACAGTTTGAGATACTAGATGACTCCCATAAAGGTATCTTTAAGGTTCCAAATAGGGAATGGTGTTTCCTGCTTGGATCTAGTAGTTCTCCATTGTCCCCAAAAAAATTTGTAACTCCCACAACAAAAATAGAGGAAGGGGGTTACAAATGTTTATTCACAGTACATGGGAAAAAATGATGACAGGGGACATACAGTAAGAAAAAAACATATGCAACAGCACATGCAACAATGGAATAAAAATGGCAAAGAGGAATATTTGGAAAACCACTTGCACAAAGGTAGGTAAAAATGTAAAAAGAAAAAGAAAAGAAAATCCAGATAGTAACAAGCTCAGGATCCTGCGGTATCTAGATGACTTGCTAATTCTGGCAAACTCCCAAGATATCCTCCTCAGTCATCTGCAACTGACGGTACGCTTCCTACAAGCCCACGGGTGGCTCGTCAACTGGAAGAAGTCCTCGCTGGTCCCTGCTCGGATCATGGTGCACCTGGGGGCGCTGCTGGACACACACAGCCAAAGACTGATTCTGTCTCCAGAGAAAGTCCTGAAACTTCATGACAGGATCAGATACATCCTCCTCTCACCCAAGAGTGTCGATACACTCGGTGATGCAAGTTCTAGGCCTCATGGTGTCGGCATTCGACATGGTAGAATACGCTCAATTTCATCCCCGCCCCCTGCAGAGGTTAATCCTTTCCAAGTGGGATGGCCAACCTCATCGGATCAGGTCTCACATGATCTCCTTTGACTCTGGAGGTTCATCTGTCACTGAGCTGGTGGCTACAGGACCAGCAGTTGAGCAGAGGCAGTCCCTTCTGGATCCCCAACTGGGTCCTACTGACTACGGACGCCAGTTTGAGGGGTTGGGGTGCAGTGCTGGAGCAACACTCTCTCCAGGGTCGGTGGACCAAGGAGGAATCTCCCCTCTCGATAAACATTCTGGAATTGTGGGCAGTGTTCAATGCTTTGACTCTTGCTCTGCCTCTGATACAGAACAGGCCTGTTCAAGTACAATCAGGCAATGCCACCACTGTGGCATACATAAATCATCAAGGCAGCACTCGAAGCCGCATGGCAATGATGGCGTTACGCACACCAGTGCTAACAGGAGTATACCGGTGTATGAACAGAGAGGGAAGCGAAGCAAACGAACTCACAGACAGTATAACATAACATACACAGGAGGTGATGGAATAGCTAATAAACACAAAGTGAACGGAGAAGCCCAAAGGCTCAGGAATTGGGTGTCTCCCTAGTGTCAGGAATGCTCAGATGGAGTAGAGCGGACAATGAAGCGATGTGTAGTGATTTCACATGTGGAGCACCTGAAATGATGTTGCTAAGAGCAACAGAAAAAACCCCAAAGGGTTACCAACGGGTGTGGGAATAAACTCCTTGGTCAGAGATAGAAATATATACACAAGGAGAGTATCCACAATCCTAACCCCCACTTGCAGGGCACAGGTTCAGCTTACTGCCACTAAACTGACACCTGGACGCCCTGCACAGTGAGGGAGGATTAAGCAAGCAGGTCTGAGAGTACAGCCACAAACCTGCTGGGTTCACAGAATAGCAAAAGAACCCCAGCAGGTCAAACAACTGACTCCAGTCTTACTGCTAGGTCCGGATTGGCAGAATGAAGTACCGAATCCCAAGGCCTATTCGCAGTAAGCAACAAGTAAATACAAAGTCACACAGTACTAGCTAACTCTCTGGAACTGACTAACAGACAAAGATTCAGCAGCATTTGCCTAGCCTGAGAGGATGGTTTATATAGCAGGTGCTGTCCACGCCCCACTCAGACCTCACAGACTGTGAACACAAAACCAGCGCCGGATTCCCTGCCGTGCACAGAGCCTGTAACCACTACACAGTAAAAACCCGGACCGGAGTATCAGCAGCGCTCAGGTTACTTCGCTAACACTTGCCTCCCGGTTGCCATGGCGACGTGGCAGCACAGAGCAGGAGATCCTAACAGATGGAAGTGTCAAAAGTCCTTCATTGGGCGGAACACTATCTGCCAGCAATATCGTCTGTGTTCATTCTGGGAGTCCTCAACTGGGAAGCGGATTTCCTCAGTCGTCACGACGTGCACGCCAGAGAGTGGATTCTTCATCAGTAAGTCTTTCAACTCCTAGTGGACAAGTGGGGTCTACCAGACGTAGACCTGATGGCGTCACGACACAATCACAAAGTTCAAGAACAAGGGATCCTCAAACAGCATTCGTGGAAGCACTGGCAATTCCATGGAACTTTCGGCTGCCCTACATGTTCCCTCCAGTGTCACTTCTGCCCAGGGTACTACAGGAGTTCAAGCAAGAAGGAGGAATACTATTTCTAGTCACTCCAGCGTGGCCCAGATGGCATTGGTTCTCAGACCTGCAGGGTCTATCGATAGAGCGTCCTCTTCTGCTTTCTCAATGCCCAGACCTCCTCGTTCGGGGCCCTTGTGTCTACCCAGACCTGGCCAGACTGGCTTTGACGGCGTGACTCTTGAAGCTTCACTCCTGAGGGCCAAATGATTCTCCGAGGTGGTTATCCAAACTATGCTAAAGGCCCGCAAACCAGCTTCTGCACGGATTTATTATAGGGTCTGGAATTCTTACTTCACCTGGTGTGCTGCTAAGAATTACGATGCTTCTAAGTTTAGTACTTCCAGACTTCTGACTTTTTTGCAACAAGGCCTGGATTTAGGACTTCGTCTGGCCTCCCTCAAGGTTCACATACCTGCCTTGTCGGCGTGGTTTCAGAGAAAAATTGCATCTATACCTGATGTTCATACATTCACTCAGGGCGTACTGCAGATTCAGCCTCCCTATGTCCCTCCTGTGGCTCCATGGGATTTGTCTGTTGTCCTGAATGCCCTGAAAGAGTCTCCATTTGAACCTCTTGAGTCAGTGGACCTTAAATGGCTCACAGCCAAGGTACTGTTTCTGCTGGCTATTGCCTCTGCTAGACGGGTGTCAGACTTAGGCACTTTGTCCTGTCATCCACCCTTTTAGATATTTCATTGTGAACGAGCAATTCTTAGAATTCGCCCTGGTTATTTACCTAAGGTGGTGTCATCTTTTCACCTTAATCAAGAGATTGTGGTTCCAGCCTTCATCTCTTCCGAATTGTCCTCCAAACAACGGTCTTTTGATGTGGTACGGGCTCTCCGTATATATGTGGAAAGGACACATCAGGAGGTCAGATACCCTCTTTGTACTGTTTGGTTTCCACAAACATGGCTGGTCTGCGAATAAGCAAACCTTGGCCAGATGGATTAGAATGGTGATTGCACAAGATTATGCGCAGGCTGGACTCCCATTAAAGCCCATCCTACTCGGTCTGTTGGACCCTCTTGGGCAGCCCATCGTGGCGCGTCCGCAGAACAATTGTGCAAGGCGGCTACATGGTCCTCAGTGAACATGTTTATTAGGTTCTATGCCTCTGATACTTTCGCCTCCCAGGATGGCTTCCTTTGGACACCGGGTTCTCATACCCACTAAGGTGCGTCCCCTCCCTTGAGGAACTGCTGTAGGACATTCCCGATGTATTCCCGATGTATTCCCTGTGGAACACAGTGTACCCCGCTGCAGAAAAGGAGATTTATGGTAGACTTACCATAGTTAAATATCTTTCTGCGAGGTACAACCAACCCTGACGCACTTAGCTTCTTTGGGTTTTTATGGTATTAGCCGCTAGTCCCTTCTCCTGTCGTTAGAACGTGGTTCTATGGTGGTCATTCTGAGTTGATCGCAGCCAGCTGCTTTATGCTGCTGCTGTGATCAACTAGTCCACGCCTATGGGTGAGTGTATTTTAGCTCAGCAGGACTGCGATCACTTGTGCAGCCCTGCTAAGCTAAAAAAATTTCAAGTGCAACTAGACCAGCCCTGGACATAACTTACCCTGTGCGATGATCTGTGCGATGAAGGAGCCGGCTTTGACGTCAGACATCCACCCTCCGTTCTTCTGGACACTCCTGCGTTTTCCTTACCACTCTCCGAAAACGCCAGGCAATGGTCCGGATCCGCCCAGGTACGCCTTCTGTCTGTCAATCTCCTTGCGGTCGATGCCTTTGCACTTCAAAATTAGCTCCCAAACAGCGCAGCTTTAGCGTGCTGGCCAGGTGCTACTCAGCGCCCCCCGTTTGGTCCAGCCACGCCTGCGTTGGCCGGACCACCCCCTCGCCCAGCAACCGCCTCTGCCTGTCAACCAGGCAGAGGCGATCGTAGCGGCCCGACAGCCTTCGGCCATCTGCCATGCACCGGGGCACCGCGGCGCCGGCGCAGTTCTGACCCGATCGTACCTTTGCGATAAACTGCAGTGTGGGATCGGGTCAGAATGACACCCATGGTACCACAACAAACCTGCCAAGAGAGGGCTGGCCACCAAAACTCACAGACCGAAGGCAAGGAGGGCATTAATCAGAGAGGCAGCACAGAGACCCTGAAGGAGCTGCAGAGTTCCACAGCATAGACTGGTGTATCTGCACATGTGACCACAATAAGCCGTACACTCCATAGAGCTGGGCTTTATGGAAGAGCCATTACTTAGTGTTAAAAATAAGAAGGCATGTTTTGAGTTTGTCAAAGGGCATGTGGACGACTCCCCAAATGTATGGAGGAAGGTGCTCTGGTCAGATGAGACTAAAATTGAAGTTTTCGGCCCCCAAAGGAAAACGCTATGTCTGGCGTAAACCCAACACATCCCATCACCCCAAGAACACCATCCCCACAGTGAAACACGGTGGTGGTAGCATCATGCTGTGGGGATGTCTTTCAGCAGCAGGGACTGGGAAACTGTTTCAAGTCGAGGGAAAGATGGATGGTGCTAAATACAGGGATATTCTTGAGCCAGGGTCGGCACCACCATTAGGCAGCTTCAGGCAGCTGCCTATGGGCGCTGGTGACTAGATGGCGGCGCTGCACGGCAGCACACTGCGAATGAATGACTTTTAGCTGTGCTCACTGTTCCTCCTCTTCCTTAATACATAAGGAGCAGGGATGCCGCGGCCGCCCAACAGTCAGCCGGCACTGACAGCATGAGTGGCAGCGTGCTTGCTGGTGATAAGCCGGCTCTTCCTGTGTATAGCACTGTCATTTCTCCTTTAACAATCCTCCCCGAGTCGTCCCCCTGCCGCCCGCGATAACGCCTGACATATTTCTGGCTGCACCACAACAGCACACCCTTGTGTAGTCAGCCTTCCGCGATCTAACCCCACATTTTACCAAAGCAATTGTATCTCGCATATTACACTCCCGCGCGCGCGAATACACTCCTCACCCCGCGGTTGCATCACCCCCCCCCCACTGTATTTCATATTCGCCCCCCCCTATCTGAATGGGCCACCCATCGCAGATCCGATCCGCCGTACACTCAGTGCTTCTGGCTCCCTGCTGACCATGAGATGGACTGCTGCTGCCGAGCAACAGACCAACCTGTCCAATAGTAACTTATGCTGCCTGCAGCCATGGCTCCGTGACTGGCTGCACGCGCAAGCTGCAGGGAAGAGGTGGGATCCCTGTCATTGTCTTGAGCTTGTGTATTCAGAGGAGAGTGATCGAGAAAGTAAAGTTTAGGTTCTCTCCTGTTGTGTACATGTGTCATCACAGCCTGTCTTTGACATTAGCAAAAGTAAGTAAGACAGGCTGTTATATTATATATTTTTTATATAACCAATTTAATTTCTGCTCTGGGTTTTTATATAGTCACATAATTCATGTATATATCAATATGTGTGTATATATATATATATATATGTATATATATATATATATATATAGTAAACGTTTCGGGGCACGGCAGCCCCGTCTTCAGGACACACACCCTGAAGACGGGGCCGCTATGCTCCGAAACATTGATAATAAATAGCACCGATTTCGTCACCTACTGTACTCTGCAGTCTCCTGAGTGCCGCCTTCTATGGATTTCTGTGTATGTACAGGCTGCTGCACTTATATATCTATAGTAGAATCATCTCCAACTCCTGCACCTGTGTGTATATACCCACAGCCATGCTTGTTCCCTTCCTCCGGCAGAACCAGTGATGGCGCTATGCTACTACACTGGGGTATGAGACGTCATAACATCTCATCCCCCAAGAAGGAGACGAGGTGCGGGACTTGGGAGACTGGAGTTGGATTCTGAATCTGCCTGACTGTGTTGGGACCCGCAAGCCAGCTCAGAGATCAGTATAGGGGGAGAAAATCATTCAATCATTTTTATAGTGTGGGGGTGAGAGCTTAATTTAATATACTGTATAAAGGGTGGGGATGAGAGGGGAAAATATTTAAAGGTTGGGAGGGATCATTGAGTCTGTACATCACATCGGGGCCGATTCAGTTGTTTTTCTTTACGGGTTACACTAGGATGTGGGTGGGGGGGTGGGGATGGGGAGGAGCAAAATGGAGCAATTCATGGAGCAATTCAATTGTTGCTCCATTTAGACGCCCAGTAGCCGCGGCTCTGACATTTTTTCCTCGCTGCCTCCTGAGGTGAGAGAAAAAATGTATGTCAAATTAACACTTTGGACGCCCAAAGCAGGGAGTTTAGATGCATTTAGGCAGCTAAACCCGGTCTATTTGGTGCGACATGTGCGAAGTGCATGGGTGCCCAAACACAATTGAATAGTGACAATTGTTTGTACATCTAAAGAGTCCCATTTAGATTTGATTTTTAGATGTCCAAAACAATTGACTTGGCCCCTAAATGTCTGCACACTATCTTTTGTGAGATAAATTTCCTCTCCAGTGGGGTTCTGGTAACTGTATGGGGCCATAGCCATATAGAGATGACCCTGCGGCGCTGACAGCAGTCTCATGCAGAACGGGCAGCCGGAGTGAGTGTGACTGGAAAGCTGCCATAGATAACCAGCTCCTCCGGCTCCCATCTACACTGCAGCCTCTCTCCTGACTGTGCGGTGTGGAGGTGGTACCGTGGGGCTGCTGGAGTCGGAGAGCTAAATGAGTAAACCACGTGGTCAGGAGAGAGGCTGCTGTGTAGATGGGAGCCGGAGGAGAGGTGCAGATGAGACCAGCTCAGGGAGAAGTCATCCGTCAGGCAGCATCGCGGGCGGCACAGGGCCATGCAACTCCACTGGTGGGGACAGGCACCTCCATGGGTGGGTATAGGCACTTCCGCCTGCGGTGAGAGAAACCTCCGCCAGCGGGGTCAGTCATCATCGCGGGCGGCCACAGGGCCATGAACCTCCGCTGGCAGGGACAGGCACCTCCACTGGTAAGGGCAGGTGACATTGTGGGCGGCGACCAGCATCATGGATGGGGACTCGGATGCGGCAGCGACGGGAAGCCTATGTGCTGCAGCGATGGGGGACGGCGGCGCCGACAGGGTAAATACTAGTACCCTGCTTGCCCGCTTCCTGTGTGTGCTAGCGGATGTGCCCCCAGTGCACATGTGCTGTGTGCAACGCACCGCTAGCACACACCTAGTTACGGCACTGTTCATGAGGCCCAAGTAGTAGTAACCAGTGGC
Organism: Pseudophryne corroboree; assembly: GCF_028390025.1. Lineage (NCBI taxonomy): Eukaryota > Metazoa > Chordata > Amphibia > Anura > Myobatrachidae > Pseudophryne > Pseudophryne corroboree. Next base: position 685,859,580 of record NC_086447.1, on the reverse strand, counting down.
CAACTAATCTATGTCATCACCATGTTATATATTTAGGATCACTAATGGCATATAGGGCATTACCTCTCCTGTCACAAATCAGGGATGTTTTATAGATTGCCTCTCACTCTGAGAATTATATCCATTTTTATAAATTCAGTATTGTGGGGCAGTCACTAAAATGCTGTCTTTATTGTATGTCGGTCACAGTAATGATGTCGGCAGTGGTCGTCTTTTACCTTCTGACACCTCCTGCAGCATTAGCATATTTTCATACAGCAGCTGCGTCCATCTTTAAATCAGCTTGTAAAACAGCATTTTCTTTAACCCTGTAGTACTAACCATGTGTCTGTCAGAGCCAAACATTATTCACATTTATAAAATTTTTTTACAAATCTGATATCTTCAGTATTTTACTATAATATTAAATCTATATCAGCTTGAGATGAAAATTTTGGGAATGTTGATAGTTTAGCTGTTATAGAGAAGTCGGGTCTCTCAGACTACGATTTCATTTTATCCAAAATTACCAAAATGTGTTGTCCTGCTATTTACAATGCACTCTGCAAAAGACGTCATGCCTACAAATGAGAAATATAATAGCAACATACAACAACACCAAAAGAGGAGTCAAGGGCAAATGCAGGATTTCTAGAGGGTGGTTTCCAAATGCATTCCACAGTCTTCTACTCTGCAGAGAACTGGAGCAAGTGCAGGAATCTGGGGGATTGGTACAACCTAGTGCCTAATTCAGACCTGATCGCTAGGGTGCGTTTTTTGCATCCCTGCGATCAGGTAGTCCCCGCCTACAGGGGGAGGGGGAATTCGCTGTGCAGGGGTGCAATCGCATGTGCAGGAGAGCTGCATATACAGAAGTTTGTGCAGTCTCTGCACAGACCAGGACTTACTCTTCCAGTGCGATGATCGGGGCCGGAGCTGATGTCAGAAACCCTCCCTTCAAATGCCTGGTCTCTCCTGCGTTTCTCCGGACACTCCTCTAAAACGGTCAGTTGCCAGCCACAAACGGCCTCTTCCTGTCAGTCACCTTGCGATCGCCTGTGCGATCGCTTTTCTCGCACCATCCCATTGCTGCCCAACGCTCCCCGGCGCTGCGGACCGACGCGCCTGCGCATTGTGATGCATGCGCAGTTCAGACCTGATTGCAGGCTGCACGAAAACGCAGCCTAGCGCTCAGGTCTGAATTAGGCACCTAGTACTGACCCTGGATATATGTACACATTGGTCTTATTATACACTGAATATACAGATGGTCTATATCAGGGCCGGCTCTAGGCATGTTCGAATAGAGCGGCCGCGCAGGGCGCCACCCTTAATGGGCGCGCGCGCTGGCGCCGCCATATTCGAACATGGAGCCGGCCCTGCTCTGCAGCATCGTGTGACTTGAGTGCGCTATACGCGCTGAGCGGCGCCGGTGTCTAACGTCAGACGCAGGTGCCGCGCAGCGCGCACAGCGCACTCAAGCGCCTTGGACTTGGAAGCTTCCTGGCCGCCCGCCCGCCAGCACCCCCGCACCCGGACCTGCACTGCCGCACCCGGACAGCAGTACTCCTCCCCCTCCAACGCCGCAGGTATTTGGGGGGGGGCGGCTGAGTGAATCATTTATGGATGGCACTGTGGGGGCGTTTATCTGGCACTGTGGGGACATTTATCTGGCACTGTGGCACTGGGGGCATTTATCTGGCACTGTGGGGGCATTTACCTGGCACTGTGGGGACATTTATCTGGCACTGGGGGCATTTATCTGGCACTGTGGGGACATTTATCTGGCACTGTGGCACTGGGGGCATTTATCTGGCACTGTGGGGGCATTTACCTGGCACTGTGGGGACATTTATCTGGCACTGGGAGCATTTATCTGGCACTGTGGGGACATTTATCTGGCACTGTGGGGGTATTTATCTGGCAGTGTGGGGACATTTATCTGGCACTGTGGGCATTTACCTGGCACTGTGGGGACATTTATCTGGCACTGGGGGCATTTATCTGGCACTGTGGGCATTTATCTGGCACTGTGCACTGTGGGGACATTTATCTGGCACTGTGGGGGAATTTATCTGGCACTGTGGGGGCATTTATCTGGCACTATGGGGACATTTTGGCATTGTGGGGGCATTTATCTGGCACTGTGGGGGCATTTATCTGGCACTGTGGGGACATTTATCTGGCACTGTGGGGACATTTATGTAGCACTGTGGGGGCATTTATCTGGCACTGTGGGGACATTTATCTGGCACTGTGGGGGCATTTATCTAGCACTGTGGGGGCTTTTCTGTATCTACATATCTGGCACTGTGTGGCCATTTATGTATCTGGCATTGCTGGGGGGCATGTCATGTGTTGCTGGCACTGCTGGGGGGCATGTCATGTGTAGCTGGCACAGCTGGGGAGCATATCATGTAGTGTTCCCGCTAGGCGTCTGTGGCTAGGCAAAGTGTCTAACGTGCTCTGCCTGGCGCAAAGTGTCTAACGTGCTCTGCCTGGCGCAAAGTGTCTAACGTGCTCTGCCTGGCGCAAAGTGTCTAGGAGGTTCTACCTGGTGCAGTGTGTATTAACTGCACTACTGTGTGGTGTAATGCGAATTGCCACTATTATGTGGCCACGCACCTTCCCCACGAAGCAACGCCCCTAAATTTTTGCTGCGCGCCTTCGGCGCGCACTGTCCGTGCTTTACCATGTATGTAGATGAACACCAAGCATTACAGTATGCACATCATTGTGCCCTCCTAACTTAAAAATGTGCCCTCCCTGCCCTAAAAAGTGAATACTATCGTGTAGCTGGCACTGCTGGGGGGCATATTGGGGGAAATTTACTAAGCTCCCGATTTTGACCGAGATGCCGTTTTTTCATCAAAGTGTCATCTCGGTAATTTACTAAGCACTAATCACGGCAGTGATGAGGGCATTCGTAATTTTTTGCAAGTTCAGGTAAAAAATTACGAATGAATACACCATCGGTCAAAACGCGGCTGTTTAAGTATGAATCTCGGTCATTTACTAAGAAGTGCAAAGCAAAAAACAAACAAACACTGCCGTGAAAAATTACAACTCGTAAAAAAGTGCTAAAAAAAAACAGACCTACTTTTTTTTTCCGTGATTGGATAGGCATGCAGGGATCCATGAGATCCGTGCATGTATATCAGTGGGAAGGGGTGGGAAAGTTGTTATTTTATTAAAAAAAATTGCGTGGGGTCCCCCCTCCTAAGCATAACCAGCCTCGGGCTCTTTGAGCCGATCCTGGTTGCAGAAATATGGGGAAAAAATTGACAGGGGTTCCCCCATATTTAAGCAACCAGCATCGGGCTCTGCGCCTGGTCCTGGTTCCAAAAATACGGGGGACAAAAAGAGTAGGGGTCCCCCGTATTTTTAAAACCAGCACCGGGCTCCACTAGCTGGACAGATAATGCCACAGCCGGGGGTCACTTTGATATAGTGCCCTGCGGCCGTGGCATCAAAAATCCAACTAGTCACCCCTGGCCGGGGTACCCTGGGGGAGTGGGGACCCCTTCAATCAAGGGGTCCCCCCCCCCAGCCACCCAAGGGCCAGGGGTGAAGCCCGAGGCTGTCCCCCCCCATCCAATGGGCTGCGGATGGGGAGGCTGATAGCCTTTGTTGTAAAAGAAAAGATATTGTTTTTAGTAGCAGTACTACAAGGCCCAGCAAGCCTCCCCCGCATGCTGGTACTTGGAGAACCACAAGTACCAGCATGCGGCGGAAAAACGGGCCCGCTGGTACCTGTAGTACTACTACTAAAAAAATACCCAAAAAAAGACAAGACACACACACCGTGAAAGTATAATTTTATTACATACATACACACATACATACATACTTACCTTAAGTTCCCACGCAGGTCGGTCCTCTTCTCCAGTAGAATCCAAGGGGTACCTGTTGATGAAATTATACTCACGAGATCCAGGGGTCCAGGCTCCTCGGGAAATCCAGGGGTAATCCACGTACTTGACAAAAAAAACAAAACGGTGTCCCGACCACGAACTGAAAGGGGACCCATGTTTGCACATGGGTCACCTTTCCACGAATGCCAGCAACCCACTTTGACTTCTGTCTAAGTGGGTTTCTTCAGCCAATCAGGGAGCGCCACGTTGTAGCACTCTCCTGATCAGCTGTGTGGTCCTGTCCTCACTGACAGGCAGCACACGGCAGTGTTACAATGTAGCGCCTATGCGCTCCATTGTAACCAATGATGGGAACTTTCTGCTCAGCGGTGACGTCACTTTAGGTCAACCGCAGGGCTGAAAGTTCCCATCATTGGTTACGATGGAGCGCATAGGCGCTACATTGTAACACTGCCGTGTGCTGCCTGTCAGTGAGGACAGGACCACACAGCTGATCAGGAGAGTGCTACAACGTGGCGCTCCCTGATTGGCTGAAGAAACCCACTTAGACAGAAGTCAAAGTGGGTTTCTGGCATTCGTGGAAAGGTGACCCATGTGCAAACATGGGTCCCCTTTCAGTTCGTGGTCGGGACACCGTTTTGTTTTTTTTGTCAAGTACGTGGATTACCCCTGGATTTCCCGAGGAGCCTGGACCCCTGGATCTCGTGAGTATAATTTCTTCAACAGGTACCCCTTGGATTCTACTGGAGAAGAGGACCGACCTGCGTGGGAACTTAAGGTAAGTATGTATGTATGTGTGTATGTATGTAATAAAATTATACTTTCACGGTGTGTGTGTCTTGTCTTTTTTTGGGTATTTTTTTAGTAGTAGTACTACAGGTACCAGCGGGCCCGTTTTTCCGTCGCATGCTGGTACTTGTGGTTCTCCAAGTACCAGCATGCGGGGGAGGCTTGCTGGGCCTTGTAGTACTGCTACTAAAAACAATATCTTTTCTTTTACAACAAAGGCTATCAGCCTCCCCATCCGCAGCCCATTGGATGGGGGGGGGACAGCCTCGGGCTTCACCCCTGGCCCTTGGGTGGCTGGGGGGGGGACCCCTTGATTGAAGGGGTCCCCACTCCCCCAGGGTACCCCGGCCAGGGGTGACTATAATATATAAATACAGATACATAATAGAACCTGTAGGAACTGCACTGGGTAAACGCACATTATTCCCACCTCATGGTAATGCGTCTGCCTCTTCTTCTTGGCAGCTACTCTCTGGTGCTGTGCATTTGGTAGAAGAAGTTGCTACCACTGGGCGTGTGCAGCAGCTCTGTTCTGTCCCATAAACTGCTTGTTGTGGTGGCAGCTCTAGTAATCGTATTATGGGTATATTCAGGTTTGTCAGTAAACCAAAAAAGTTAGCAATTGTGCAAAGCCACGTTGCACTGCAGGTGGGGCAGCTGTAACATGCAGAGAGATTTAGGTGGGCCACTTGTCAAGAGGAGGGGGATTTCCAGGCAACCGAAGCCTCCCCCCTGCATTTGCCTATGGGAGTGGACACATTCGACCAGTTGTGCTCAATTTCCTCTTGCAAACCACACAATGGTCCTCATGTGTATTGTATGGTGTACTCAATAAATAATTCTCTTGTTCTAAAACGTGTACTTTATTAGAATAAATATTCATTGATTAGTCTGATCAGTGTGGGTCTAAATAGCTGGATTTCTCAGACCCATGCTTAGCGAGAACATTCTTTTTTTTTAAGGTTAGTGTTCTAGGGTTAAGTACTCATGTAACAATGGAGATAAATGGCTTAATAATTGTGTTGGTAACATTTATTAAATGTTAATATATCAGCTTGTACAATTTACCCACAAGACCACATTTTTATATTATTTTATAAAACAAAAAACTATCTGCTTCAATTTTTCGTTTTCCTTTCCCCAGACTCCTGTGGTTGTGAAGGATGAAACCTCCTGTGATTTGTTGTCAGCTAATGAACATTTAATTGGAAGCGAGGTATGTAGAATCGTATGGAATCGTATAAGAAATTGTTTAAACTGACACATTTTCTGTAACGTCCTAGTGATACTGGGATGACATTAGTACTGTGGGGGTACATTGGAGCCTGGCACTTTAAGAAATCATTAGTATGTGCTGGCTCCTCCCCTCTATGCCCCTCCACCAGACTCAGTTCAGAAAAATGTGCCCAAGGAAATGTGCATTTCTCTGGAGCTCCAGAGAGTTTTCTGACAGAGGCTGAAGTAAGAAGACGCAGTGCGGTGAGTGATTACACCAGGGTCTCTGTTAGCGGGTCCCCGGTGACAAATGGCGGCATTAGGGCGAAGCGGTCACCGGGCTGCGAGCTGCGGTGCCTGCTGCGGACCCCAGACTGGCGCTAACGTAAGGGGGTTATTAAGCTACTTTTTTTTACAGATTCTGTATTTTACAGCCAGTATAATATGTAAGGGACCGCGCGCCATTGAGGGGGCGGAGCTTCTTGGAGAGCGGGACCAGAGGCTGAAAAGCGCCATTTTCTGCTGCTGCTGACTGCCATGCTGGAGCTGCTCCTCCACAGAACCCGCTGAATCACCAATTGTCCTGGTACCAGGGGGTTTTATAGAGAGGGGGAAGCATATAAACGGCGGTGACAGCGCTCCCGTGTTAAAAAAAATAATAATAATAAAAAAAAATATTAAAAAAAATATATATATATATATATATATATATCTCCAAACGCGATATAAACGGCACTCACAGGGTTTAGTAAATGAAGAAAACGCTGGTACATTTAATAGTGTAACGTTTCGGAGCTGCTGCTCCTTCCTCCAGACACCAGACAAAACAAACACAGAAAAAATGTCCCCCGTCTTAACTCTCCCTGATCAGCGCCGCTCACCCGCACCTGGGCGCACTTGCAGTCCCATTCTCTGCACAATAACACACTTCCTGGCCGTGACTTCCGGCTGTTGCCATAGCAGCAGCCGGCTTGCGCTCCAGCCCCGGGGTTGCCATGGGGACGCGGCTGCAGGCGCCCTGTACACACAGGCGGGCAGCGCTGAAAAAACAAAATAATAACATAAATATAACATACATAATCAACACATTTAGCATAGATATCCACCACAAGAATAATGTAACAGATACCATAGTGATAGTGTACATATTAACAGTATGGTGAACGTATATATATATATATATATATATATATACTCCAGAGTATTGAAGCATACCTACTAATACAATATATATGGCAAATACAGCACATATAACGTATAGATTAAATATAGAAATAAATCAAAACCTATCCCCCACTGGGGGAAGCTGTGTTTTTAGGACCAGAGTGCCAACTGAATTGGAGGACTATATATATATATATGCACAAGACAGTAGTACAGCGCCACTTGTGAATTGAAAGTCTCAGTAAGGCTATGTAAACGTTAAAAGTTTCACCACACAAAAATACTAAAAGCCCATTTTCCCTTATAAAAAGGTTTCAGCCAAACCCTAAAAATACAACAATGGTATAATGTTGTTAAAAATGCATAAAACACGGGGATAGGGATACCGGCGACTAATATGGCTAAAAGACCGTGTTTAAAAAAAAAAAAAATTTAAATTGAAAGCCAAAAAATATATAAAAGCAAAAAGTTTTTAATACATGAGAGTAAAAAATGTTTGTTTTATATGAAATCTTTGTTTTTACTTCAAAGTACAAAAACATAAAAAGGATAAAAGGTAGGAAATGAACTTAGCTTGAAAACACTGGGTGGTCAGTACAGGCCCAACGCGTTTCGTCTCAATACTTCTCATGTATTAAAAACTTTTTGCTTTTATATATTTTTTGGCTTTCAATTTAAAAAAACAAACATTTTTTAAAACACGGGCTTTTAGCCACATTAGTCGCCGGTATCCCTATCCCCTCCCCCCCCCCCCTATTTTATTTATATATATATATATATATATATATATATATATATATATGTATATCCAGCGGAGCACTGTTCCGACTGAGGTATTGTGTGCTGGTTCCAGTCCTCTCTGTCACTCCATTCGGGCAGTCTGGGGTTGTTGTGCTGTTTCACTGCAGGGGGGCAGATATAACATGTGCAGAAAGAGTTAAGGTGGCCATCCACTACTCAGACTTGTCTGAACTGCAGATAGCATCAGATTTCTCTTGAACTCTCCCGGGAATCAGATCAGACCCTGGCTTTAATTTTCATTACATTCACTTCAGATATATCTGATGCAATATATCATGTGCCAGATCGCATCAGATATATCTGATGCACACATGCTACATGCGATTGATCTGATTCTGCTGCTGCCGCTGTTCCCCCTCTTGGTGGGTGGGAGTGGTCAGGGAGATGCCAGTCAAGTGACGCTTCAGATGAATCTGATCAGATACATCTGAAGTAAAAAAAACAATCCGATGTGCACCTGATTTCTTCAGATTCAGATAAATAGTTGGGGCAGCCTCAGAGATCTGTAGTTCAGACATATCTGACACGGGAGTGAGCATTGGATCGGAAGAGCCATCCAATGTGACACTTTTCTTCAGATATGACGGTCAGATGCATCGAAATCTGAAGAAAACTGCCCAAATCTGACTAGTGGATGGGGGCCTTTAGATTTGGGTGTGGTGTGTTCAAACTGAAATCTAAATTGCAATGTAGAAATAAAGCAGCCAGTATTTACCCTGCACAGAAGCATTATAACCCACCCAAATCTAACTCTCTCTGCAAATCTTATATCTGCCCCACCTGCAGTGCACATGCGGGGTCATTCCGAGTTGATCGCTAGCTGCCATTGTTCGCAGCGCAGCGATCAGGCTATAAATCGGCATTTATGCACATGCGTAGGCACCGCAATGTGCAAGCGCGACGTACGGGTACAAAGGCTTTTGTGGTTTTGCACAGGTTCTAGCACATTTTCATTCGCACTGGCGGCCGCAAGAAAATTGACAGGAAAGGGGCGTTTCTGACTGTTTTCAGGGAGTGCTTAGAAAAACGCAGGCGTGCCAGGGAAAACGCAGGCATGGCTAGGCGAACGCTGGGCGGGTGTGTGACGTCAAAAGCCAACCCTCCAACGTTAGAATCAACGCACACGAAGAGTAACTACAGGGCTGGTCTTGTTTTGCACAAAAAGATTTTGCAGGCGCTCTGCTGCACAGGCATTCGCACTTCTGCAAAGCGAAAATAAACTCCCCGGTGGGCGGCGACAATGCGTTTGCACGGCTGCTAAAAACTGCTAGTGAGCTATCAACTCGGAATGACCCCCATGGTTTTGCCCAACTGCTAACAAATTTGCTGCTGCGATCAACTTTGAATTAGGCCCTATGTCTCATAAATGGCTGTTCCACAGTGGTGGCGGTCTTGGCTCGCAGGGCTCTGTGGCTGCGAAACTAGTCAGCCGATGTGGATTCCAAGAAAGATGTAGAGAATCTTCCTTTTACAGGGGATGCCTTGTTTGGGGAATAACTGAACAAGTGGATCTGTCAGGCGACGATGGGTAAGTCTACATATTTGCCGTTGGCTGCACCTCCTGCTAGACGTCTCTACCCTGGGCCCTCTCTGCATTCCTTTTCGTGTGGTCCGATTCAAAGGCAGAGCCAGAGGCGCCTCAAATGCTGCTAGAGGAACTCGTGGTAAGTCCCATAAACCAGCGGCTGCTGGATATCTGGACCAGGCCTCCGGATCCTCATCCACTAAGCCCTCCATGTGGTGCTTGGCCCCAGCAGTAGGGTGAATTTCAGGTAGGTGCGCACCTTCAACACTTCGCCCATGTGTGGGCACAGTCCTACTGGGATCCTTGGGTGAGGGACCTCATATCCCAGGGGTACCGGTTGGAATTTTAAGCACTACCTCCTTCCAGATTCTTCAAGTCAGGCTTACCAGCTTTACCTGTAGCAAGAGTTACTTTGCAAGACGCCACTCAAAAACTACTACAAACGGGTTGTTGTCCCAGTTCTTCCTCCGTTGCACAACAGGGGTTTTCACTCCAGCCCTTTTGTTGTACCAAAACCGGACGGTTTGGTGCGGCCCATATTGAACCTAAAATCCTCGAACCCGTATCTACGTGTGTTCAGATTCAAGATGGAGTCCCTGAGAGCGGTGGTCTCCAGTCTGGAGGAGGGGGAGTTCCTATTGTCCCTGGATACTTACCTACATATCCCCATATGGCCTCCTCATCAGGCTTACGTCTGGTTCGCTATACTGGACCACCACTTCCAGTTTCAGGCCTTACCCTTTGGTCTCTCCACAGCTCCAAGGGTATTCACAAAAGTCATGGCGTAAATGATGCTGCAGTTGCGCAGGATGGGAGTCAACATAGTACACTATTTGGCCGATCTTTTGATAAAGGTGGTGTCCAGGGAACGTCTGCTACTCAGCATCGACTTAACTACTAACCTGCTTACGGGCCATGAGTGGATCCTAAATCTCCAGAAGTCTCACCTGGAACCATCACAAAGAATACAGTTTCTGGGAATGATACTGGACATGATGTCTCAGAAAGTATTCCTTCCAATGGACAAGGACTGGACTATCCAGGCTATAATCCGCTCGGTGCTCAGACCCCGCAAGATCTCAGTTCATCTTTGCATTCGCTTACTAGGCAAGATGGTTGCCTCCTATGAGGCAATCCAGTATGGCAAATTTCATGCACGTCCGTTCCAGCTGGATCTGCTGGACAAGTGGTCAGGGTCTCACCTGCACATGCACCAGAGTATGGCTCTGTCGCCAAAAACACAGATATCCCTGTTATGGTGGCTACAAGTCTCTCAGTTTGTGGAGGGTCGGAGTTTCAGTACCCAGTCTTGGACTCTACTGACAATGGATGCCAGCCTCCGGGGTTGGGGTGCTGTGACTCAAGGGGCCCAGTTCCAGGGGAAGTGGCCGAGTCAGGAATCTACACTCCCAATAAATGTCCTGGAACTCAGGGCAATTTACAATGCTCTTCTGCAAGCCTCCTGTCTCCTTCGGAATCAAGCCATCCAGGTGCAGTCGGACAACGCCATGGTGGTGGCGTACATAAACCGACTGGTAGCAACAAGAAGCAGGGCCGCAATGCAAGAGGTGTCAAGGATACTCCTCTGGGCGGAGACAAACGCAAGGGCCATCTCAGCCATATTCATTCCAGGCATGGACAATTGGGAAGCGGACTTCCTTAGCAGGTACAAGCTCCATCCCGGGGAATGGAGCCTTCACCCTCAGGTGTTTCAACAGCTGGTTCACCAGTGGGGCTGTCCGCAGATAGACCTGATGGCTTCTCGTCTCAACAAGAAGCTACATCGTTACTGTTCCAGAACGAGGGATCCGCAGGCTGCGGCAGTGGACGCTCTGACGGTGCCGTGAATTTACCAGTTTGTATACTGTACCTGTTTCCTCCAATTCCTCTCATTCCCAGAGTTCTAAAAAGACTCAAAAAGGAAAGCGTTCGGGCAATTCTCATTGCCCCATATTGGCCTCGAAGGGCCTGGTATGCAGACCTACTGCCATGTCTCTGGAGGAACCCTGACCTCTGCCGGTTCTCAAGGGCCTTCTTCAACAAGGACTGTTTGTCTATCCAGACTTACTGCAGCTACGTTTGATGGCTTGGAAGTTGAGAGGGAGATTTTAGCCAGAAAAGGTCTCCCATCCATTTCCACTATGGTCTGGGCCCGTAAGGTGGTCACGTTAAAACATTACCACCGTATCTGTAAGAAAAATGTTTCATGGTGTGAGGGTAGAAAATATGCTCCTGCGGAGTTTCGACTGGGCCATTTTCTGCTCTTCCTGCAAGCAGGCGTGGATAAGGGCCTAAGGTTGGGCTCCATCAAAGTCAGATTTTGGCTGTCTATCTTCTTGCAGAAACAACTAGCAGTACTGCCGGAAGTACAGACATTCCTAAAAAGTGTTCTTCACATTCAGCCACCTTTTGTCCCTCCCACGGCTCCGTGGGATCTCAGTGTGGACTTTGAACCCTTGAAAAGGGTGGACTTGAAATATCTAAGTTGGAAGACCCTCATGTTGCTGGCTTTGGCCTCTGCAAGTCGTGTGTCAGAATTGGGGGCCTTATTCTGTAAGAGCCTGTATTTGATATTTCACATGGATATGGCGGACCTCAGGACTCGCCCGCAGTTATTGCCAAAAGTGGTGTCGGCCTTTCACGTAAATCAGCCAATAGTGGTTCCACTGTTGGCTGACACATCAGTTGCTCCAAAGTCCCTGGACTTTGTGAGGGCTTTTAAAATTAACGTCAAGGGGACGGTTCGTCACAGGAAATCAGACTTGCTTTTTGGTGGTCATTCTGAGTTGATCGCAGCCAGCAACTTTTTGCTGCTGCTGCGATCAACTAGCCCAAGCCTATGGGGGAGTGTATTTTAGCTTAGCAGGGCTGTGATTGCTTGTGCAGCCCTGCTAAGCTAAAAAAAATTCAAGCAGAACAAGAGTAGCGCTGGACATACTTATCCTGTGCGACGATCTCGGCGATGCTGGGGCCGGCTTTGACGTCAGACATCGGCCCTCTGTTCTCCTGGACACGCCTGCGTTTTCTGCACCACTCCCCGAAAACGGCAGGCAACGGTCTGGTGACGCCCAGGAATGCCTTCTTTCTGTCAATCTTCTTGCGGTCGGCTCTGCGACTGCTTTCTCCGGCGACAGGGGTGCGCAGTGCGGCCGCCACACATGCGCATTCCAGACCCGTTCGCACTGCAGCAACAAACCGCTGCATGCGAACGGGTCGGAATGACCCCCTTTGTCTTTTATGATGCTACGAAAATTGGTCATCCTGCTTCTAAGCAGTCAATTGCTTGTTGGCTCAGGTTGACCATTCAACAAGCCTATTCTTAGGCAGCATTGCCACTGAGTTCTATCCAGGCCCACTCCACAAGGTCGATTGGTTCTTCCTGGGCGGCTGCCTGGGGCGTCTCGGCCTTACAGTTGTGACGTGCAGCTACTTGGTCTGGTTTGAACACGTTCGTAAAGTTCTATAGGTTTGACACCTTGGCCAGAGATGACCTTCAGTTTGGTCAGGCGGTTTTACAGGGGTCTCAGCACTCTCCCACCCATTCTGGGAACTTTGGGAATTTCCCATTGTACTAATGTCATCCCAGTATCCACTAGAACGTTAGAGAAAATAGGAATTTACTGTAATACCTACCGGTAATTCCTTTTCTCATAGTCCGTAGTGGATACTGGGCGCCCGCCTCATTGCTTCGTGTTCCTGCTTGCCTGGTTGTAAGTGTTCTTGGTTGGGTCTGCTGTTGCTGTCCCTGTTCCTTGTTTGGGTAGCGTTGCTTTCCTTGTTATAGTTAGCGTAGCAATCCTCTGTTCTGGTTAGCGCTGCTATCTTTTATTACTGTTGTGTGTTGGTTCCTTACCTCACCGCTTTCCTTGTATTTCCTTCTCTCATGGTATGCCTGTCTCCTCTGGCACAGTTTTCCTAGACTGAGTCTGGTGGAGGGGCATAGAGGGGAGGAGCCAGCACACACTAATGATTTCTTAAAGTGCCAGGCTCCAGTGGACCCAATCTATACCCCCCATGGTACTAATGTCATCCCAGTATCCACTACGGACTACGAGAAAAGGAATTACCGGTAGGTATTAAATTCCTATTTTTTTACTTATTTTTAAGGCACTTTATGAAACCTTAAATAATAATGCTTTTATAATGTGAATTTTGACATTTGTTTCCTCCCAGCTTATGAGATGGATAATTAGTGAGATCAGTGCCGTATGGAGAATATATAATGGAAATGTGACAGATAAGAAAGACACATCGGCAGATCTGCCAGTGCTGGCATGGAAGCCATGGGAGCACGTCTATGCCCTTTGTAAAGCCGTGAAGGGGCACATGCCTCTGTATAACAGCTATGGGAAATATATTGTGAAACTATATTGGATGGTAAGTAATTTTTTACATGTTATATGAAATGTGTGGTTAGATTATGGGCAAATCTATTTTTTTTACTGTAAAGTATACAGCGATTAATATTTAGCATTCAGAGATGAGGATTATTAATTTAACATGACTATGACTTTTCATTTAATCTGTATACAAATTATAACACAACTCATAAAAAAACAATCCCTGATAAATCACCCATTTTCATGATCGTGGCCACAAAAACACATGGGTCCTGCAACTCCATCATATATTTCTATATATCTACCAATCTGAGAGATTTTGTGAGTATATTACGTAAGAGGATGTGTAAGAATTCTCTGCTAAAGCAAAAAATGATTTATAAACTAAATAAACTGTTTTGGTTAACTATATGCGTGTAATCACCATAGTTCTACTATATTTTGTGTGTTAGCTCTGTCCATGCAGCAGATCAGATGGGATCCCAAAACCCAGGTGTCTCAGTAGCAGTTACACTCTTGTATTATGTAAATGGCCACTCAGAGTGGCAAATTAGTGCTGCCGCAACAACCAACATGTGTTCTAACGGGTATGGTATTGAAGGTCGACCACACTTAGGTCGACAGTGTCTAGGTCAACAGGTCAAAAGGTCGACATACGTTTTTAAATCTTTTTTGGTGTTGTTTTCGCTGTACAGTGACCGGGAACCCCAATTAGTGCACCGGGTCTCCTTCGGGCAAGGTGCCTCGCTGTGCTCAGGTTACCGTTCCTAATCATAGTCCACATGGATCATAAAGTAGGAAAAAGTTCAAAAAAAGAATAAAAATGTGAAAAACTCATATTGACCTTTTAACCTGTCGACCTAGAACATGTCAACCTAGAGACCCTGTGACCTAGAAACCCTGTCGACCAATAGTGGTCGATCTAGACACTGTCGACCTAAGTCTTATCGACCTGTATATTTGACACTGGGGGCACGTGAGTACCTGGCACTGTGGGGGAATATCTGGCACTGGGGGGGTATATGTGTACCTGGCACATGGGGGGGGGGCTATATTTGGCACTGGGGGCATGTGAGTACCTGGCACTGTGGGGGAATACCTGGCACTGGGGGCATATGTGACACTGGGAGCACGGCCCTAGCAACAAGCACTACCCCCTAGCAACGAGCATGACACCCAGTGCATGAAACCCCTGGCAACGAGCATGACACCCTGAGCATGAAAATCCCTGGCACCGTGCATGGAACCAAGAGTATGAAACCCATGGCAACGAGCAGGTAATTTAAAAGTAATTAGAAGCCTTACTGTAGAACTTAATGTGTAATGGGCATTACGGTGTGTGGCATAATGTATCACGGACATTGCGGTGTGTGTCATAATGTGTCACAGGCATTACGGTGTGTGGCATACTATATCACGGGCATTGTGGTATGTGGTATAATGTCTCAGGGGCATTGCAGTGTGGCATAATGTATAACGGGCATTGCGGTGTGTGGCATAGGGTATAACGGGCATTGCGGTATGTGTCATAGGCATTACGGTGTATGGTATACTATATCACGGGCATTGTGGTATGTGGTATAATGTTTCAGGGTCATTGCAGTGTGTGGCATAATGTATCACGGACATTGCGGTGTGTGTCATAATGTGTCACAGACATTGTATGTGCTATAATGTATCAGGGGCATTGCAGTGTGTAGCATAATGTATAACGGGCATTGCGATTCCTGTCATAATGTGTCACAGGCATTACGGTGTGTGGCATAATGTGTCATGTGCATTATTGTGTGTGGCATAATGTCTAAGGGCCATTGCAGTATGTGGCATAATGTATACTGGGCATTACTATAAGGAGGAAAAAGGACAAATAATGTATGGGGCATGAATCAGGATTATTTTTCTTTCCTGTGGTGGCTAACGTCTGGGCGTGCAGGTTGCAAAACTGGGGTATACGGTAGTCTTTTCCTGCAATGCCACGCCCCTTTATGCGAAGCCACGCCCATTTCAACAAAGCCACTCCCCTTTTTGGTGCCGCGCGCGTGTTTGTCCCTTTACAAGTGCCAATTATGCGGGATATGGGGGATATGAGGGATATGGGGGGGGGGGGGGGCACCGAAAAAATTTTTGGCGTGGGGGAGAAAAATTTCTAGTTACGCCACTGGGCTGTTCCCAATTTAGTGTTGGGTCTGCTCGTTCAATTTGGACACTTGGTGGTATACAGTAGTTAACAGATTATAATCCTGTAGTATTACTGGTTCCAAAACATGAAGCAAATGAGACTGCTTCCAAAATGAATGCTCTGTGTACTTGAACCTAAGGACCATTCAAGATGTTTCAGATTTTTCCTTGCAGCTTTCTGGTCACAATTGACATGAATATTCTGTAACAGATTTAGGGGGTCATTCAGAACTGGATGCAGCCACGTGTTCGCATCAACAGGGTCTGCGAACGCACAGTGGCTTTAGTGTGCACGCGTGCCCCTTCACTAGGCGCTCGCATCCCAGAAGGATGTGAGCGAATAGTGATTGACAGCAGCAGGTGTGGCGTTTCGGCATTGCGGGGGACTGGTCCAGCATGGTGGCATGGTGGGTGAGGTTAGAGCTCAGAGAGAGAGAAATCAGGAAAGGTGCATGTTGTATTCTGATGTACCTTTCATTATTGCAATGAATCATCAAGTTTGTTGATTATGTATTTCATGTATTAGGGGTATATTCAATAAGAGTCAGGTCCATTCCGACATGCAGTTGTCGGAATGGACCCGACAACCCCTATTCAATGGGGGGTCCTGTCCTGCCGCTGCTGTCAGTGGCTACCGGGTGCGCTGACAGCAGCTGCGGGGGGAGCTGGGCTGCTGCGAGGGGAGCTGGGCGGCTGCGTGCGGCAGTGGGAGCTGCCACGGCGGCCGGCAGAGGTGATGTCTGTGGTGGCGGGGGGAGCTGAGCGGCTGCATGCGGAGCTGCCACGGCGGAGGTGATGTCTGTGGTGGCTGGGGAGGCACTGCAGGGAGAGAGGTGCCTGGCCAGGGGACGGTCATCAAGGTACTTCTCATGCCCGATCCCCGCAGCCCGCCGCATCGCTCCCCCCCCCCCCCCTTCTCCTCACCTCAATCCAACTTGTTTTCAAGTCGGATTGAGTTTGTCAGAAACGGGGCTAAAACCTGTCGTGTTTGGCCCCGCTTCCGACGAGGCACGCTGATCGGCGGCTGAAGCCGTCGTTCCGCGTGCATTCCGACAAGTCAGAAAGAACGGGGCTGTAATTAATAGGTCGGAACCCCTTCTGACCTAAAACTGTTGGAAGCCAGCGTCTTTCCGACAAGATGGCAGCTTCCGACAGTTATTGAATATACCCCTTAATGGTAAAACTTGCATTATTACAGATAGACAAAGGCATCAGCTCCTCATGGCTGTTGTTCTTCTCCTTCCACTCTCTCTGTATCTACTTCCTGATCACATGTCCTTTTGTGCTGCAGTATTCTTAAAGATACACTACCTCATCTTACTATTACTTGACAATGCACATAAACTATCTATATACATAAGATACTACATCTCCCCCTTCTTTTCATATATTTGCTTTAAGACACTTAATATTGAATTTACATTCAACTAAGTAATGCATTTATGAAATTAAACTTATAACGGGTGTAGTAGGGTATGCCGGCGGCCGGGCTCCCGGCGGCCAGCATACCTGCGCCGGAATCCCAACCACCAGCATACCGACAGCTGGGCGAGCGCAAATGAGCCCCTTGCGGGCTCGCTGCGCGCGCCACGCTATTTATTCTCCCTCCAGGGGGGTCGTGGACCCCCAAGAGGGAGAAAAAGTGTCGGTATGCCGGCTGTCGGGATTCCGGCGCCGGTATACTGTGCGCCGGGATCCCGACAGTCGGCAAACTGAAGACCACCCCTTATAACAATATATTACCTGTACCTGAGCAGGAACATTAACCCAATACACATGAAACTGGAATACCTTCTAGAACAACTAGTTACGATTTATAAAGTAAGAGTCATATCTGCTCAATAATCCTGGCAGAAGGTTTGATGACTCTGCCTTCTTTAGTCTGGATATGTGATCGTTCACTCAAAGAAGTAGACTCCATAATAGGATCACTTGGTGCTGAGGATGCTAAAGGTACTGTGATGACATCCTCTTGACTTGGTACAACAGAAGATAAAGATGGAAATATCTTCTTGAAATGGGACACATTCCTTGTCACTGTTTGAGTGTCATTTCCTGCAACAATCATCGTTCCTTTCCTTTTCACTACAGTTAGTGGACTTGGGTGAAAAGCAGTCATATCCTTGCATACTATTTGTTTCTCCAAAACATGATCTCCCTCTTGTAAGTCAGAAACAGTAACCGTCCATTTCCGATCTGCATATGGTTTAGCCGTTTGTTTATCGGCAGAATCCGTCTTCCGAACCAGACGATCTTTAGATGAAGGAGTCAAATTAATTTCCGGAAGTGTGGATCTGATCACTTTTCTTTGAAACATTAATGTATGAGGAGAGACATTTGTTGTGGAATGATGCACTGAATGATATTGTGACCAAAAAAATTTGAGCTTCTGTTGAAGAAATATGCATTTATCTTAATTCAGTGTTTAATTCCTGTCTTGAAGAAATTGAAACACTTGACACAGAGCCACATCATGTTCCGGGCGTGTTGCTCCAAAAAACAATATCATCACTGTAATTGATGGCATTTTGAACTGACTGTATAACTTGACGGATAGTATTTTGAAACACCTCTGCTGCAGACACAATTACAAATGACAGTCGTTTGTATCTTCGTAACCCAACATGAGTTGGGAATGTTGTTATTTGTGGTGACTCTTCATCAAGTTCCAGTTGGTGATAACCTTTATTTAAATCCATTTTCAAAAAGAAACATGCACCTGTTAGTCTATGTATAATATCATCCATAGTTGGAGTAATACGGCGCTCTCTTTTAATTGTAACATTAGGACGACGCATATCAACACGTATTCTCACTGCATTTGGTTGACCAGATTTGGGCACAACCAGTCAACCACACTAGGTGATACCCATGGTTTTGGGCCAGACACCTTTTCAGTGATATCTAAGTCTTCAAGAGTTTGCATTTCCTCTTCCACTTGTTTCCTTATGTTGATAGGAATGCACAGATGTTCTTGAGGAATCGGTATAACAAAGTGATCAATGTGAAGATGAACTTGATAGTATTTAAGTTTTCCGATGCCGTGAAAAAGATGATCATACTCCTGTAGTAAAACATCCACATCATTTTGGAGTGGTTTTATTTCATTCAAGACAGGAGTGGAATTGGGAGTGTTGTGTACAGTATGACAGGAGCAGAATTGTGAGTTTGTATAATTTGTATAAGACCCAGCTCTGATGCAATATCAAATCCCAAGAGATTTCCTTTTGCATATTTAGTGACAAAAAAATAAGGCTTTTGTCATTTTTGTGTTCAACAACTTCAAAAGAACCCTGTAAGGGAAAGGGTAATTTATTACCATAAGTGAATATTTTTTACCGATGTTGGATTCAAAACCACCTGCCATGTAGCTTCTTGAAACTGGTAGCATACATTAGATTTACATAAGCCCTGGAATCTGTTAGAAATTCAACAGAAGTGTTGTCTACGGTGATGTCAGTTTTTGGACTGCCCTTGTTTTTTTCCAACCTGATGAATCATGTAGATAAAGCCTTCTGGTGTATCATCACTGTCAGATGAGTCTGCAGAGACGATGTAGAATGTTGAGCCACACAACGCACTGTTTTTCTCCTGGATTTAAACTGCTGTGAAGACTGTTTGGGTGTAGATTTTGTTTCTTTAGATTTGCAGACTGAGGAAAAGTGATTCATTTTGCCACATGCAGTGCAAATTTTGCCAGTGGCAGGACAGACTCCTGAATGTGGACTCCTTTACTTATCGTTCAGTTGGGGGGCAAAGTTCCCCTTACACTAGAATGATTAGTTTGGAAAAATCATGCATGTTTGATTTTCCAGCTAGTTTAAATGACCATTTTTAGACATTTTTCAGCATGTGGGACCACACGAATAATTATCATTTGCTCCCACACACTGCCCGATTATCATTCCAACCAACCAACTAGTTTAATTGATTACAAAGCTTTTGCTGGGCCAATTTAAATAAGATATAAAAGATATAGGGGGGAATTCAAATGTTTGAAAAGTCGGTTGGGTGTCTGTTTTTTCCTGTCTATTAGATAGGAAAAAACAGACACCCAACTGACTTTAAAACAATCGAATACCCCCCTTATGTCAACTGTCCTGTCAGAGCCGTAACAAGATTTTTTTGTGCCCTGTGCCAGAGAGAGAATTGGTGCCCCCCCCCCATTTCTTTCAATAGGGACATAAGGCACATGTCTCGTGGGGAAGGGGCATGACAAGATTGATCCCAAAGAAAGCCCATGCTACGATGCCCCTTCCCACAGTATATATATATCAGTATATATATATATATATATATATATATAGGAACTTGAGGGGATGACCGGCACTCCAAACATTAGGTTCAAATGGCTATGGTGCTCTCTCCGTGCAGATCAAACAGATACCAGAAAATTGAGCGGCACACATAGACTTCATAACCCACTTATCACCGGCGTGGACAAAGAATCATCGAGCCAGTGGTATATTCTAACGTTTCATGTCTTTTATGACATTTTGTCAAGGATACAACCAGAACACATAACAATACAAACTTTTATAGTAACTCACCAAAGTGTAACGCGCTGCCGTCCCGCTCTGTGCTGTGGCGCGATGACGTCATTCTCATGCGCGTTAGCGCTGACGTCCCGGCTCCTAGCAACGAGGTGCGCGGCTGCCGTGCTCCCATCACCTTGGAAACACTGATAAAGATATAAAACAAAAACATGTCAGATGCGGCTGCAGGGAGCAAAAGAGAGAAAGGACAGCTCTAACGATGCATATTAAACACCTATAGATGCAATTAAATTAGCAAACACCTGTCAGTATAATTTATACAGAATGTATACATTGTAAAACTACATAAAGCAGTTTAAAGAACATTGATCATTCAGCCCCAGAGGGTGCAAGGTTTGCAATTTCTGGATCCACATAGCTTCCTTCTGGAGCAAAAGACGTCCCCTATCCCCCCCTCTGCTGTCTAATGGCACATGGTCTATCATCTTGTATTTCAGGCTGGCTAAACTGTGTCTAAAATTCTTAAAGTGTCTGGCAACAGGTTGCTCTTGATCCGTTCCTGCCAACGCATGGCGAATAGAGGTTCTATGCATGGCCATGCGCTCCTTAAATTGCCTTATCGTTTTTCCGATATACAGTAGCCCACACGGGCACTTGATGTAATAAACCACGTATTTTGATGAGCATGTCAACGGATACCTGATGTAAAACTTTTTGCCAGACCTGGGGTGAAAGAAAGTGTCCCCTGTGTCCAAAAAACTACAGGTAGTACACCCTAAACAACGATGATTGGCAGGTTTTTTTGACAGGAAATGTCCTGGAGGTTTTGGTTTTCATTTTGAGACATCATTATCAACTACATAATTTTTTATATTTTTACCTCTTCGCTGGCCAATCATGAGATGCTTGTTGTAAAGTGCGGGTAACTCCTGTTCTGTGTTCACTAGAGGCCAGAAACGCTTAGCAGCTGCGTTGATCTTACTGCTAGCGGTAGAGAAATCGGTGACCCAAATAATGGAATCTTGAAGTTTAGAGGGTCCTGGCAATTCAAGGGCCTTGGCTCTTGAGGTAAGCAATACCTTCTGCATCATTTGCTTTAAAGATCTAGGATTGTATCCTCTAGCTATAAATTTATTCATCATTAAATTAAGTTGTATTTTTAGATCTTGTGTGTCACTGCAAATTCTCAAAGCTCTCATAAACTGTGAAAACGGAAGTCCTTGTTTAAGGGACCTGGCGTGATGACTCTCCACCCTCAAAAGGGTGTTGCGGTCAGTCTGTTTGTGGTAGACCGAAGTATGAAACGTGCCATTGCGGATGGAGATGGAGACATCCAAGAAATTTATATTGCAGTTGCTAATATTGTAGGTGAACTTGATGCAGTCGTCTAGCTGGTTGATAGACTTCATCATAGAGATAAAGAGCTCCTTGCTTCCAGTCCAAAGGACAAAAATATCGTCTATGTAACGATAATAGCTGTGTATAAATTGTGAAAAAATCGGATCCACGAAAAATAAATCTTGTTCCAATGCGAACATGAATGCGTTCGCATAGCTGGGTGCCACGCAAGACCCCATTGCGCAGCCCAGTCTTTGAATGAAGAATTTTCCGTCGTACTGGAAGTAATTTCTTGTTAACGTTAGTTCGAGGAGATTCATAAAAAAATCTAAATCGGGTCCTTGATAATGTGGGTTATTAGTAAGTAGTCGCCTAGTAGCAATTAAGCCCCTGTTGTGTGGGATGCTTGTATATAGGCTGACTACATCTATGGTAGCCAGCCACCAATGCGTTTCAACCCTCGGGATCACCAGTAGTTTTAACAAGAACGATGTGGTGTCCTTTAGAAACGTTCTCTCATTCTGCACTACTGGTTGTAGATATGTGTCCAGGAACTTAGAGATTCCATAGAATAAAGAATCCCTAGCCGAAATGATCGGCCAACCAGGGGGATTACTGGCATCTTTGTGCAACTTGGGTATGGTGTAAATCAATGGAATCCTAGGGTGTTCCACCGTGAGAGAATCACACACCTTTTATGTAATAATGTTGTCTTGAACTGCTGCAGTGAGAAGAGTGTCAAGTTCCTTCTTGAAGACAGTGGTGGGGTCCTGTTCCAAAGGACTATAGACATTAGACTGATTAAGTTGCCTCTCAATTTCTAGTTTATAATTTGAAAGATCTTGAACAACAATGCCCCCACCCTTATCTGCGGGGCGTATAATGATATCCGTATAAGAGCTCAAGTTCTTGAGGGCAATTTTTTCGCCTTTGGTGAGGTTGCTGTGTCTGGGGAAATTTGTTTCCACACAATTCTCCATTGTCTTCCCCAACTGCGAGGTGAAACATTTAATGGCAGGGTTGTTCGATGCAGGGTGAAATGTGGATGTTTTCTTAATAATGGTTTGAGCGGTGCTATTCGCCCTGGTGTCACCAAAGAACTCCTTAAGTCTAAGCTGTCTACTGAGGCACTGTAAATCAACCTTGTTTTTCAATGCATTTGGTCTGTTGGTGGGCACAAAGGATAGTCCTTTGTTAAGGACTGACAGTTCATCCAAGGTCAGAGATTTAGATGATAAATTAAAGACTACGTCTTTTTGTACTTCTTTTTTCCTTTGTCTTGCCCACTGGCCTCCACGTCTTGTGCAAGATCTTCTACCGAGCTGGCTTTGGCCCGGGTAGTGACCCCTAAAGGGAGTCTCTTCTTTGTTGCTTTAGAGCCTATACCCGAGGACTCACCATCGCTGGTTGATGTAGCTCCCCCGCTGGAATTATCTGTATCCAGACGGTGTTGTTTCCTATATCGATTAGGCTTGTTTCTGTTGGGTTGTTAAAAATGGGGTTTCTGATTGACCCATGCGTAAACCCGATGTTCTTCATAATCCTTTTCGACCGTAATGCGTTTTTTCCTTTTAAATGCTACTAAGTCTGCTTTGTATTTAGCAATTTGTTCGGAAAGTTGTTCCATCCACTTATTCTCGGTATCCTGTTTCAGCTTCTCCAAGTTGTTAATTTCAAATTGCTCTATTTTGGATTTGATAATTTTTAACTCCCTCCCGGCCTCCTCTATGACCAGGAGAATTAAATCGTACGAATATTTGTTTAATATTGCCGCCCACAGGCGGCAGAACTCAACGTTGAAGCGGCCTATAGTCGGGATGTTCCGGACCCGGAATCCCCTCGGAATTCTCTTGTCTCTATAATAGTCAGACAGACTGACTCCATGTAGATAATAGTCTATTTCTCTAACGTCCTAAGTGGATGCTGGGGACTCCGTAAGGACCATGGGGAATAGCGGCTCCGCAGGAGACTGGGCACATCTAAAGAAAGCTTTAGGACTAACTGGTGTGCACTGGCTCCTCCCCCTATGACCCTCCTCCAAGCCTCAGTTAGATTTCTGTGCCCGACGAGAAGGGTGCACACTAGGGGCTCTCCTGAGCTTCTTAGTGAAAGTTTTAGTTTAGGTTTGTTATTTTCAGTGAGACCTGCTGGCAACAGGCTCACTGCATCGAGGGACTAAGGGGAGAAGAAGCGAACTCACCTGCGTGCAGAGTGGATTGGGCTTCTTGGCTACTGGACATTAGCTCCAGAGGGACGATCACAGGTCCAGCCTGGATGGGTCCCGGAGCCGCGCCGCCGGCCCCCTTACAGAGCCAGAAGAGCGAAGAGGTCCGGAAAAATCGGCGGCAGAAGACGTTCCTGTCTTCAATAAGGTAGCGCACAGCACTGCAGCTGTGCGCCATTGCTCTCAGCACACTTCATACTCCGGTCACTGAGGGTGCAGGGCGCTGGGGGGGGCGCCCTGAGACGCAATAAAACATGACAGAAATACCTTACATGGCAAAAAATACATCACATATAGCTCCTGGGCTATATGGATGCATTTAACCCCTGCCAGAATATACAAAAAACCGGGAGATAAGGCCGCCGTAAAGGGGGCGGAGCCTATCTCCTCAGCACACTGGCGCCATTTTCCCTCACAGCTCAGTTGGAGGGAAGCTCCCTGCTCTTCCCTGCAGTCACTACACTACAGAAAAAAGAGAGGGGGGCACTAATTAGGCGCAGTATTAAAACATACAGCAGCTATAAGGGGAAAAACACTTATATAAGGTTATCCCTGTATATATATAGCGCTCTGGTGTGTGCTGGCATACTCTCCCTCTGTCTCCCCAAAGGGCTAGTGGGGTCCTGTCCTCTATCAGAGCATTCCCTGTGTGTGTGCTGTGTGTCGGTACGTTTGTGTCGACATGTATGAGGAGAAAAATGATGTGGAGACGGAGCAGAGTGTCTGTAACAGTGATGTCACCCCCTAGGGGGTCGACACCTGAGTGGATGAACTGTTGAAAATTACGTGACAGTGTCAGCTCTATATAAAAAAACAGTGGTTGACAAAAGACAGCCGGCTACTCAGCTTGTGCCTGTCCAGACGTCTCATAGGCCGTCAGGGGCTCTAAAGCGGCCGTTACCTCAGATGGCAGATACAGACGCCGACACGGATACTGACTCCTGTGTCGACGGAGAAGAGACAACCGTGATTTCCAGTAGGGCCACACGTTACATGATTGAGACAATGGAAAATGTTTTTATACATTTCCGATAATACGAGTACCACCAAAAAGGGGTATTATGTTCGGTGAGGGAAAAACTACCTGTAGTTTTCCTGAATCTGAGAAATAAAATGAGGTGTGTGATGATGCGTGGGTTTCCCCCCGATAACAAATTTCTTAAAAAGTATTGGCTGCATACCCTTTCCCGCCAGAGGTTAGGGTGCGTTGGGAAACACCCCCTAGGGGGGATAAGGCGCTCACACACTTGTAAGAACAAGGGCTCTACCCTCTCATGAGATGGCCGCCCTTAAGGATCCTGCTGATAGAAAGCAGGAGGGTATCCAAAAAGGTATTTACACACATACTGGTGTTATACTGCGACCAGCTATCGCCTCAGCCTGGAGGTGCAGTGCTGGGTTGGCATGGTCGGATTCCCTGACTGGAAATATTGATATCCTAGATAAGGATAGTATATTATTGCCTATAGAGCATTTAAAAGATGCATTTCTATATATGCATGATGCACAGCGGAATAATTGCCGACTGGCATCAAGTATAAGTGCGTTGTCCAAGTCTACCAGTAAAATGGTCAGGTGATGCGGATTCCAAACGGCATTTGGAAGTATTGCCTTTGAAAGGGGACATTTGGGGTCGGTCTTTTAGACCTGGTGGCCACGGCAACAGCTGGGAAATCCACGTTTGTACCCCAGGTCGCCTCTCAAAATAAGACGCCGTATTATCAGGCGCAGTCCTTTTTTGGCAAGCGGACAAAAGGTTCCTCTTTTCTGCTCGTGACAGAGGGAGAGGAAAAAGGCTGTAGAGATCAGCCAGTTCCCAGGAACAGAAACCCTTTCCCGCCTCTGCCAAGCCTTCAGTATGACGCTAGGGCTTTACAAGCTCAGGCACGGTGGGGGCCCGTTCTCAATGAATTTCAGTGCGCAGTGGGCTCACTCGCAAGTAGACCCCTGGATCTTTCAGGTAATATCTCAGGGGTACATATTGGAATTCGAGACGTCTCCCCCTCGCCGTTTCCAAAAGTCGGCTTTACCGACGTCTCCCTCTGACAGGGAGGCAGTTTTGGAAGCCATTCACAAGCTGTATTCCCAGCAGGTGATAATCGAGGTACCCCTCCTGCAACAGGGAACGGGGTATTATTTCACACTATTGTGGTACCGAAGCCAGACGGCTCGGTGAGACCGATTCTAAATCTAAAATCTTTGAACACTTACATACAGAGGTTCAAATTCAAGATTGAGTCACTCAGAGCAGTGATTGCGAACCTGGAAGAAGGGGACTACATGATGTCTCGGGACATCAAGGATGCTTACCTTCATGTCAAAATTTACCCTTCTCACCAAGGGTACCTCAGGTTATGGTACAGAACTGTCACTATCAGTTCAGACGCTGCCGTAGGGATGGTCCACGGCACCCCGGGTCTTTACCAAGGTAATGGACGAAATGATATCCCTTCGAAGGAAGGGAAATTTAGTTATCCCTTACTTGGACGATTCCCTGATATGGGTAAGATCCAGGGAACAGTTGGAGGTCGGTGTAGCACTATCTCAGGTAGTGTTGCGGCAGCACGATTGGATTCTCAATATTCCAAAATCGCAGCTGGTTCCGACGACTTGTCTTCTGTTTCCTAGGGATGATCCTGGACACAGTCCAGAAAAAAGGTGTTTCTCCCGGAAGAGAAAGCCAGGGAGTTATCCGAGCTAATCAGGAACCTCCTAAAACCGAACCAAGTCTCAGTGCATCAATGCACAAGGGTTCTGGGTAAAAATGGTGGCTTCCTACGAAGCAATCCCATTCGTTAGATTCCACGCAAGAACTTTCCAGTGGAACCTACTGGACAAATGGTCCGGGTCGCATTTTCAGATGCATCAGCGGATAACCCTGTCGCCAAGGACAAGGGTATCCATCCTGTAGTGGTTGCAGAGTGCTTATCTTCTAGAGGGCCGCAGATTCGGCATTCAGGACTGGGTCCTGGTGACCACGGATGCCAGCCTGCGAGGCTGGGGAGCAGTCACACAGGGAAGGAATATCCAGGGCTTAGGGTCAAGCCTGGATACATCACTTCACATAAATATCCTGAAGCTAAGGGCCATTTACAATGCTCTAAGCTTAGCGAGACCTCTGCTTCAAGGTCAGCCGGTGTTGATCCAGTCGGCCAACATCATGGCAGTCACCCACGTAAACAGACAGGGTGGCACAAGAAGCAGGAGGGCAATGGCAGAAGCTGCAAGGATTCTTCGCTGGGCGGAAAATCATGTGATAGCACTGTCAACAGTATTCATTCCGGGAGTGGACAACTGGGAAGCAGACTTCCTCAGCACGACCTCCACCCGGGAGAGTGGGGACTTCACCCAGAAGTCGTCCACATGATTAAAAAACTCGACAGGTATTGCGCCAGGTCAAGAGACCCTCAGGCAATAGTTGTAGACGCTCTGGTAACACAGTGGGTGTACCAGTCAGTGTATGTGTTCCCTCCTCTGCCTCTCATACCCAAGGTACTGAGATTGATAAGATGGAGAGGAGAAAGCACTATATTCGTGGCTCCGGATTGGCCAAGAAGGACTTGGTAACCGGAACTTCAAGAGAGGCTCACGGAGGATCCGTGGCCTCTACCTCTAAGAAGGGACCTGCTCCAGCAAGGACCCTGTCTGTTCCAAGACTTACCGCGGCTGCGTTTGACGGCATGGCGGTTGAACACCGGATCCTGAAGGAAAAAAGGCATTCCGGATGAAGTCATTCCTATCCTGATCAAAAGCCAGGAAGGATGTAACCGCAAAAACATTATCACCGCAATTGGCGAAAATATGTTGCGTAGTGCGAGGCCAGTAAGGCCCGACGGAGGAAATTCAACTGGGTCGATTCCTACATTTCCTGCAAACAGGAGAGTCTATGGGCCTGAAATTGGGGTCCATTAAGGTTCAGATTTCGGCCCTGTCAATTTTCTTCCAAAAAAGAACTAGCTTCAGTCCCTGAAGTTTAGACGTTTGTAAAAGGGGTACTGCATATACAGCCTCCTTTTGTGCCTCCAGTGGCAATTTGGGATCTCAATGTAGTTTGGGTTCCAAAAGTCACATTGGTTTGAACCACTTAAATCTGTGGAGTTAAAATATCTCACATGGAAAGTGGTCATGCTGTTGGCCCTGGCCTGGGCCAGGCGCGTGTCAGAATTGGCGGCTTTATCCTGTAAAAGCCCTTATCTGATTTTCCATTCGGACAGGGGGAATTGAGTACTCGTCCTCAGTTTCTCCCTAAGGTGGTTCCAGCGTTTTCACCTGAACCAACCTATTGTGGTGCCTGCGGCTACTAGGGACTTGGAGGAATCCAAGTTGCTGGATGTTGTCAGGGCCCTGAAAATATGTTTCCAGGACGGCTGGAGTCAGGAAATCTGACTCGCTGTTTATCCTGTATGCACCCAACATGCTGGGTGCTCCTGCTTCTAAGCAGACTATTGCTCGTTGGATTTGTAGTACAATTCAGCTTGCACATTCTGTGGCAGGCCTGCCACAGCTAAAATCTGTAAAAGCTCGTTCCACAAGGAAAGTGGGCTCATCTTGGGCGGCTGCCCGAGGGGTCTCGGCTTTACAACTTTGCCGAGCAGCTACTTGGTCAGGGGCAAACATGTTTGCTAAATTCTACAAATTTGATACCCTGGCTGAGGAGGACCTGGAGTTCTCTCATTCGGTGCTGCAGAGTCATCCGCACTCTCCCGCCCGTTTGGGAGCTTTGGTATAATCCCCATGGTCCTTACGGAGTCCCCAGCATCCACTTAGGACGTTAGAGAAAATAAGAATTTACTTACCGATAATTCTATTTCTCATAGTCCGTAGTGGATGCTGGGCGCCCATCCCAAGTGCGGATTGTCTGCAATACTTGTACATAGTTATTGTTACAAAAATCGGGTTATTATTGTTGGGAGCCATCTTTTCAGAGGCTCCTCTGTTATCATACTGTTAACTGGGTTCAGATCACAAGTTATACGGTGTGATTGGTGTGGCTGGTATGAGTCTTACCCGGGATTCAAAATCCTTCCTTATTGTGTACGCTCGTCCGGGCACAGTATCCTAACTGAGGCTTGGAGGAGGGTCATAGGGGGAGGAGCCAGTGCACACCAGTTAGTCCTAAAGCTTTCTTTAGATGTGCCCAGTCTCCTGCGGAGCCGCTATTCCCCATGGTCCTTACGGAGTCCCCAGCATCCACTACGGACTATGAGAAATAGAATTATCGGTAAGTATATTCTTATTTTCCTTCTGATGTAGTTTAAGCAGTTGTTGATAAACTTGTTGCACGGACTCCACATTGCCCCCTGCTTTTTCCATATTATCTTTGAAAAAAATGGCATCTGCCTCAGGTTCAGAGAAACTTAAAACCGCTTCTGGTACAAGGGTTATGTTGGAAAATCCATCATCAAAGGCATCTGCAGCTGGACGTGACATGTTGTATGTCATAAAAACAATGTGATTGCTATGGCAGGCAACACACTAAAGAAACACCTTGTGTAAATCCTATACAAGTGAGCGGGTGCCTTGTCCGGATACAGCGATCCGATATTTAGGAACTTGAGGGGATGACTGGCACTCCAAACATTAGGTTCAAATGGCTATGGTGCTCTCTCCGTGCAGATCAAACAGATACCAGAAAATTGAGCGGCACTCATAGACTTCATAACCCACTTATCACCGGCGTGGACAAAGAATCATCGAGCCAGTGGTATATTCCAACGTTTCATGTCTTTTATGACATTTTGTCAAGGATACAACCAGAACACATAACAATACAAACTTTTATAGTAACTCACCAAAGTGTAACGCGCTGCCGTCCCGCTCTGTGCTGTGGCGCGAGGACGTCATTCTCATGCGCGTTAGCGCTGACGTCCCGGCTCCTAGCAACGAGGTGCGCGGCTGCCGTGCTCCCATCACCTTGGAAACACTGATAAACATATAAAACAAAAACATGTCAGATGCGGCTGCAGGGAGCAAAAGAGAGAAAGGACAGCTCTAACGATGCATATTAAACACCTATAGATGCAATTAAATTAGCAAACACCTGTCAGTATAATTTATACAGAATGTATACATTGTAAAACTACATAAAGCAGTTTAAAGAACATTGATCATTCAGACCCAGAGGGTTCAAGGTCTGCAATTTCTGGATCCACATAGCTTCCTTCTGGAGCAAAAGACGTCCCCTATCCCCCCCTCTGCTGTCTAATGGCACATGGTCTATCATCTTGTATTTCAGGCTGGCTAAATTGTGTCTAAAATTCTTAAAGTGTCTGGCAACAGGTTGCTCTTGATCCGTTCCTTCCAACGCATGGCGAATAGAGGTTCTATGCATGGCCATGCGCTCCTTAAATTGCCTTATCGTTTTTCCGATATACAGTAGCCCACACGGGCACTTGATGTAATAAACCACGTATTTTGATGAGCATGTCAACGGATACCTGATGTAAAACTTTTTGCCAGACCTGGGGTGAAAGAAAGTGTCCCCTGTGTCCAAAAAACTACAGGTAGTACACCCTAAACAACGATGATTGCCAGGTTTTTTTGACAGGAAATGTCCCGGAGGTTTTGGTTTTAATTTTGAGACATCATTATGAACTACATAATTTTTTATATTTTTACCTCTTTGCTGGCCAACCATGAGATGCTTGTTGTAAAGTGCGGGTAACCCCTGTTCTGTGTTCACTAGAGGCCAGAAACGCTTAGCAGCTGCGTTGATCTTACTGCTAACGGTAGAGAAATCGGTGACCCAAGTAATGGAATCTTGAAGTTTAGAGGGTCCTGGCAATTCAAAGGCCTTGGCTCTTGAGGTAAGCAATACCTTCTGCATCATTTGCTTTAAAGATCTAGGATTGTATCCTCTAGCTTTAAATTTATTCATCATTACATTAAGTTGTATTTTTAGATCTTGTGTGTCACTGCAAATTCTCAAAGCTCTCATAAACTGTGAAAACGGAAGTCCTTGTTTAAGGGACCTGGGGTGATGACTCTCCACCCTCAAAAGGGTGTTGCGGTCAGTCTGTTTGTGATAGACCGAAGTATGAAACGTGCCATTGCGGATGGAGATGGAGACATCCAAGAAATTTATATTGCAGTTGCTAATATTGTAGGTGAACTTGATGTAATCGTCTAGCTGGTTGATAGACTTCATCATAGAGATAAAGAGCTCCTTGCTTCCAGTCCAAAGGACAAAAATTTTGTCTATGTAACGATAATAGCTGTGTATAAATTGTGAAAAATTCGGATCCACGAAAAATAAATCTTGTTCCAATGCGAACATGAATGCGTTCGCGTAGCTGGGTGCCACGCAAGACACCATTGCGCAGCCCAGTCTTTGAATGAAGAATTTTCCGTCGTACTGGAAGTATTTTTGTCCTTTGGACTGGAAGCAAGGAGCTCTTTATCTCTATGATGAAGTCTATCAACCAGCTAGACGATTGCATCAAGTTCACCTACAATATTAGCAACTGCAATATAAATTTCTTGGATGTCTCCATCTCCATCCGCAATGGCACGTTTCATACTTCGGTCTACCACAAACAGACTGACCGCAACACCCTTTTGAGGGTGGAGAGTCATCACCCCAGGTCCCTTAAACAAGGACTTCCGTTTTCACAGTTTATGAGAGCTTTGAGAATTTGCAGTGACACACAAGATCTAAAAATATAATTTAATGATGAATAAATTTATAGCTAGAGGACACAATCCTAGATTTTTAAAGCAAATGATGCAGAAGGTATTGCTTACCTCAAGAGCCAAGGCCCTTGAATTGCCAGGACCCTCTAAACTTCAAGATTCCATTATTTGGGTCACCGATTTCTCTACCGCTAGCAGTAAGATCAACGCAGCTGCTAAGCGTTTCTGGCCTCTAGTGAACACAGAACAGGGGTTACCCGCACTTTACAACAAGCATCTCATGGTTGGCCAGCGAAGAGGTAAAAATATAAAAAAATATGTAGTTCATAATGATGTCTCAAAATTAAAACCAAAACCTCCGGGACATTTCCTGTAAAAAAAACCTGGCAATCATCGTTATTTAGGGTGTACTACCTGTAGTTTTTTGGACACAGGGGACACTTTCTTTCACCCCAGGTCTGGCAAAAAGTTTTACATCAGGTATCCGTTGACATGCTCATCAAAATACGTGGTTTATTACATCAAGTGCCCGTGTGGGCTACTGTATATCGGAAAAACGATAAGGCAATTTAAGGAGCGCATGGCCATGCATAGAACCTCTATTCGCCATGCGTTGGAAGGAACGGATCAAGAACAACCTGTTGCCAGACACTTTAAGAATTTTAGACACAATTTAGCCAGCCTGAAATACAAGATGATAGACCATGTGCCATTAGACAGCAGAGGGGGGGATAGGGGACGTCTTTTGCTCCAGAAGGAAGCTATGTGGATCCAGAAATTGCAGACCTTGCACCCTCTGGGTCTGAATGATCAATGTTCTTTAAACTGCTTTATGTAGTTTTACAATGTATACATTCTGTATAAATTATACTGACAGGTGTTTGCTAATTTAATTGCATCTATAGGTGTTTAATATGCATCGTTAGAGCTGTCCTTTCTCTCTTTTGCTCCCTGCAGCCGCATCTGACATGTTTTTGTTTTATATGTTTATCAGTGTTTCCAAGGTGATGGGAGCACGGCAGCCGCGCACCTCGTTGCTAGGAGCCGGGACGTCAGCGCTAACGCGCATGAGAATGACGTCATCGCGCCACAGCACAGAGCGGGACGGCAGCGCGTTACACGTTGGTGAGTTACTATAAAAGTTTGTATTGTTATGTGTTCTGGTTGTATCCTTGACAAAATGTCATAAAAGACATGAAACGTTGGAATATACCACTGGCTCGATGATTCTTTGTCCACGCCGGTGATAAGTGGGTTATGAAGTCTATGAGTGCCGCTCAATTTTCTGGTATCTATCTATCTATCTATCTATCTATCTATCTATCTATCTATATATATATATATATATATATATATATGTATCCAATTCAAAAGAAGATGGCAGTCGGAAGCTATTTCATATGCAAAAGTCACATGTATTGAATAATATCAAACATTTTCGGGGCATCCGCCCCATCCTCAGGACAGTACAGTAACTACAACCTTTTGAATCAAATATCACTACTATTGGATGGGCACCTGAGCATGTGGGGTAGTTGATCTGAGTCCTGAGTGCCGGCAAATCGTGGATGGGTGTATATATATATATATATATATATATATGTATATATATATACACACATAATAAACACATTTATTGACCACTGCAAGAAAATGGATTTGGACACAAATCCTCTTTATACCACATTCATGCACTTAATTTGAGAGCTCGCTGCTATTCAGTTACAATACCCTTTATTTTTATTTTTTTATATTTTTTATTTAAGCATGTGCATCAGTATAAGGTACAGAAGCAGTATATAATCTGCATTTAGAGTTGAGGAGGACTACAGTATTACAGATATGACAATACAGTGTGCAACTCAAGGTAGTTGGCAAGTTCTACGAGGTATAGTTTGTGATACATATAACAAATATTCATATAGGATACACAAAGAAAGGGCAAAAATTTTACAGATATTCAGCATAGGCCGATCTTGTGATGCAATGCTTCTCACACTCCAGTTTTAAAATTTTCCAACCATATCAGGAAGAACAGGAGCTACCACCGTAGCCCATGTCCTGAGAACAGTCAACTGACTACTGAAATATAACAAAAAATGCAACAAAAAAACCAACAAGAATTAAAAAAAAAAAGTGTCAGATGTAGAGATAGAAGAGATATGGATGAGTACTGCCTTATAATAAAGGCAATGAGCCATATAATACTACATAGAATAGAAAAAAGTAGGACTCTATCCATAGTATCACAGAAGACCATTTCCATTAAATGACTAATCAGGCCCTATAACTAAGGGTATGAAATAGTTTTATAACATTATTCATGCTGACATCTAGGTTAGTAAGGCTCTGACCGTTATCATAACCAAACATGTTGTGTTGCCTGAATATAGTAACAAAAATAAAAAATAAATAAAAAATTATACTGTATGTAAGCATTACGCAGTACTACATAACCAAATGTGAGACATACAGTACATGTATAAAGGCCATATTCTGATCCATATGCTGACATATACATAACCAATAATAATATATTAGGTGACAATTGCCGTAGTTTAAATCTTAAGGGAAGGTTATATATAGGCAGGCCAGTACAGTATGAGTAAATACACTATTCAAGTGACAGCGCCTAGGGGTCCCTGGAATAAAAGCGGTGTATATGCATTGCGGGCACATACAAGTACAAGACTAGTATGGGAGACCAGTATCCAAGAGCTAGTTGTAGTCAACAATTTTGGCTCATGATAGGGAATGTCCACCACACCCAGTCCATCAGATCTCAAACAAAGAATGTTGTTAAATTGGGGGAGTTGTTTGTCAGCTTTTATCTCTCTAGTACCAGATAAATCTGTCCCCATAGTCTGAGAGGGAAGGGAGTCTACTAGAGATGTCGGGGTCCCCACCAGGGAATAGGAAACCTGGGTGTGTTTGTAAGAGGATATAGCAACTTCAGCAGGCATGGACAAAGGGGTCTTGGACTGCTGTGCAGGTCATTGTTGAGAAGGAGTGACCCGGTACTCCAAATCACAGGAGATATCCGTAACCTTGGTTACACAATTGGCCTGTGGCTCCATTGTAGTAGGCGCAGCATTTAGTGTCAATTCTATTTTAGCCATCCAGCTATCAAAATAGGACAGTAGGGTTTGGGCAATGGTTTCCGCCAATTCGGTGACTGGCAAGGGGTGAACTACAATCATTGTTAGACCTGGTTTGGTTAAAGCCTACGTTATACCCCAATGACCAGGTGGAGGACAGGAGAAACCTGAATATTAAACAAGAAGTGTGAATATCTAATAGACAATATCACAGACTACAGCAAAGAGTAGTATATGAGCCATGTCACATATGGCAAGTACAACATAGAGTGTCTCTAGGTACAGTAGATGTGCACTCAAACAATTCTATATTAGTAATCAAACTAATGAAAAGCAGGAGGAAAAGCAGTGTGACACATAAGACATTACATTCACAGTACAAGTAGCAGACTAATGGCGAAAATAGGATTTAAAACAGTATGAATAAAGACAATTTAAAGGTACTATATTAACAATAGGTGCAGTTTCTCAGAAAAATAATAGAAAGTATAAATTCCACAATGAAGGGTTAAACAGTTCACACTAATGTTCAGTCCGTAAATCTTCAGCCACTATCTGTGTGTGGAGTATACTTTACTAGGGAACCGTAATCATCCTGGAGATGCAGGTATCAAATATCAGTCCCAAAAGCGTGGGGGAGAAGATACATACAAAGGGAGTACAACGAGCAATGTCCACTATGAAGAGACCGTAAGATAGGCTCTTGTAAACACTCGTGACAAAAGCAGAGGAGTAGGTAGCAATCCACAGGCAGTCCTTTAGGGATGTCTTGATCCACTGCCCTCAGGCTATCACTGTGTGATACACGAACACAAGTCCCACGCAGGACCAGCAATAATAGGAGGCTGGCTCAGTACAGACACAGTACGTGCATGTAGTATACGGTCAGACTTGTAGGTGCAAATAAGTATCCTCAGCAATGAAGCACTCACAAAGGAGGAAGCCTGTAGACGGCACAGCACACTCCGCAAATTAAGCTGCCGGGCAAGCAAACTCCACCACAGCAGCCAGATATCTCAGGTCGCACCTGTGGAGAGGGGAGCCCGCGGGTATCACACGGCCAGTGGAAGTACAGGAGGCAGCTTTGCGCTGGAGGGTTGGATGCTGGAGGTACTTCTACTTATGGGGACTCCACAGCAGATTGTTTTCAAGAGTAGTGGAAGGGCCCCCCCTGGAGAGTACTGATAATACCGAAAGCGATCTCGTGTTGACCCACACGCAGGTTTGATCCCGAGGAGTGTGGATGAAGTGAGGGTGGGATGTCAGTAGCAGCAGAAGTTCCCAGCATCTTCCAGACTTTTGCGCCCAAGATGGCGGGGGGCGGTCATATATGCCTGCACCTTGCAGGCTTGACTCCGATGCAGAAATAGGAACTCCGGACCTGACAGCAGGCACAAATTTGTCCTGGATGTGGTGGCACTACAGCAAGCCACGGTGGAGGTAAGATTCTGCTGATAATCCCCCTGCTGAAAAGTCGAGGTCCGGAGCCCAGATAAAATGCGGCCACACTTGGTGTCCCGCTTACCGGAAGTCACAATACCCTTTATTAATTAACACATTTCAATATACCGACATACCCAGAATAGAAATCTATAACCTGTTGAATTCTAATCAAACACCCTAGTCATTGAGCTATTTGATCCTCCATAAAAACTATAAGAACTATATGAAGCTACTGTACTTGTACTTTTACAAAAAAATAATCAGCGTTGTAATTGAGCAGATCTATGTAGTGTGCAGCCACACATCCAATTTCTTGCAGGCACACACTACTTAGATCTGTTCAGCCGCAATGCTGATATTTTTTTCACAAAGTACAAGGTAAGCTTCAAATAGTTACAATTCTCTAGCTTTCTATGCAAGGGCAGATAGCTCAATGAATAGATTGACTGCAATGCCACAGGCAATGGGTACGAATCCTGGGTATGTCAGTGGACAGTGTGACTGAATAACAAAGAAATCTCAAGTTGACTGTTGTATAGGTATTAGCGACAGAAGGGGTCAGGGTAGGAGACAGTGGTCCTGTGAGACACAATGCAATGTAACTAGTGTAACTAATGTAACTAATGAATGAGACTGTGCTCATTCATTTGATATGCAACACGTGTATATCTGTGTGCGACTGAGTCACTAATCTATGGGCCTAATTCAGACCTGATCGCTTGCAAGCGATTTTTGCACTGCTGCGATCAGATAGTCGCCTCCTACAGGGGAAGGGTATTTTAGCTGTGCAAATGTGCGAACGTATGTGTAGCAGAGCTGTACAAAGTGATTTTGTGCAGTCTCTCCGTAGCCCAGGACTTACTCAGCCGCTGCGATCACATCAGCCTATCTGGGACCGGAATTGACGTCAGGAACCTTCCCTGCTAATGCATGGACACACCTGCGTTTTTCCAAACACTCCCTAAAAACGGTCAGTTGACACCCACAAACGCCTTCTTCCTGTCAATCTCCTTGTGATCACCTTGACAGCTGAGCGGCGATCTGCTTTGTACCGGTGCGCCTGCGCATTGTGGTGCATATGTTTACCCGAAAACCTGTCTACTATTCGGAATGCCGGGGTCAGTCATGTGTCTGCCATCATCCCAAACGTTGTGTTAATGTATCACACCCTCCACACCTGCTCCTGGCTCCAGTGCTGTGCTTAGGTGCATATCTTGTTTCCTGTTACACACATCAAACAGTGTAAATACTGGAGTGGACACGCACATACCGTAGCAACCAATTACTATGATTTTGGAGACCAGGGTAGACAGCCTTTGGCACTTCAGTTGCTGTGGAACTACAACCCCCATCATACTCTTCCACAGTTTTGCTGTTAGGGAAGGTTGACACTGTGGCAGGGCATGCTGTGATGTGTAGTTCCTCAGCTTGCCTACCCTTGTTATATAATATACTTGATAACTGTTACCTCTAAGCTGATAGGTTGCTATATAATTTATTTGTTTTATGTAATTTAAAAAAATAAATAAATCTGTAACCGTAAGATCCTATCTATCTATCTATCTATCTATCTATCTATCTATCTATCTATCTATCTATCTATCTATCTATCTATCTATCTATCTATCTATCTATCTATCTATCTATCTATTTTTTTTTTATTCAGCTGAAGTAACTATACTCTATACCCAATATTCCAAGTATAGGTAATCATTGGTACTACTGTACAGCATCATCATACGTAGATGAAAGATTCCATGTGTTGCAGCCACAGTAGATTGTTACTCCTACACACTTCTATACTTCTGTACCATGGCATTGTGTAACTCTAGTTCTTATTTTCTGTTTCTAGCATGCCATATTTAATTTGTGAATGCCCCATTTTAATAATACATTTTGCAGATGTTTTAGAAAGACAAATTAAGGCTTTAGTGCAGTTATTTAGGATAAATACTATGTTGCAGCTTCACTTAGCAATGACATTTATATACATACACAAGAACAAGCAACAAAGTCGGAAGCGAAGTACGCAAGTTACTAAATTAGTACAGATTATCAGTGGCTGTCACACATAACGTGTGTGCGTGGTTCCTAATCTGCAATCTTGGTGACTTCTCTTCACTTAAGCCTTCAATAATTTCACTCGACCCACAGCAGGAAAACAATGGGAGTGTTTTGTGTAGGAGAGATGGATAACTTGCTCTGAATCACAGTTTCTATTCCTGCACAGAGATTTCATTACTTCGCTTTTTCTGCTTTATTCTCAGGGGTGCTGGAGGAAAATCGTTGTGGATGATACTCTACCATTTAGCAAAGATGACAAGTTGCTACTTCCAGCAACAACATGTGAAGCTGAATTGTGGCCGATGTTATTGTCCAAGGCTATCATAAAGCTTGCAAGTGTAGAGTATGTTCCATTTTATTATCTTTTTGCAATTGTTCTAAAAAATCATAAATTTATAGAAAAATAATTTTTTTGCTGGTTATAGTTATGTACAAAAGGAGCATATGTTGCATGTTACAGGAGTCTGGCACCTTTATACAAATTTGTACAGAGGCGTAAATTCAGACCAGGCACTCGGAGACAAAATAGATGTTAGTGCCCCCAGCCAGCCCATCCCCTTCTGTCTCAACAGCCCCCCAGTGTCTCCCCAGCCAGCCCCCTTTCTGTCTCCCTAGCCAGCTTCCTTGTTGTCTCCCCAGCCAGCCCCCTTTCTGTCTCCCCAGCCAGCCTCCTTGTTGTCTCCCCAGCCAACCCCCTTTCTGACTCGCCAGCCAGCCCCCTTTCTGTCTCCCCAGCCAGCTTCCTTGTTGTCTCCCCAGCCAACCCCCTTTCTGTCTCGCCAGCCAGCCCCCTTTCTGTCTCCCCAGCCAGCTTCCTTGTTGTCTCCCCAGCCAGACCCCTTTCTGTCTCTCCAGCCAGCCCCCTTTCTGTCTCCCCAGTGAGTCCTGTTTCTGTCTCCCCAGCCAGCCCCCTTTCTGTCTCCCCAGCCAGCCCCCTTTCTCTCTCCCCATCCAAACCCCTTTCTGTATCCCCAGCCAGCCCTCTTCCTCTTTCCCCAACCAGCCCCCTTTCTGTCTCCCCAGCCAGTCCCCTTTCTGTCTCCACAGCCAGCCCCCTTTCTGTCTCCCCAGCCAGCCCTTTTTCTGTCTCTCCAGCCATCCCCCTTTCTGTCTCCACAGCCAGCCCCTTTCCTGTCTCCCCAGCCAGCCCCCTTTCTGTCTCCCCAGCCAGCCCCTTTTTGTCTCCCCAGCCATCCCCCTTTCTGTCTCCACAGCCAGCCCTCTTTCTCTCTCCCCAGCCAGCCCCCTTTCTGTCTACCCAGAGAGTCCTGTTTCTGTCTCCCCAGCAGGTCCTGTTTTTGTTAACCCAGTCAGCCTCCTTTCTCTCTCCCGAACCAGCCCTCTTTCTCTCTCCCCAGCCAGACCCCTTTCTCTCTCCCCCGCCAGCACCCTTTCTGTCTCCCCAGCCAGCACCCTTTCTGTCTCCCCAGCCAGCACCCTTCTGTCACCCCCAACAGCACGCTATCTCCCTAGACAGAACCTTCTGTCTCTCCAGCCAGCACCCTTTCTCTCTTCCCCACCAGCACCCTTTCTATCTAATGAGCCATCACCCTTCTATCACCCCAGACAGTACCCTACTATCTCCCTAGACAGCACCTTCTGTCTCTTCAGCCAGCCCTCATTCTGTCTCCCCAACCAGCACCCTTCTGTCTCTCCTCCGTCTCTGTCAGCGGTGTGGCTGGCTCTTCTGTTAGCAGTGCAGTACGTGTGGCGTCGTGGCGTCACACATGTTGTGTCACAGTAAACATAAAAACAAAAAAACTTTATTGTAGCAGTGTCTGCCCGGCCTTGCACCCTGGTCCACGATATAACTGCTGCCAGTTCCTGCTCCACTGCATTGATCAGCAAGGAGCAGACAGCGGTTATAGATTTACCTGATTTCTGGCCGCCCAGAGGCAAATGCTTTCATTGCCCACGGGAGTTCCGCCACTTACTTTGTAGCCCTCAAGCAACTTGTACTAATTACGTTAGTTTATCTGTCATGCTGCATTCTGAGGCTTTCACAAATATTTTTTTATATATAATATAATCAGTTTCTACTTTGCTCGTTTTTGTTGTGCGCATTTATAACTTACACAAGAAGACTATTCCAGCGCTCCACTGGTGGGTATATAGTATGGGGTTAGATATAAGTTAATTACACAAACTACTTCCCTAGTCTGTTGAGAGGTTTACTTTCAACTTCTTGTAGTTATTGGTGGAAAAATCTTCTCACAATACACGACTTCAGTCCACCAAGGAGAGGACTCTCAACGATGTACATAAGGAGAAAACAGAGTACCGCATAGTATAAAATCTTTAAGGTGATTCTACCAATATGTATATGTAATTGGTTTTTGAAGAATCAAAATTATCTATGCAATAGTGATTCCTTATCAATATTAAGGGTTCACCACTTGTGTGAAAACCCAAATGAGTGCTCACTTTTTTCTTACATGAGAATGGGGAAATAACACACATGGGAATCACTATCCCATAGATAATTTGGATACTTAAAAAAACAATTACCTATACAAATTGGTAGAATCACCTAAAAGATTTTATACTATGCGGAACTCTTTTTTCTCCTTATGTACATCGTTGAGAGTCCTCACTTTGGTGGATTGAAGTCATGTATTGTGAGAAGATTTTTCTACCAATAACTACATGATGTTGAAAGTAAACCTCTCAACAGACAAGGGAAGTATTTTGTGTAATTAACGTATATCTAACCCCATACTATATACCCACCAGTGGAGCGCTGGAATATTCTTTTGTGCATAAATACGTTTATATTCCAGGTAGTTGATAGCATCTGGTATATTTCAGCTGCTCCTCTCTTGTGCACCAGAGGTACAATATATTTCCTCCATTTACAGCTTACAACCAGTGATTTTTACTAAATCATATAAACAGTAGCCACAGTGGATATTTACTAGTGGCGATTTGGAAAAAACATGGGTTGTAGCAAAAGTTTACTCTATATATACCAATCCAGCAGGAGATAAAACAAAGTATGTATTTCAATAAGCATGTTATTTATTAAACACTCAATGAATGCACACTAACATTCCAGTCTCTATCCTGGCAAACACCTCAAGTTTGAAAATAATCTAGGAAATAAATTCCTTATTTTGATGATCTTCTCCCCAGGTGTCAGCAAAGATGCTGGTGGAGGACATATCCCTTCTCAGGCATTCTAAATGCTTCAAGTTCTAAGCTCTCAAATTGTATGTTATGTGGATGACACACAGAGAAGGGACAATCCAAATTTTTACCTTCAGGCGAAACATTATAGCATACCTCCCAACATGACCCTCTCCAGGAGGGACAGAATGTTCTGCCCCTGGACTTCCCTCTTAATGTATGATTGGCATCACCTGTGATGAAACACCTTTCTTATTCATTAACCTGTTCAAAACAGGTGATGGCAATCATAAATGAAGAGAAAAGTCCAG
This sequence comes from Pseudophryne corroboree, assembly GCF_028390025.1. Classification (NCBI taxonomy): domain Eukaryota; kingdom Metazoa; phylum Chordata; class Amphibia; order Anura; family Myobatrachidae; genus Pseudophryne; species Pseudophryne corroboree. The sequence goes on along the minus strand of NC_086447.1, from coordinate 685,817,982 downwards.
AAGCAGATCATTCTGTCCCTCTCGGAGAGGTAATGTTGGGAGGTATGATTATAGCTCAAGACAGTGAATCGATATGTGGGGAACAGAACCTCTTAAAGTCAGAGGCGGTCGCGGGGGGCGGGCAACTTTCCGTTTCCAGGGAGGAAATGGAACGTTGCGGGGGCGGAGCGATGCAAACGGTGGGTGGTGCGGTGCGAAAGGGGCATGTCGGGGGTGTGATTGCGGCTGCTGCGTGATGTCATACGCAGCCACCACGATGGGTAAGATTGTCCCGGGTCTCCTGCGGCTGCAAAAGACTGTAAAAAGGTTTTTTTTGAGAAATTCTATGGTGCGCCTATTTCAGAACCTCTGCCGCCTCCTACTTTTAACTAGAGATGTGCACTTGAAATTTTTCGGGTTTTGTGTTTTGGTTTTGGGTTCGGTTCCGTGGCCGTGTTTTGGGTTCGACCGCGTTTTGGCAAAACCTCACCGAATTTTTTTTGTCGGATTCGGGTGTGTTTTGGATTCGGGTGTTTTTTTCAAAAAACACTAAAAAACAGCTTAAATCATAGAATTTGGGGGTCATTTTGATCCCAAAGTATTATTAACCTCAAAAACCATAATTTCCACTCATTTTCAGTCTATTCTGAATACCTCACACCTCACAATATTATTTTTAGTCCTAAAATTTGCACCGAGGTCGCTGGATGACTAAGCTAACGGACCCTAGTGGCCGACACAAACACCGGGCCCATCTAGGAGTGGCACTGCAGTGTCACGCAGGATGGCCCTTCCAAAAAACACTCCCCAAACAGCACATGACGCAAAGAAAAAAAGAGGCGCAATGAGGTAGCTGTGTGAGTAAGATAAGCGACCCTAGTGGCCGACACAAACACCGGGCCCATCTAGGAGTGGCACTGCAGTGTCACGCAGGATGGCCCTTCCAAAAAACACTCCCCAAACAGCACATGACGCAAAGAAAAAAAGAGGCGCAATGAGGTAGCTGTGTGAGTAAGATAAGCGACCCTAGTGGCCGACACAAACACCTGGCCCATCTAGGAGTGGCACTGCAGTGTCACGCAGGATGGCCCTTCCAAAAAACACTCCCCAAACAGCACATGACGCAAAGAAAAAAAGAGGCGCAATGAGGTAGCTGTGTGAGTAAGATAAGCGACCCTAGTGGCCGACACAAACACCTGGCCCATCTAGGAGTGGCACTGCAGTGTCACGCAGGATGGCCCTTCCAAAAAACACTCCCCAAACAGCACATGACGCAAAGAAAAAAAGAGGCGCAATGAGGTAGCTGTGTGAGTAAGATAAGCGACCCTAGTGGCCGACACAAACACCTGGCCCATCTAGGAGTGGCACTGCAGTGTCACGCAGGATGGCCCTTCCAAAAAACACTCCCCAAACAGCACATGACGCAAAGAAAAATTAAAGAAAAAAGAGGTGCAAGATGGAATTGTCCTTGGGCCCTCCCACCCACCCTTATGTTGTATAAACAGGACATGCACACTTTAACCAACCCATCATTTCAGTGACAGGGTCTGCCACACGACTGTGACTGAAATGACGGGTTGGTTTGGACCCCCACCAAAAAAGAAGCAATTAATCTCTCCTTGCACAAACTGGCTCTACAGAGGCAAGATGTCCACCTCATCATCATCCTCCGATATATCACCGTGTACATCCCCCTCCTCACAGATTATCAATTCGTCCCCACTGGAATCCACCATCTCAGCTCCCTGTGTACTTTGTGGAGGCAATTGCTGCTGGTCAATGTCTCCACGGAGGAATTGATTATAATTCATTTTAATGAACATCATCTTCTCCACATTTTCTGGAAGTAACCTCGTACGCCGATTGCTGACAAGGTGAGCGGCGGCACTAAACACTCTTTCGGAGTACACACTTGTGGGAGGGCAACTTAGGTAGAATAATGCCAGTTTGTGCAAGGGCCTCCAAATTGCCTCTTTTTCCTGCCAGTATAAGTACGGACTGTGTGACGTGCCTACTTGGATGCGGTCACTCATATAATCCTCCACCATTCTTTCAATGGGGAGAGAATCATATGCAGTGACAGTAGACGACATGTCCGTAATCGTTGACAGGTCCTTCAGTCCGGACCAGATGTCAGCATCAGCAGTCGCTCCAGACTGCCCTGCATCACCGCCAGCGGGTGGGCTCGGAATTCTGAGCCTTTTCCTCGCACCCCCAGTTGCGGGAGAATGTGAAGGAGGAGATGTTGACAGGTCGCGTTCCGCTTGACTTGACAATTTTCTCACCAGCAGGTCTTTGAACCCCAGCAGACTTGTGTCTGCCGGAAAGAGAGATCCAAGGTAGGTTTTAAATCTAGGATCGAGCACGGTGGCCAAAATGTAGTGCTCTGATTTCAACAGATTGACCACCCGTGAATCCTTGTTAAGCGAATTAAGGGCTCCATCCACAAGTCCCACATGCCTAGCGGAATCGCTCCGTGTTAGCTCCTCCTTCAATGTCTCCAGCTTCTTCTGCAAAAGCCTGATGAGGGGAATGACCTGACTCAGGCTGGCAGTGTCTGAACTGACTTCACGTGTGGCAAGTTCAAAGGGCAGCAGAACCTTGCACAACGTTGAAATCATTCTCCACTGCGCTTGAGACAGGTGCATTCCACCTCCTATATCGTGCTGAATTGTATAGGCTTGAATGGCCTTTTGCTGCTCCTCCAACCTCTGAAGCATATATAGGGTTGAATTCCACCTCGTTACCACTTCTTGCTTCAGATGATGGCAGGGCAGGTTCAGGCGTTTTTGGTGTTGCTCCAGTCTTCTGTACGTGGTGCCTGTACGCCGAAAGTGTCCCGCAATTCTTCTGGCCACCGACAGCATCTATTGCACGCCCCTGTCGTTTTTAAAAAAATTCTGCACCACCAAATTCAAGGTATGTGCAAAACATGGGACGTGCTGGAATTTGCCCAGATTTAATGCGCACACAATATTGCTGGCGTTGTCCGATGCCACAAATCCACAGGAGAGTCCAATTGGGGTAAGCCATTCCGCGATGATCTTCCTCAGTTGCCGTAAGAGGTTTTCAGCTGTGTGCGTATTCTGGAAACCGGTGATACAAAGCGTAGCCTGCCTAGGAAAGAGTTGGCGTTTGCGAGATGCTGCTACTGGTGCCGCCGCTGCTGTTCTTGCGGCGGGAGTCCATACATCTACCCAGTGGGCTGTCACAGTCATATAGTCCTGAGCCTGCCCTGCTCCACTTGTCCACATGTCCGTGGTTAAGTGGACATTGGGTACAACTGCATTTTTTAGGACACTGGTGACTCTTTTTCTGAGGTCTGTGTACATTTTCGGTATCGCCTGCCTAGAGAAATGGAACCTAGATGGTATTTGGTACCGGGGACACAGTACCTCCAACAAGTCTCTAGTTGGCTCTGCAGTAATGATGGATACCGGAACCACGTTTCTCACCACCCAGGATGCCAAGGCCTCAGTTATCCGCTTTGCAGCAGGATGACTGCTGTGATATTTCATCTTCCTCGCAAAGGACTGTTGGACAGTCAATTGCTTGGTGGAAGTAGTAAAAGTGGTTTTACGATTTCCCCTCTGGGATGACCATCGACTCCCAGCAGCAACAACAGCAGCGCCAGCAGCAGTAGGCGTTACACGCAAGGATGCATCGGAGGAATCCCAGGCAGGAGAGGACTCGACAGAATTGCCAGTGACATGGACTGCAGGACTATTGGCATTCCTGGGGAAGGAGGAAATTGACACTGAGGGAGTTGGTGGGGTGGTTTGCGTGAGCTTGGTTACAAGAGGAAGGGATTTACTGGTCAGTGGACTGCTTCCGCTGTCGCCCAAAGTTTTTGAACTTGTCACTGACTTATTATGAATGCGCTGCAGGTGACGTATAAGGGAGGATGTTCCGAGGTGGTTAACGTCCTTACCCCTACTTATTACAGCTTGACAAAGGCAACACACGGCTTGACAAATGTCCGCATTTCTGTTGAAATACTTCCACACCGAAGAGCTGATTTTTTTGGTATTTTCACCAGGCATGTCAACGGCCATATTCCTCCCACGGACAACAGGTGTCTCCCCGGGTGCCTGACTTAAACAAACCACCTCACCATCAGAATCCTCCTTGTCAATTTCCTTCCCAGCGCCAGCAACACCCATATCCTCCTCATCCTGGTGTACTTCAACACTGACATCTTCAATCTGACTATCAGGAACTGGACTGCGGGTGCTCCTTCCAGCACTTGCAGGGGGCGTGCAAATGGTGGAAGGCGCATGCTCTTCACGTCCAGTGTTGGGAAGGTCAGGCATCGCAACCGACACAATTGGACTCTCCTTGTGGATTTGGGATTTCGAAGAACGCACAGTTCTTTGCGGTGCTTTTGCCAGCTTGAGTCTTTTCATTTTTCTAGCAAGAGGCTGAGTGCTTCCATCCTCATGTGAAGCTGAACCACTAGCCATGAACATAGGCCAGGGCCTCAGCCGTTCCTTGCCACTCCGTGTGGTAAATGGCATATTGGCAAGTTTACGCTTCTCCGACGACAATTTTATTTTAGATTTTGGAGTCCTTTTTTTACTGATATTTGGTGTTTTGGATTTTACATGCTCTGTACTATGACATTGGGCATCGGCCTTGGCAGACGACGTTGCTGGCATTTCATCGTCTCGGCCATGACTAGTGGCAGCAGCTTCAGCACGAGGTGGAAGTGGATCTTGATCTTTCCCTAATTTTGGAACCTCAAAATTTTTGTTCTCCATATTTTAATAGGCACAACTAAAAGGCACCTCAGGTAAACAATGGAGATGGATGGATACTAGTATACTTATGGATGGACGAGCGACTGCCGACACAGAGGTAGCTACAGCCGTGGACTACCGTACTGTGTCTGCTGCTAATATAGACTGGATGATAATGAGATGAAATCAATATATATATAATATCACTAGTACTGCAGCCGGACAGGTATATAATATATATTTATTATGTAATGACTGATGACGGACCTGCTGGACACTGTCAGCTCAGCAGCACCGCAGACTGCTACAGTAAGCTACTATAGTAGTATGTATAAAGAAGAAAGAAAAAAAAAAAACACGGGTAGGTGGTATACAATTATGGATGGACCAGCGACTGCCGACACAGAGGTAGCTACAGCCGTGGACTACCGTACTGTGTCTGCTGCTAATATAGACTGGATGATAAGGAGATGAAATCAATATATATATATATATATATAATATCACTAGTACTGCAGCCGGACAGGTATATAATATATATTTATTATGTAATGACTGATGACGGACCTGCTGGACACTGTCAGCTCAGCAGCACCACAGACTGCTACAGTAAGCTACTATAGTAGTATGTATAAAGAAGAAAGAAAAAAAAAAACCACGGGTAGGTGGTATACAATTATGGATGGACCAGCGACTGCCGACACAGAGGTAGCTACAGCCGTGGACTACCGTACTGTGTCTGCTGCTAATATAGACTGGATGATAATGAGATGAAATCAATATATATATATATATATATATATATATATATATATATATAATATCACTAGTACTGCAGCCGGACAGGTATATAATATATATTTATTATGTAATGACTGATGACGGACCTGCTGGACACTGTCAGCTCAGCAGCACCGCAGACTGCTACAGTAAGCTACTATAGTAGTATGTATAAAGAAGAAGAAAGAAAAAAAAAAAACCGGGTAGGTGGTATACAATATTATATATATATTATATACAATTATATATATATATTATATATATTAAACTGGTGGTGATTATTAAACTGGTGGTCAGGTCACTGGTCACACTATCAGCAACTTGCAAGTAGTACTCCTAAGCAGACAATCACAATATATATTATACTGGTGGTCAGTGTGGTCACAATGGCAGTGTGGCACTCTGGCAGCAAGTCCTGCTCTCAGACTCTAACTGCTCCCCACTGTCAGTGTCTCCCCCACAAGTCAGATATACATTATACAGTCACACTATCTATCTATCTATCACTTCAGCAAGTAGTAGTACTCCTCCTAAAGTACTCCTCCTAATGCTCCCCAAAATTACTACTGTGTCTCTCTCTACTCTAGTCTCACTCTCTTCTCTATAAACGGAGAGGACGCCAGCCACGTCCTCTCCCTATGAATCTCAATGCACGTGTGAAAATGGCGGCGACGCGCGGCTCCTTATATAGAATCCGAGTCTCGCGATAGAATCCGAGCCTCGCGAGAATCCGACAGGGGGATGATGACGTTCGGGCGCGCTCGGGTTAACCGAGCAAGGCGGGAAGATCCGAGTCGCTCGGCCCCGTGTAAAAAAAACTGAAGTTCGGGCGGGTTCGGATTCCGAGGAACCGAACCCGCTCATCTCTACTTTTAACCCGGATCTATCCCAAAAAGATCCAATACAAAATAGAAAAAAAGTGCTAAATGTGGAAAAGAGGGTTGGCGCTGAGGGTAAATGGGGATTTGATACTTATCTAAACCACGTAGATTCTCATGAGTTTTCTTTCTTCCCCTTTAATTTTCTTGTTTGCGTTCTTCCAGTATATTTATCCGTACATGAAACAAGAGTTAAATACCTGAGGTTATGCACTGGTTCGTGCTGTGTATAAACTGCTCTAGTGACACGCATCTGAATTTCTTTACAGGATAACCAACTTCTCATAATAACATGGCTTTCCTTAAAACAGGTGCATACCTTTACTTACACAGAAAAAGGTAAAGATAAACTTATCAAGGTATCTTTAGCATAAAGGTAAAGCTGTCCTTATTCTAACCACAGGATTATAATATAGACGATGTAAGACAGATGTTCCTCAAAGTGCATACCTAACTTACGCTAGGTTAGTGCTGTTTCCTCACATAAAGGTATCTTTTTTCTCTCTAAATGTGGTGGTTCGTACCGATACTCACAGACGTTCTCATATGTTGCAATCGCATAAAGGTATCTTTATCTTCTCCCAATTATGCAAATCATGTGTGAAGGTAATAACAATTTTTTATTAAAAAATTACAAAAAAAAATAAAAATTTCTCTGACGTCCTAGTGGATGCTGGGGACTCCGAAAGGACCATGGGGAAAAGCGGCTCCGCAGGAGACTGGGCACAAAAGTAAAAGCTTTAGGACTACCTGGTGTGCACTGGCTCCTCCCCCTATGACCCTCCTCCAAGCCTCAGTTAGATTTTTGTGCCCGAACGAGAAGGGTGCTCACTAGGTGGCTCTCCTGAGCTGCTTAGTAAAAAGTTTAAGTATAGGTTTTTTATTTTCAGTGAATCCTGCTGGCAACAGGTTCACTGCACCGAGGGACTAAGGGGAGAAGAAGCGAACTCACCTGCGTGCAGAGTGGATTGGGCTTCTTAGGCTACTGGACATTAGCTCCAGAGGGACGATCACAGGCCCAGCCATGGATGGGTCCCAGAGCCGCGCCGCCGGCCCCCTTACAGAGCCAGAAGACTGAAGAGGTCCGGAAAATCGGCGGCAGAAGACGTCCTGTCTTCAATAAGGTAGCGCACAGCACCGCAGCTGTGCGCCATTGCTCTCAGCACACTTCACACTCCGGTCACTGAGGGTGCAGGGCGCTGGGGGGGGGGCGCCCTGAGACGCAATAAAAACACCTTATATGGCAAAAAATACATCACATATAGCTCCTGGGCTATATGGATGCATTTAACCCCTGCCTATTTTTCCTTAAAAAAGCGGGAGAAAGGCCGCCGAGAAGGGGGCGGAGCCTATCTCCTCAGCACACTGGCGCCATTTTTCCTCACAGCTCCGTTGGAGGGAAGCTCCCTGACTCTCCCCTGCAGTCCTGCACTACAGAAACAGGGTAAAACAAGAGAGGGGGGGCACTAATTTGGCAGATAAATCTATACAGCAGCTATATAAGGGAAAAACACTTATATAAGGTTATCCCTGTATATATATAGCGCTCTGGTGTGTGCTGGCAAACTCTCCCTCTGTCTCCCCAAAGGGCTAGTGGGGTCCTGTCCTCTATCAGAGCATTCCCTGTGTGTGTGCTGTGTGTCGGTACGTTGTGTCGACATGTATGAGGAGGAAAATGGTATGGAGGCGGAGCAATTGCCTGTAATAGTGATGTCACCCCCTAGGGAGTCGACACCTGACTGGATGGTCTTATGGAAGGAATTACGTGATAGTGTCAGCACTTTACAAAAGACTGTTGATGACATGAGACAGCCGGCAAATCAGTTATTACCTGTACAGGCGTCTCAAACACCGTCAGGGGCTCTAAAGCGCCCGTTACCTCAGATGGTCGACACAGACCCAGACACGGACACTGACTCCAGTGTCGACGGCGAGGAAACAAACGTATTTTCCAGTAGGGCCACACGTTACATGATCACGGCAATGAAGGAGGTTTTGAACATTTCTGATACTACAAGTACCACAAAAAAGGGTATTATGTGGGGTGTGAAAAAACTACCCGTAGTTTTTCCTGAATCAGATGAATTAAATGAGGTGTGTGATGAAGCGTGGGTTTCCCCCGATAAAAAACTGCTAATTTCTAAAAAATTATTGGCAGAGGTTAGGGCGCGTTGGGAAACACCCCCTAGGGTAGATAAGGCGCTCACACGCTTATCAAAACAAGTGGCGTTACCGTCTCCTGATACGGTTGCCCTCAAGGAACCAGCTGATAGGAAGCTGGAAAATATCCTAAAAAGTATATACACACATACTGGTATTATACTGAGACCAGCAATCGCCTCAGCCTGGATGTGCAGTGCTGGGGTGGCTTGGTCGGATTCCCTGACTGAAAATATTGATACCCTGGACAGGGACAGTATATTATTGACTATAGAGCATTTAAAGGATGCATTTCTATATATGCGAGATGCACAGAGGGATATTTGCACTCTGGCATCAAGAGTAAGTGCGCTGTCCATTTCTGCCAGAAGAGGGTTATGGACGCGACAGTGGTCAGGTGATGCGGATTCCAAACGGCATATGGAAGTATTGCCGTATAAAGGGGAGGAGTTATTTGGGGTCGGTCTATCGGACCTGGTGGCCACGGCAACGGCTGGGAAATCCACCTTTTTACCCCAGGTCACCTCTCAGCAGAAAAAGACACCGTCTTTTCAGGCTCAGTCCTTTCGTCCCCATAAGGGCAAGCGGGCAAAAGGCCACTCATATCTGCCCCGGGGCAGAGGAAGGGGAAAAAGACTGCAGCAGGCAGCCTCTTCCCAGGAACAGAAGCCCTCCCCCGCTTCTGCCAAGTCCTCAGCATGACGCTGGGGCCTTACAAGCGGACTCAGGCACGGTGGGGGCCCGTCTCAAGATTTTCAGCGCGCAGTGGGCTCACTCGCAAGTGGACCCCTGGATCCTGCAGGTAGTATCTCAGGGGTACAAATTGGAATTCGAGACGTCTCCCCCTCGCCGGTTCCTGAAGTCTGCTTTACCAACGTCTCCCTCCGACAGGGAGGCGGTATTGGAAGCCATTCACAAGCTGTATTCCCAGCAGGTGATAATCAAGGTACCCCTCCTACAACAGGGAAAGGGGTATTATTCCACGCTGTTTGTGGTACCGAAGCCGGACGGCTCGGTGAGACCTATTTTAAATCTGAAATCCTTGAACACTTACATACAAAGGTTCAAATTCAAGATGGAGTCACTCAGAGCAGTGATAGCGAACCTGGAAGAAGGGGACTATATGGTGTCTCTGGACATCAAGGATGCTTACCTCCATGTCCCAATTTGCCCTTCTCACCAAGGGTACCTCAGGTTTGTGGTACAGAACTGTCACTATCAGTTTCAGACGCTGCTGTTTGGATTGTCCACGGCACCCCGGGTCTTTACCAAGGTAATGGCCGAAATGATGATTCTTCTTCGAAGAAAAGGCGTCTTAATTATCCCTTACTTGGACGATCTCCTGATAAGGGCAAGGTCCAGAGAACAGTTAGAGGTCGGAGTAGCACTATCTCAAGTAGTACTACGACAGCACGGGTGGATTCTAAATATTCCAAAATCGCAGCTGATTCCGACGACACGTCTGCTGTTCCTAGGGATGATTCTGGACACAGTCCAGAAAAAGGTGTTTCTCCCGGAGGAGAAAGCCAGGGAGTTATCCGACCTAGTCAGGAACCTCCTAAAACCAGGCCAAGTGTCAGTGCATCAATGCACAAGGGTCCTGGGAAAAATGGTGGCTTCTTACGAAGCGATTCCATTCGGCAGATTCCACGCAAGAACTTTTCAGTGGGATCTGCTGGACAAATGGTCCGGATCGCATCTTCAAATGCATCAGCGGATAACCCTGTCTCCAAGGACAAGGGTGTCTCTCCTGTGGTGGTTACAGAGTGCTCATCTTCTAGAGGGCCGCAGATTCGGCATTCAGGACTGGGTCCTGGTGACCACGGATGCCAGCCTGAGAGGCTGGGGAGCAGTCACACAGGGAAGAAATTTCCAGGGCTTGTGGTCAAGCATGGAAACGTCACTTCACATAAATATCCTGGAACTAAGGGCCATTTACAATGCCCTAAGTCAGGCAAGGCCTCTGCTTCAGGGTCAGCCGGTGTTGATCCAGTCGGACAACATCACGGCAGTCGCCCACGTAAACAGACAGGGCGGCACAAGAAGCAGGAGGGCAATGACGGAAGTTGCAAGGATTCTTCGCTGGGCGGAAAATCATGTGATAGCACTGTCAGCAGTGTTCATTCCGGGAGTGGACAACTGGGAAGCAGACTTCCTCAGCAGACACGACCTCCACCCGGGGGAGTGGGGACTTCACCCAGAAGTCTTCCACATGATTGTGAACCGTTGGGAAAAACCAAAGGTGGACATGATGGCGTCCCGCCTCAACAAAAAACTGGACAGATATTGCGCCAGGTCAAGGGACCCTCAGGCAATAGCTGTGGACGCTCTGGTAACACCGTGGGTGTACCAGTCAGTGTATGTGTTCCCTCCTCTGCCTCTCATACCCAAGGTACTGAGAATCATAAGAAGGAGAGGAGTAAGGACTATACTCGTAGCTCCGGATTGGCCAAGAAGGACTTGGTACCCGGAACTTCAAGAGATGCTCACGGAGGACCCGTGGCCTCTACCTCTAAGAAAGGACCTGCTCCAGCAGGGACCCTGTCTGTTCCAAGACTTACCGCGGCTGCGTTTGACGGCATGGCGGTTGAACGCCGGATCCTGAAGGAAAAAGGCATTCCGGATGAAGTCATCCCTACCCTGATCAAAGCCAGGAAGGATGTAACTGTGCAACATCACCGTATTTGGCGTAAATATGTTGCGTGGTGTGAGGCCAGGAAGGCCCCTACAGAGGAATTTCAACTGGGTCGTTTCCTGCATTTCCTGCAAACAGGACTGTCTATGGGCCTAAAATTAGGCTCCATTAAGGTTCAAATTTCGGCCCTGTCGATATTCTTCCAGAAAGAACTAGCTTCAGTTCCTGAAGTTCAGACGTTTGTCAATGGGGTACTGCATATACAGCCTCCTTTTGTGCCTCCAGTGGCACCTTGGGATCTCAATGTAGTTTTGGGGTTCCTAAAATCACATTGGTTTGAACCACTCACCACTGTGGAATTAAAATATCTCACATGGAAAGTGGTAATGCTGTTAGCCCTGGCTTCAGCCAGGCGTGTCTCAGAATTGGCGGCTTTATCCTATAAAAGCCCTTATCTAATTTTTCATACGGACAGGGCAGAATTGAGGACTCGTCCTCAATTTCTCCCTAAGGTGGTTTCAGCGTTTCACTTAAACCAGCCTATTGTGGTACCTGCGGCTACTAGGGACTTGGAGGATTCCAAGTTGCTGGACGTAGTCAGGGCCCTGAAAATATATGTTTCCAGGACGGCTGGAGTCAGAAAATCTGACTCGCTGTTTATCCTGTATGCACCCAACAAGCTGGGTGCTCCTGCTTCTAAGCAGACTATTGCTCGTTGGATTTGTAGTACAATTCAGCTTGCACATTCTGTGGCAGGCCTGCCACAGCCAAAATCTGTAAAAGCCCATTCCACACGGAAAGTGGGCTCATCTTGGGCGGCTGCCCGAGGGGTCTCGGCTTTACAACTTTGCCGAGCAGCTACTTGGTCAGGGGCAAACACGTTTGCTAAATTCTACAAATTTGATACCCTGGCTGAGGAGGACCTGGAGTTCTCTCATTCGGTGCTGCAGAGTCATCCGCACTCTCCCGCCCGTTTGGGAGCTTTGGTATAATCCCCATGGTCCTTTCGGAGTCCCCAGCATCCACTAGGACGTCAGAGAAAATAAGAATTTACTTACCGATAATTCTATTTCTCATAGTCCGTAGTGGATGCTGGGCGCCCATCCCAAGTGCGGATTGTCTGCAATACTTGTACATAGTTATTGTTACAAAAATCGGGTTATTATTTGTTGTGAGCCATCTTTTCAGAGGCTCCTCTGTTATCATGCTGTTAACTGGGTTCAGATCACAAGTTGTACGGTGTGATTGGTGTGGCTGGTATGAGTCTTACCCGGGATTCAAAATCCTTCCTTATTGTGTACGCTCGTCCGGGCACAGTATCCTAACTGAGGCTTGGAGGAGGGTCATAGGGGGAGGAGCCAGTGCACACCAGGTAGTCCTAAAGCTTTTACTTTTGTGCCCAGTCTCCTGCGGAGCCGCTATTCCCCATGGTCCTTTCGGAGTCCCCAGCATCCACTACGGACTATGAGAAATAGAATTATCGGTAAGTAAATTCTTATTATTGGCTGCGGGAGGCAACCGCCAGTGGAGGGGACCGGTAGGGTCACTATCCAGCGCAATAAGACCGGTAACTGATTCCGCTAAATAATAAAAGGAATGGCCGTCCCTTTCCCCCAAACGTGCGGTGCGAAGTCCAACAGGCAATAGTCCTCTAACCAACGCGTTTCGAGTGGGTCACTCTTTATCAAGGCTGATGGAGGACTGAGGCATTAATGAATTTATAACACTAATCCGGAAATTAAAGTTCTATGACGTCACTTCCGGTTCCGGTGATTACCAGGAAGTGCGCCCACTAATAAAAGTGCTTTTTAGCACATTCTAAAAGAGTCATTGGTGACATGGTGATATTTAGAACGGCCGCCGTGAACAGGATCTCCAATGAAGTTCCTCCAAAATAGTTCTTTATCGGAGCCGCCGCGGCCAGAAGTGATGGTCCGAGGTTTCTGGGTAGTGTAGTTTCCGCCGACCGGAAGTGCCGTTTGTTTACATCGCGGCCGAAGGTCCCAGAATGGGGAGGTTTCTGGGAGTTGTAGTAGAGTTATGGCAATGGTCTCTTGACGGTCACAGTGAAAGGAGGGACTTTAATCCTTCAGATTCACGATATCTTAGTTTTATCTCATCCATAACTAGAATAGGAATAAAAAATTAATAGAGGTAGGATCTGATTGGCTTTCTTTATTACTAGCAGGAGATGAGCAGAAAGAAGGAAGAGGTCTAAACCTGTTATTGGATTTATCAAGGAATAGAGAGAATCCCCAGGTGTGCATTTTCTATTATTCTATAGACAGTTTAAGAAAGGAAGATAGAATAACATGATATCGCCAGAGTGGAATTTATTTAGAGAGCATACTTTCACCAGGATAGATTTTAGTTAAAAAAAGAGACGACCTTTTATATGAACCACTTAAGCTCAAAATCATGGTTAAGTCCTCTTGAACTTAAGGTTTTTAATTCAAATATGGTCCGCAACTCTATTTTCGCCAGTTTGCTTTCCACATTTTTATCCATCCATGTAGCTTTCACAAGTTTCAGACCTAAATTTTTTTTTATATGATTGGTTGAACAGTTATGGTCTGTTTTGAAGTGATTGGATAAATGGTGAGTTTGTAGTCCTTTCTTGATATTCTTGAGATGTTCGGAGATTCTTATTTTCAACGGTCTCGTGGTTCTTCCTATGTAGTATAAACCACATGAGCATTCCACTAAGTAAACAACGTTAGGGGTGGTGCAAGTGATGAGATCCGTAATTCTCATGGATTTATTGTTAATCTTAATTTCTGTATATTTGGAATTGGAATCTTTTATATTTCGACAGGCTATACAGGTCCCGCACCTGTGGAAACCTTTTGTTCTAATCAGGTTTTTGGAAGGCAAAGGAAGAGCACTCTTTACTAAGGTGTCCTTTAGATTTTTAGCTTTCCGATATATAGCCATTCTCAATAAAGGGGACTATACCAAGGAAGTCTATAGACAACTGGCAGACACAACGACCTACAGTAAACTGAAAGGGGATCCCAGTAACAAAATCAAAGAAAAATTTGACAAATTAATACAGGAACATCTAGAGAAAGGAGGAATCACCAAGAGCGAGTTCGACTTTGTCGATATATTAGATCCAAATACTCCGAGTATATATATACTTCCTAAAATTCACAAAAGTCTTACCGATCTGCCTGGAAGACCTATCATCGCCGGAACCAACAGTATAACATCTAACTTATCATCACTCATAGACTCTTTTCTACAACCAGTAGTTATAGAGGGTAAATCATATTTGAAAGACACAGGCGACACTCTCATTAAACTAAAAGCATTCGAATGGACTCAGAACAGTATCCTCGCTTCGGCAGATGTTACATCTCTATATACAAGCATCAGACATACCAAAGGATTAGAAGCCATCACATGGTCCTTGGAAAAATCGGATTATTCCATAGAGAAAAAGAACTTTATCATTGATGCAATAAAATTTATTTTGGAGAACAATTTTTTCTTTTCCAATGGCGACTTCTACATACAACATACAGGGACCGCAATGGGAACAAAATTTGCCCCCAGCTACGCTAACCTATTTATGACCTATTGGGAGGAGACAAACATCTTTAGTGGCGTAGCTTGGGGCTCCCAATTGATGAAATGGCAGAGGTATATAAATGACGCTCTGCTATTGTGGGAAGGGAGTGAAGATTCCCTACTAGATTTTTTCAAATTAATTAATAACAATGAATTCAACATCAACTTCACCTTATCACATAGCAAAGTCCAAATAAACTTCCTAGATTTAACCATTTACATAGAGGATGGTAATGTACAAACGAAGACTTTTCACAAACCCACAGACATAAACACCTATATACCGACCGACAGCCAACATCACAACACCTGGCTAAAAGGGGTACCGAAAAGCCAATTTCTTCGTTTAAAACGCAATTGCAGTAAGAAAGAGATATGTGAGGTTCAAATGCAACAGATGAAGCAAGACTTTATGGAGAAAGGATACAAAGAAGAATCCTTAGATCAAGTAATTAAAGAAATCGAGAAGAAAGAAAGAGACATCATATTACGACCTAAAGAAAAAGAGGAAAAGAACATGGACCATTCCAAATGGGCATTTATTACAAAATATGATGCCCAATACAAACAACTAGAAAGAATATTCCATAAAAACTGGCATCTAATTCAACGCGATCCGGTTTTAAAGAAGATAATTCCTAACAGACCATCATTTATATATCGGAAAGCTAAAAATCTAAAGGACACCTTAGTAAAGAGTGCTCTTCCTTTGCCTTCCAAAAACCTGATTAGAACAAAAGGTTTCCACAGGTGCGGGACCTGTATAGCCTGTCGAAATATAAAAGATTCCAATTCCAAATATACAGAAATTAAGATTAACAATAAATCCATGAGAATTATGGACTTCATCACTTGCACCACCCCTAACGTTGTTTACTTAGTGGAATGCTCATGCGGTTTATCCTACATAGGAAGAACCACGAGACCGTTGAAAATAAGAATCTCCGAACATCTCAGGAATATCAAGAAAGGACTAAAAACTCACCATTTATTTAATCACTTCAAAACAGACCATAACTGTTCAACCAATCATATAAAAAAAAATTAAGGTCTGAAACTTGTGAAAGCTACATGGATGGATAAAAATGTGGAAAGCAAACTGGCGAAAATAGAGATGCGGACCATATTTGAATTAAAAACCTTAAGTTCAAGAGGACTTAACCATGATTTTGAGCTTAAGTGGTTCCTATAAAAGGTTGTCTCTTTTTTTAACTAAAATCTATCCTGGTGAAAGTATGCTCTAAATAAAATCCACTCTGGCGATATTATGTTATTCTATCTTCCTTTCTTAAACTGTCTATAGAATAATAGAAAATGCACACCTGGGGATTCTCTCTATTCCTTGATAAATCCAATAACAGGTTTAGACCTCTTCCTTTTTTCTGCTCATCTCCTGCTAGTAATAAAGAAAGCCAATCAGATCCTACCTCTATTAATTTTTTATTCCTATTCTAGTTATGGATGAGATAAAACTAAGATATCGTAAATCTGAAGGATTAAAGTCCCTCCTTTCACTGTGACCATCAAGAGACCATTGCCATAACTCTACTACAACTCCCAGAAACCTCCCCATTCTGGGACCTTCGGCCGCGATGTAAACAAACGGCACTTCCGGTCGGCGGAAACTACACTACCCAGAAACCTCGGACCATCACTTCTGGCCGCGGCGGCTCCGATAAAGAACTATTTTGGAGGAACTTCATTGGAGATCCTGTTCACGGCGGCCGTTCTAAATATCACCATGTCACCAATGACTCTTTTAGAATGTGCTAAAAAGCACTTTTATTAGTGGGCGCACTTCCTGGTAATCACCGGAACCGGAAGTGACGTCATAGAACTTTAATTTCCTGATCAGTGCTATAAATTCATTAATGCCTCAGTCCTCCATCAGCCTTGATAAAGAGTGACCCACTCGAAACGCGTTGGCTAGAGGACTATTGCCTGTTGGACTTCGCACCGCACGTTTGGGGGAAAGGTACGGCCATTCCTTTTATTATTTAGCGGAATCAGTTACCGGTCTTATTGCGCTGGATAGTGACCCTACCGGTCCCCTCCACTGGCGGTTGCCTCCCGCAGCCAATATATATATATTTTTTTTTGTAATTTTTTTATAACATTTTTTTATTACCTTCACACATGATTTGCATAATTGGGAGAAGATAAAGATACCTTTATGCGATTGCAACATATATGTCTGTGAGTATCGGTACGAACCACCACATTTAGAGAGAAAAAAGATACCTTTATGTGCGGAAACAGCACTAACCTAGCGTAAGTTAGGTACGCACTTTGAGGAACATCTGTCTTACATCGTCTATATTATAATCCTGTGGTTAGAATAAGGACAGCATTACCTTTATGCTAAAGATACCTTGGTAAGTTTATCTTCACCTTTTTCTGTGTAAGCAAAAGTATGCACCTGTTTTAAGGAAAGCCATGTTATTATGAGAAGTTGGTTATCCTGTAAAGAAATTCAGATGCGTGTCACTAGAGCAGTTTATACACAGCACGAAACCAGTGCATAACCTCAGGTATTTAACTCTTGTTTCATGTACGGATAAATATACTGGAAGAACGCAAACAAGAAAATTAAAGGGGAAGAAAGAAAACTCATGAGAATCTACGTGGTTTAGATAAGTATCAAATCCCCATTTACCCTCAGCACCAACCCTCTTTTCCACATTTAGCACTTTTTCTCTCCTGCGGCTGCAGCTTGAATTTTCATAATGAAGCAGAAATTGTGAGGCGATCGCAATTTCTGCTTCATCAAGGTGGGGAGGCGACGGTCAGCATGCTGGGCGGCCATGGCCAGCGATGGGCGGCCCCCAGCATGCGATCCAATGGATAGCAAATTTTGCTGTCCTTACTGAATTAGCCCCTAAGTGCCAATTTTGGCTTTGCGCTTTCCCTTGAACTCCCGGAGCCCAGAACCACTGATTTTGACACTGTTGCGATTTCCACTATGTGCGATTTTGACTACATACAATTTTGACTATACTACAAACTAGATTGTACACAATATAGTCAAAATTGCCTTGCCTGCACAGTCTATTTTTTCTTGCGATACTGACCCCACGGGAGCATGCATTGGTATCGCAAGCTGTGTACACACGGTGCGATATGGGTTAACTTTTCTTACGATTTTGACTATATAGTAAAAATTGACAGCAAACATCACACCGTGTGTATACATCTTAACGAGCCAGGTCTGGCAGATAATTTGCCAGATAATTGTATAGTGCATGCCCAGCTTTACTTTCAGGGATCACAAATAGATACATCTGAATCAGATGATGTTGTCTAACCCCACTCTCCAAATATCACCACTTCCTCTTGCATGGGATGATACATTTGAAAAAAGCAGCATGCTTGTGCATCATTTTCAGCAGTGATTTTATTAATGTACAAAACATATTTAACATGTAAATACAACCCCCAACTGGTGTAAAGTCGGGTTCCCCTACCAGAGTGAAATTTGTTATGTAGATATAAAATTTTCAAACACCATAGAATGGCAATACCAGTTGTACACAGGATCAATCTTGGTTTGGAACTTCAATTGGCAGTATAAGCAGGACATCATAAAGGGGGGTACTCACGGAGCAATCGCTGCTTAAAATCTAAGCAATCTGACTATATTGCTTAGATTTTAAGCATTATCGCTCCATGTGTACCCCCCACAACGATAGCTGCGCATCGCTATTGCTGGTGCTAGATTGGCCTGCAGGCCAATCTAGCAGGTCGTTTATGAAATGAGTGCCCCCCCCCCCCCCCGTCTCCCCCCGCACACTCAGCACACATCGTGCTGTGCTGAGCGGTGGGAGAGATGTGTGCTGAGCGGTTCGCTCAGCACACATCTCTCCCACATCTGCCCGTGAGTACTGGCCTTAAGACTCTGGCACATTGCAACACACATGTGGTATTTGTTTCTTAGAGCCCTGCACAGCTATCTTGATTTCTCTTTTGACTAAACCCATTGTTTTGGAAGAATTGTCATCTGCATGTTGGACCATTGCATATAAGGCCTAATTCAGAGATGGAACAAGCTACGCGGTCGCTCGCAGTGGCAACGTCCATCTGGTCTGCGCACGCGCACTGACCACAGTGCGAGTGCATGACCCTGCACATTGCGGCTACATCCAAGAAGGATGCGCCCGCATCCAAGAAGGATGCGCCTGCAGTGTGATTGGCCATCGGAGGGGCATCGTTGCGCCATTGGGGGGGCAGGATGTACCGAACGGGGGGGTGTCAGGGACATTTTTGGGGCAGCTGCAGTCGCCGCTCCCAAAAAGATTGCGGACGTATCGTAGGGCGTGCTCACACATGCTGGGCAGCCTTGCCCTGTGCTGGGCGGCCCCAAGCATGTACGGAGATGAACACAGATCTTGCTGCATGTGCAGCCATCTGCGTTTGTCTCTGAATAAACCCCATTATCCATACTTTTGTAAATGTTCTGCATAGATTTATGTATTGCTTATTTATTTGTTGGTGATAGGGAAATTATGGTACAGATGTGTCTTCTTACATCTTTGCTCTGTGCACTACAAGTTGGGTTACACATAACGCAGGAGTGTTGTCTCGTTTTTTGAGTTTTTTTCTGTGAAAATGCGTCTTAGATGCAAAGTAATAAAATAGGATACACAAGCAGCTTCTGCTGATTATAATGATACACAGCATGCCTATATTCTGTGTGACATGAAATGTAGACATAGACATCAGTGGAAATGTACTGTTATCATGAAGCATGGTTGAACACTATACCAAACAGGGACTTTTGCACAAGCAGGCTAATTATTCTCCCTTCTGCGTAGCCACAGATGCTGTACTCTTGAACACAACTTTTCATTCTGGCTAGAGAAATAATGACAAGTGCATTATGGGTTAATTCTGCCATTGGCAATGAATTTGAGAAAAACAGACACATGTAAAAGTCAAAAATAATATATAGTCCAAATGACAATAGAGAAATGTTATTAGTTTCTAGCCAATCATTACCGATTTGAAAAATGACAGTTAAGAGCTGATTGGATGGTGCATTATCACCTTGCACTTATCACTGCTGTATCACTTCTCCAGGCTTAATACATCTGCCCCCTTATTTGTGAATAATATTTTGTTTTTGTTTTCTGCTGCGGGGTACACTGGGCTCCACAAGGAAAGACATAGGGGTGTAGAGTAGGATCTTGATCCGAGGCACCAACAGGCTCAAAAGCTTTGACTGTTCCCAGAATGCATAGCGCCGCCTCCTCTATAACCCCGCCTCCCTGCACAGGAGCTCAGTTTTGTAGTTGGTGCCGCAGATAGCAGGCACATAACAGAGGGGCTGCTCTGGGCAGCCCTAAGAAGAGCTTTTTGAGAAGAAAAGTGAAGACTTTAAAGGCTGCAGCAGTGTGTACATGTCTAGTGACATTCACTGCTGCAGCTCCATCTCTCCCCAGCGGCGCTGTACACTCCCGAGCCCTGGTTGCCAGGTAACTACAGCAGGAGGCTCCGGTTTTCTTCTAAAGTCAGGCACACACGATGGGGGCTCTGTGTCACTGCAAGTATCCATTCCATATCTGTGCTGCATTTTTGTGAGCAGTATATATAATATTACAGTGCAGCATTTTGGTGGCCGCGCTTCGGGAGGTGGTGAGTGGGTCCCGCTCGCGGGACCGTAATTTATCGCGATCCGGCGGGGTCAGTGGGAGACGGGACGCGCGCGCTGGCGGTGGACACTGTGGCAGTACAGGCGATCCCGCTAGATCACCAGGGCATGGGTGCAGGTCAGGTTTTCCCTTAAAACCATTTTACTAGTAGCCCACAGTACCCGGTGGTTTTGCCAGCAGGGGGATAAGGCTTAGACCTGGAGCCCCCCCAGCCCCAGGGCATCATTTCCAGCAAATGTTCCCACCCTGGAGCTGCATATCTGTCTCT
Source organism: Pseudophryne corroboree (assembly GCF_028390025.1). Classification (NCBI taxonomy): domain Eukaryota; kingdom Metazoa; phylum Chordata; class Amphibia; order Anura; family Myobatrachidae; genus Pseudophryne; species Pseudophryne corroboree. The sequence continues at coordinate 685,797,322 of NC_086447.1, read as the reverse complement.
CCCTCACTCCCTGTCAGTGTTTGGGCGCCATTTCTCTCAGCTACACTGTTCCTGGGACTGCTTGGGCAAATCCTTCTGTGTAAAGCCGCATGGTTGTCAGCGCTGTGACTTTACATGACACTTAAGTATTCTACATGTCAATTAGACAGTGTTACTTAAGAAAGAGTGCATTTAGTCAGGTTCTCTGGTACAAGTACCCTGTGATATACATCCCGTTCTTACTGTGCAGTGTTATATCTATTAACTACATAGCTATATAAGCTGGTCCAGTGCAGTATTATTGTTAGTAATAACCTCTGCATTGTTTACATGTGACCATGGGGGTAATTCCAAGTTGATCGCAGCAGAAATTTTGTTAGCAGTTGGGCAAAACCATGTGCACTGCAGGGGAGGCAGATATAACTGTGCAGATAGAGTTAGATTTGGGTGGGTTATTTTGTTTCTGTGCAGGGTAAATACTGGCAGCTTTATTTTTACACCTCAAATTAGGTTGCAGATTGAACACACCACACCCAAATCTAACTCTCTCTGCACATGTTAAATCTGCCTCCCCTGCAGTGCACATGGTTTTGCCCAACTGCTAACAAAATTTCTGCTGCGATCAACTTGGAATTACCCCCAATATGTGTGTGCATTAGCTTACTGAGTGGTTTCCATTCCGTGTCTCTCACTCAACTTGCTATCCCTATATTCTATAACTTGAGGGGGCTTGGTGCGTCAGGTTTTATAATTATATAGGATTTTCACAAGATATACTCTATTACGTATTTTTCTCTGTGATTTTACCATATCTCTCCTGTATCTCTGCTTGAGCTGACTACACTGTGCAGGGGTTTGGGTAAGAGGTATTGTGCTGCTGCCAATTGTACTGTGTTACCTGATACTGCAAGTTATATCATGTCTGCTTCTGAAGGTAACTGTTCTGGGGCTGAAGCCACAGACCACTATGAGGAGACTATAGCAGCTGTGGGCTCTGGTTCTGGGAGCTCCTTGCCCCCCAGTGGGACTGTGGCAACGGGGGTACATAATGACCCACCGTAGGCTACTTTTTCCACGCTTCTACATACGCTAGTTACTAAACTAACAACCCCTATGGGATCTCCTATGCCGGTGCAACCGTATGTGGCCCCTGCAGCTAAACCGCCTTGGGCGGACAAATTATCTGCTCAATTGAAGAAGTTGAACCAGTCCCTGACTACTAAAAAGTCTGACCCTCGCTCGCCTAAGACCAAGGGGTCCTCTAAGCGAACTCTTATCTCCTCACAATCCACTGCTGTCACTGACACCTCGTCTGATGAAGATGGCGCTTACACTGACCCCACATATTCTGACACAGATATTGCTGATGGGGAGGGTAGTTCACATGTGGATGTTCCTGATCTTTTGGAGGCTATTAAGTTAATTTTACAGATTACGGATGATCCCGAGCCATCCGCCCCTCCTAAGAAACCAGATAGGTTCAAGCGTCAGAAGGTGGTTAAACAAGTTTTACCTCACTCTGACCACCTAGTGGATATACGTCAGGAACCCTGGGAAAACCCGGGAAAGAAGTTTGTTCCTCAAAAGAAGATGCTGGCTCGCTATCCCCTCGCGCCAGAGCTGTCTAAAAATTGGGAAGCGCCTCCTCCATTAGACTCACATGTGACTAGGATGGTGGTTTCCTCAGCTCTACCTGTCACTACCGTCACGTCTCTAAAAGAGCCTACGGATAAACGTGTGGAGGGTTGTCTGAAAGTGATTTACACCCTCATGGGTGCTGCACAAAGGCCCACTATTGCAGCAACATGGGCTGCAGAGGCTATTGCAGCATGGGCCTTGGAGTTAGCAGCTGAAATCTCTTCTGACCATGCTAGACAATGCTTGTCATATATTGTCACAGCTTCTCACTATATTAAATAGGCGGCTTCTGATGCCGGTATCCTAGAAGCCAAGGCCTCTACTACATCAGTCCTGGCTCACCGGATATTGTGGCTGAGATCCTGATCTGTGGATCTGGACTCTAGAAAAACCCTGGAGGCACTCCCTTTCAAGGGATATATTCTGTTTGGGGAGGACTTAAATAAGATAGTGGCTGACTTGGCTACTGCCAAAACTGCCTGTCTGCCAAGTTCCGCTCCTTCTGTGTCGAAGGCTAAAGGTACTTCCTTTCGCCCCTTTCGTCCTTCAGGTAAAGCAAAAGGTCAGGCGTTCAACAAGCAGGCCCGCACTTCCAAACCTGGTAAGCCGAAGCCCAAAAGAGCCTGGGCTGCCCGTCAGCCAGCTTCAAAGATGGATAAGCCTGCCGCATGATGGAGGTCCTCCCCCTGGGGGATCCCAGGGTGGGGGGTCGGCTTTTAGGGTATACCCAGGAACGGTTGAAGACCACTTCAGATGCCTGGGTACGGGAAGTCGTCACTCGAGGTTACGCCATAGCCTTCAAAAACCGACCCCCTCATCGATTTTGCCGGACAGACGTCCCGTTGGACCAGACTAAGGCAAACACTCTACATTCGGTGGTACAGACCCTCCTTTATACTGGAGTCGTAGTACAGGTTCCTCTTGCTCAGAGGGGCCGGGGGTACTATTCTCCGCTGTTTCTAGTCCCGAAACCGAATGGGTCCTCCCGGCTCATTCTCAACCTCAAGGCATTGAACAGGTTTGTGAAAGTTTCCAAGTTCCGTATGGAAACCCTTCGCTCTATAGTTCTGGCCTTGGAACCTGGGGACTACATGGTCTCCCTGGACATACGGGATGCTTACCTGTATATTCCTATAGCGGTGTCACATCAGCAATACCTGAGGTTTGCGATTGGCAACCTCCATTACCAGTTTCGGGCATTACCTTTTGGTTTAACTACGGCTCCGCGACTCTACACCAAAGTTATGGCGGTGATGACGGTGGTACTCCTCCGTCAAGGGGTCAGGATACTGCCGTATCTGGACGACTTGTTAATCCTGGCTTATTCCCCAGAAATTCTCCTACGTCATCTGGATATGACTGTCCGGTTTCTAAAAGCCCACGGGCGGCTCATCAACTGGAAGAAATCCTCCCTGGTCCCTGCTCAGAGCATGGTGCACCTGGGAGCGCTTTTGGACACTCACAACCAGCGGTTGTTCTTGTCTCATTAGAAAGTCCTGAAGCTTCAGGACAGGATTCGTTGCTTCCTTTCTCGTCCGCAAGTGTCGATACATTCGGCGATGCAGGTGCTGGGCCTCATGGTATCAGCATTCGACATGGTGGAGTATGCTCAATTTCATTCTCGCCCCCTCCAGAGGCTGATTCTAGCCAAGTGGGACTGCCTGCCTCACCGGATCAGGTCTCACATGATCTCATTGACTCCGGAGGTCCGTCTGTCGCTACACTGGTGGCTCCAGGACCAACAATTGTGCAGGGGCCGTCTCTTCTGGATATCCGACTGGGTCCTGTTGACGACAAATGCCAGTTTCAGAGGTTGGGGAGTGGTGATGGAGCAACACTACCTTCAGGGTCGGACCAAGGAGGAATCTTTCCTCTCGATCAACATTCTGGAATTGCGGGCCGTCTTCAATGCGTTGAACCTGGCCCAGCATTTAATTCAGAACCATCCTGTTCAAGTACAGTTGGACAACGCCACCACAGTGGCTTACATAAATCATCAAGGCGGCACTCGAAGCCGTTTGGCAATGAAGGAAGTCTTACGGATTCTACATTGGGCGGAACGCCATCTACCGGCCATATCGGCAATATTCATTCTGGGAGTCCTGAATTGGGAAGCGGACTTTCTCAGTCGTCAGGACGTACATGCCGGAGAGAGGGGCCTCCATCCAGAAGTGTTTCAACTCCTAGTGGAAAAGTGGGGCCTTCCAGACGTAGATCTGATGGCGTCTCGACACAATCACAAGGTTCCGGTCTTCGGAGCAAGGACGAGGGATCCTCGAGCAGCATTCGTGGATGCGCTGGCGGTGCCGTGGAGGTTTCGACTGCCGTACGTGTTCCCTCCGGTGTCACTCCTGCCCAGGGTAATTCGGAAGTTCAAGCAAGAAAGAGGAATTCTGCTTCTCATAGCTCCAGCATGGCCCAGACGGCACTGGTTCTCAGACCTGCAGGGCCTAAAGTCAGAGCGTCCACTTCTACTTCCACAATGCCCAGATCTCCTCGTTCAGAGCCCCTGTGTCTACCAGGACCTAGCCCGGCTGTCTTTGACGGCGTGGCTCTTGAAGCTTCCGTCTTTAGGGCTAAAGGGTTTTCTGAGGCGGTCATTCAAACTATGTTGTGGGCCCGGAAACCGGCTTCTGCTCGGATTTACTATAGGGTCTGGCATTCTTACTTTGTTTGGTGCACATCTAATGATTATGTCGCTTCCAAGTTTAGTACAGCCAAGTTGTTGGCCTTTCTTTAGCAGGGCCTGGACTTAGGCCTGCGTCTGGCCTCCCTCAAGGTTCAAATATCTGCCTTGTCAGTATGGTTTCAGAGAAAGATTGCGACCTAACCTGATGTGCATACCTTTACTCAGGGTGTGTTGCGTATCCAACCTCCTTATGTCCCGCCTGTGGCTCCTTGTGACTTGTCGGTGGTTTTGGAGGCGTTACAAGAGTCTCCGTTTGAACCTATCGGTTCAGCTGATCTTAAGTGGCTTTCCCTTAAGGTGGTGTTTCTGCTGGCTATTGCTTCAGCTAGAAGAGTGTCGGATTTGGGTGCCTTGTCTTGTATTTCCCCATATCTGATATTTCACCGTGACTGGGCGGTTCTTAGGACTCGTCCCGGATATTTACCTAAGGTGGTTTCTTTGTTCCACCTTAACCAGGAGATTGTGGTTCTGGCACTTGTTTCACTTGTTTCTCCTGATCTGTCTCCCAAAGAGCGGTCTTTGGATGTGGTACGGGCTCTCCGTATCTATGTGAAGAGAATTGCTTCTTATTCTCTCTTTGTGCTGTTTGGATTTCACAAACGGGGCTGGCCTGCTCACAATCAAACTTTGGCTAGATGGATTAGAATGGTGATTGCACATGCTTATGTACAGGCTGTACTTCCAGCTCCTGCCACCATCAAAGCCCATTCTACTCGGTCTGTTGGACCTTCTTGGGCGGCCAGCCGTGGTGTGACCCTTGAACAATTGTGCAAGGCGGCTACGTGGTCCTCTGTGAACACGTTCATAAGGTTCTATGCCTTCGATACTGCCGCTTCCCAGGATGCTTCCTTTGGACGCCGGGTTCTTGTGCCCGCTACAGTGCGTCTCCTCCCATAAGGAACTGCTTTAGGACATCCCCTATGTCTTTCCTTGTGGAGCCCAGTGTACCCCGCAGCAGAAAACAAGTTTTATGGTAAGAACTTACCTTTGTTAAAACTCTTTCTGCGAGGTACACTGGGCTCCACAAGGCGCCCACCCTGACACACTTAGCTTCTTTGGGTTGGTATGGCATTAGCCGCTGATACTTCTCCTGTCGTGAGAGTGTGGTGTATGTGGCTACTAACCGTTGTCGTCTCTTTTCCTGCTACTGCATTGGGCTGGTTAACTAAAAACTGAGCTCCTGTGCAGGGAGGCGGGGTTATAGAGGTTGCGGCGCTATGCATTCTGTGAACAGTCAAAGCTTTTGAGCCTGTTGGTGCCTCGGATCAAGATCCTACTCTACACCCCTATGCATTTCCTTGTGGAGCCCAGTGTACCTCGCAGAAAGAGTTTTAACAAAGGTAAGTTCTTACCATAAAACTCGTTTTTTTACTTTAATATTTTTTATTATGGTTTTACATAGAAGAGACATTGCATACAAATACAAAAGTAAGACAACACATAGACAGACAAGCAAATGATAATCAAATTAATTCAATGCCGACCTGACGATATGTTGCTGATCCAAGTCTGAGGAAGAACCCGTTGGTTCGAAATGCATTAAGCAGCTGTGGCTATTTCTGGACTTACTGAATTGGAGTCTACCTGGGAACCCCTTCGAGTATCCGGAACTCTGTGGGACCTATGAGAGACTTATCTTTTGATAAGTATATGTGACTCCATCTACCAGCATTTCATTATAAGCTCCTATTTTTTATATGTTTGTGAGTGCATTTGGTGCTAATTAAATTGTCTATTTGTATATCAGGTTTTGCACTATTGCACTTTTCATTATTTTCCAGTCTTCTCAACCTTGCTATAAGAAAGAAGTATGGGATTCATCAATTGTTCCTAATCGTGAACCACCTTTACTGTGATATGCTTTCAAAAAAACTGCGTTTGTGAGTTCAATATACAGATCATTAAAGGAAATTATACACTGTGGGGTAAATTTACTAAGATTCGTAATTTCCGAAAAAAGGTCAAAGTTCAATCACGAATGGCATCGACAGTGTAAAACTGCAACTTTTTGAATTGATTACGATGGATTTACTAAGCTGTCGTATTCGGGTTTTTCTTTTCTTCCGATGTCGATGTCATTCGTTTTTTTTTTACCTATTTTTACGGCAGTGATTAGCAAAACACTGCCGTTTTTTTTTACAATCAATCTCGGCCGGATCTGTGTGATCCGTGCTGGGGTTCTTATTTTTTTTTTTTTTAATTAAACAATGTAAAATCCCCAAAAAAAAATGCGTGGGGTCCCCCCTCCTAAGCATAACCAGCCTCGGGCTCTTTGAGCCGATCCTGGTTGCAGAAATATGGGGACAAAATTGACAGGGGTTCCCCCATATTTAAGCAACCAGCATCGGGCTCTGCGCCTGGTCCTGGTTCCAAAAATACGGGGGACAAAAAGAGTAGGGGTCCCCCGTATTTTTAAAACCAGCACCGGGCTCCACTAGCTGGACAGATAATGCCACAGCCGGGGGTCACTTTTATACAGTGCCCTGCGGCCGTGGCATCAAAAATCCAACTAGTCACCCCTGGCCGGGGTACCCTGGGGGAGTGGGGACCCCTTCAATCAAGGGGTCCCCCCCCCCCAGCCACCCAAGGGCCAGGGGTGAAGCCCGAGGCTGTCCCCCCCCATCCAATGGGCTGCGGATGGGGAGGCTGATAGCCATTTGTGATAATGAAAAGATATTGTTTTTAGTAGCAGTACTACAAGTCCCAGCAAGCCTCCCCCGCATGCTGGTACTTGGAGAACCACAAGTACCAGCATGCGGCGGAAAAACGGGCCCGCTGGTACCTGTAGTACTACCACTAAAAAAATACCCAAAAAAACACAAGACACACACACCGTGAAAGTATAATTTTATTACATACATACACACATACATACATACTTACCTTATGTTCTCACGCAGGTCGGTCCTCTTCTCCAGTAGAATCCAAGGGCTACCTGTTGAAGAAATTCTACTCACCAGATCCAGTGGTCCAGGCTCCTCGGCAAATCCAGGGATAATCCACGTACTTGAATAAAACAAAAAAACGGTTGCCCGACCTCGAACTGAAAGGTGACCCATGTTTGCACATGGGTCACCTTTCCACGAATGCCAGAAACCCACTTTGCCTTCTGACTAAGTGGGTTTCTTCAGCCAATCAGGGAGTGCCACGTTGTAGCACTCTCCTGATCAGCTGTGTGCTCCTGTCCTCACTGACAGGCAGCACACGGCAGTGTTACAATGTAGCGCCTATGCGCTACATTGTAACCAATGATGGGAACTTTCTGCCCTGCGGTTGACCTAAAGTGACGTCACCGCTGAGCAGAAAGTTCCCATCATTGGTTACAATGTAGCGCATAGGCGCTACATTGTAACACTGCCGTGTGCTGCCTGTCAGTGAGGACAGGAGCACACAGCTGATCAGGAGAGTGCTACAACGTGGCACTCCCTGATTGGCTGAAGAAACCCACTTAGTCAGAAGGCAAAGTGGGTTTCTGGCATTCGTGGAAAGGTGACCCATGTGCAAACATGGGTCACCTTTCAGTTCGAGGTCGGGCAACCGTTTTTTTGTTTTATTCAAGTACGTGGATTATCCCTGGATTTGCCGAGGAGCCTGGACCACTGGATCTGGTGAGTAGAATTTCTTCAACAGGTAGCCCTTGGATTCTACTGGAGAAGAGGACCGACCTGCGTGAGAACATAAGGTAAGTATGTATGTATGTGTGTATGTATGTAATAAAATTATACTTTCACGGTGTGTGTGTCTTGTGTTTTTTTGGGTATTTTTTTAGTGGTAGTACTACAGGTACCAGCGGGCCCGTTTTTCCGCCGCATGCTGGTACTTGTGGTTCTCCAAGTACCAGCATGCGGGGGAGGCTTGCTGGGACTTGTAGTACTGCTACTAAAAACAATATCTTTTCATTATCACAAATGGCTATCAGCCTCCCCATCCGCAGCCCATTGGATGGGGGGGGACAGCCTCGGGCTTCACCCCTGGCCCTTGGGTGGCTGGGGGGGGACCCCTTGATTGAAGGGGTCCCCACTCCCCCAGGGTACCCCGGCCAGGGGTGACTAGTTGGATTTTTGATGCCACGGCCGCAGGGCGCTGTATAAAAGTGACCCCCGGCTGTGGCATTATCTGTCCAGCTAGTGGAGCCCGGTGCTGGTTTTAAAAATACGGGGGACCCCTACTCTTTTTGTCCCCCGTATTTTTGGGACCAGGACCAGGCGCAGAGCCCGATGCTGGTTGCTTAAATATGGGGGAACCCCTGTCATTTTTTTCCCCATATTTCTGCAACCAGGATCGGCTCAAAGAGCCCGAGGCTGGTTATGCTTAGGAGGGGGGACCCCACGCAATTTTTTTGGCAAAAATAAGCACTTTCCCACCCCTTCCCACTGATATACATGCACGGATCTCATGGATCCCTGCATGCATCTCAAATCACGGAAAAAAAAAGCAGGTCTGTTTTTTTTAGGACTTTTTTACGAGTTGTAATTTTTCACGGCAGTGTTTTGTGTTTTTTTGCTTTGCACTTCTTAGTAAATGACCGAGATTCATATCTAAACAGGCGTAATTTGACCGATGGTGTATTCATTTGTAATTTTTTACCTGAACTAGCAAAAAATTACGAATGCCCTCATCACTGCCGTGATTAGTGTTTAGTAAATGACCGAGATTAACCGAGATGACACTTTGAAGAAAAAACGGCATCTCGGTCAAAATCGGGAGCTTAGTAAATATACCCCTGTATTGGTGTACTTGCACTATTGCTCTTTTTCTTTTTTAGTTACACCATTCAAGGGATCCAATTCCCTTATGGTCCATTGTTTCATTCATTTGATTGTATGAAAGCTTCGTATCCAGAAATTTGCATCTCTGTACAGTGTAAGCGCAATTATACATTTTATCTACTATATATTGCAATTTGTGGAAAAATTGGTGATTTTTTCTTTAAGTGTATATGCTGCTAATTTAACACTGTACCTTTGCGCAGTCAGCACAATATCTACATTTCTCTAACGTCCTAAGTGGATGCTGGGGACTCCGTAAGGACCATGGGGAATAGCGGCTCCGCAGGAGACTGGGCACATCTAAAGAAAGCTTTAGGACTATCTGGTGTGCACTGGCTCCTCCCCCTATGACCCTCCTCCAAGCCTCAGTTAGATCTCTGTGCCCGAACGAGAAGGGTGCACACTAGGGGCTCTCCTGAGCTTCTTAGTGAAAGTTTTAGATTAGGTTTTTTATTTTCAGTGAGACCTGCTGGCAACAGGCTCACTGCATCGAGGGACTAAGGGGAGAAGAAGCGAACTCACCTGCGTGCAGAGTGGATTGGGCTTCTTAGGCTACTGGACATTAGCTCCAGAGGGACGATCACAGGCCCAGCTTGGATGGGTCCCAGAGCCGCGCCGCCGGCCCCCTTACAGAGCCAGAAGGCAGAAGAGGTCCGGAAAATCGGCGGCAGAAGACGTCCTGTCTTCAACAAGGTAGCGCACAGCACTGCAGCTGTGCGCCATTGCTCTCAGCACACTTCACACTTCGGTCACTGAGGGTGCAGGGCGCTGGGGGGGGCGCCCTGAGACGCAATAAAAACACCTTGGATGGCAAAAAAAATGCATCACATATAGCTCCTGGGCTATATGGATGCATTTAACCCCTGCCAGAATCCATAAAAAAGCAGGAGAAAAGTCCGCGGAAAAGGGGCGGAGCCTATCTCCTCAGCACACTGGCGCCATTTTCCCTCACAGCTCCGTTGGAGGGAAGCTCCCTGTCTCTCCCCTGCAGTCACTACACTACAGAAAGGGTTAAAAAAAGAGAGGGGGGCACTAATTAGGCGCAGTATTAACTATACAGCAGCTATAAGGGGAAAAACACTTATATAAGGTTATCCCTGTATATATATATATAGCGCTCTGGTGTGTGCTGGCAAACTCTCCCTCTGTCTCCCCAAAGGGCTAGTGGGGTCCTGTCCTCTATCAGAGCATTCCCTGTGTGTGTGCTGTATGTCGGTACTTTTGTGTCGACATGTACGAGGAGAAAAATGATGTGGAGACGGAGCAGATTGCCTGTAATAGTGATGTCACCCCCTAGGGGGTCGACACCTGAGTGGATGAACTGTTGGAAGGAATTACGTGACAGTGTCAGCTCTGTATAAAAGACAGTGGTTGACATGAGACAGCCGGCTACTCAGCTTGTGCCTGTCTAGACGTCTCATAGGCCGTCAGGGGCTCTAAAGCGCCCGTTACCTCAGATGGCAGATATAGACGCCGACACGGATACTGACTCCAGTGTCGACGGTGAAGAGACGAATGTGACTTCCAGTAGGGCCACACGTTACATGATTGAGGCAATGAAAAATGTTTTACACATTTCTGATAATACGAGTACCACCAAAAAAGGGGTATTATGTTCGGTGAGGAAAAACTACCTGTAGTTTTCCTGAATCTGAGAAATTAAATGAGGTGTGTGATGATGCGTGGGTTTCCCCCGATAACAACGGATAATTTCTAAAATGTTATTGGCATTATATCCTTTCCCGCCAGAGGTTAGGGTGCGTTGGGAAACACCCCCTAGGGGGGATAAAGCGCTCACACGCTTGTAAGGGCTCTACCTTCGCCTGAGATGGCCGCCCTTAAGGATCCTGCTGATAGAAAGCAGGAGGGTATCCTAAAAGGTATTTACACACATACTGGTGTTATACTGCGACCAGCAATCGCCTCAGCCTGGATGTGCAGTGCTGGGTTGGCGTGGTCGGATTCCCTGACTGAAAATATTGATACCCTAGATAGGGACAGTATATTTTTGCCTATAGAGCATTTAAAAGATGCATTTTTATATATGCGTGATGCACAGCGGAATATTTGCCGACTGGCATCAAGTCTAAGCGCGTTGTCCATTTCTACCAGTAGAGGGTTATGGACACGTCAGTGGTCAGGTGATGCGTATTCCAAACGGCATTTGGAAGTATTGCTTTATTAAGGGAGGAGTTATTTGGGGTCGGTCTTTCAGACCTGGTGGCCACGGAAACAGCTGGGAATTCCACGTTTGTACCCCAGGTCGCCTCTCAACATGAGAAGACGCCGTATTATCAGGCGCAGTCTTTTCGTGGACAAGCGGGCAAAAGGTTCCTCATTTCTGCCCCGTGACAGAGGGAGAGGAAAAAGGCTGCAGAAATCAGCCAGTTCCCAGGAACAGAAACCCTCTCCCGCCTCTGCCAAGCCCTCAGTATACGCTGGGGCTTTACAAGCAGAATCAGGCACGGTGGGGGGCCCGTCTCAATGAATTTCAGCGCGCAGTGGGCTCACTCGCAAGTAGACCCCTGGATCCTTCAGGTGATATCTCAGGGGTACAAATTAGAATTCGAGACGTCTCCCCCTCGCCGTTTCCTAAAGTCGGCTTTACCGATGTCTCCTTCTGACAGGGAGACAGTTTTGGAAGCCATTCACAAGCTGTATTCCCAGCAGGTGATAATCAAGATACCCCTCCTGCAACAGGGAACGGGGTATTATTCCACACTGTTGTGGTACCGAAGCCGGACGGCTCGGTGAGACCGATTCTAAATCTAAAATCTTTGAACACTTACGTACAGAGGTTCAAATTCAAGATTGAGTCACTCAGAGCAGTGATTGCGAACCTGGAAGAAGGGGACTACATGATGTCTCGGGACATCAAGGATGCTTACCTTCATGTCAAAATTTACCCTTCTCACCAAGGGTACCTCAGGTTTATGGTACAGAACTGTCACTATCAGTTCAGACGCTGCCGTATGGATGGTACACGGCACCCCGGGTCTTTACCAAGGTAATGGCCGAAATGATGATATTCCTTCGAAGGAAGTGAATTTTAGTTATCCCTTCCTTGGACAATTCCCTGATAAGGGTAAGATCCAGGGAACAGTTGGAGGTCGGTGTAGCACTATCTCAGGTAGTGTTGCGGCAGCACGATTGGATTCTCAATATTCCAAAATCGCACCTGGTTCCGACGACGTGTCTTCTGTTCCTAGGGATGATCCTGGACACAGTCCAGAAAAAGGTGTTTCTCCTGGAGGAGAAAGCCAGGGAGTTATCCGAGCTAGTCAGGAACCTCCTAAAACCGAGCCAAGTCTCAGTGCATCAATGCACAAGGGTTCTGGGTAAAATGGTGGCTTCCTACGAAGCAATCCCATTCGGCAGATTCCACGCAAGAACTTTCCAGTGGGACCTGCTGGACAAATGGTCCGGATCGCATCTTCAGATGCATCAGCGGATAACCCTGTCACCAAGGACAAGGGTGTCCCTCCTGTGGTGGTTGCAGAGTGCTCATCTTCTAGAGGGCCGCAGATTAGGCATTCAGGACTGGGTCCTGGTGACCACGGATGCCAGCCTGCGAGGCTGGGGAGCAGTCACACAGGGAAGGAATATCCAGGGCTTATGGTCAAGCCTGGAGACATCACTTCACATAAATATCCTGAAGCTAAGGGACATTTACAATGCTCTAAGCTTAGCAAGACCTCTGCTTCAAGGTCAGCCGGTGTTGATCCAGTCGGACAACATCACGGCAGTCACCCACGTAAACAGACAGGGTGGCACAAGAAGCAGGAGGGCAATGGCAGAAGCTGCAAGGATTCTTCGCTGGGCGGAAAATCATGTGATAGCACTGTCAGCAGTATTCATTCCGGGAGTGGACAACTGGGAAGCAGACTTCCTCAGCACGACCTCCACCCGGGAGAGTGGGGACTTCACCCAGAAGTCTTCCACATGATTAAAAACTCGACAGGTATTGCGCCAGGTCCAGGGACCCTCAGGCAATAAGCTGTAGACGCTCTGGTAACACCGTGGGTGTACCAGTCAGGGTATGTGTTCCCTCCTCTGCCTCTCATACCCAAGGTACTGAGATTGATAAGATGGAGAGGAGTAAGCACTGTATTCGTGGTTCCGGATTGGCCAAGAAGGACTTGGTAACCGGAACTTCAAGAGATGCTCACGGAGGATCCGTGGCCTCTACCTCTAAGAAGGGACCTGCTCCAGCAAGGACCCTGTCTGTTCCAAGACTTACCGCGGCTGCGTTTGACGGCATGGCGGTTGAACGCCGGATCCTGAAGGAAAAAAGGCATTCCGGATGAAGTCATCCCTATCCTGATCAAAGCCAGGAAGGATGTAACTGCAAAAACATTATCACCGCAATTGGCGAAAATATGTTGCGTGGTGCGAGGCCAGTAAGGCCCGACGGAGGAAATTCAACTGGGTCGATTCCTACATTTCCTGCAAACAGGAGTGTCTATGGGCCTGAAATTGGGGTCCATTAAGGTTCAAATTTCGGCCCTGTCAATTTTCTTCCAAAAAGAACTAGCTTCAGTCCCTGAAGTTCAGACGTTTGTAAAAGGGGTACTGCATATACAGCCTCCTTTTGTGCCTCCAGTGGCACTTTGGGATCTCAATGTAGTTTTGGGTTCCAAAAGTCACATTGGTTTGAACCACTTAAATCTGTGGAGTTAAAATATCTCACATGGAAAGTGGTCATGCTGTTGGCCCTGGCCTGGGCCAGGCGCGTGTCAGAATTGGCGGCTTTATCCTGAAAAAGCCCTTATCTGATTTTCCATTCGGACAGGGCGGAATTGAGGACTCGTCCTCAGTTTCTCCCCAAGGTGGTTTCAGCGTCTCACCTGAACCAACCTATTGGTGGTGCCTGCGGCTACTAGGGACTTGGAGGCCTCCAAGTTGCTAGACGTTGTCAGTGCCCTGAAAATATATGTTTCCAGGACGGCTGGAGTCAGGAAATCTGACTCGCTGTTTATCCTGTGTGCACCCAACAAGCTGGGTGCTCCTGCTTCTAAGCAGACTATTGCTCGTTGGATTTGTAGTACAATTCAGCTTGCACATTCTGTGGCAGGCCTGCCACAGCCAAAAATCTGTAAATGCCCACTCCACAAGGAAGGTGGGCTCATCTTGGGCGGCTGCCCGAGGGGTCTCGGCTTTACAACTTTGCCGAGCAGCTACTTGGTCAGGAGCAAATACGTTTGTAAAATTCTACAAAATTGATATCCTGGCTGAGGAGGACCTGGAGTTCTCTCATTTGGTGCTGCAGAGTCATCCGCACTCTCCCGCCCGTTTGGGAGCTTTGGTATAATCCCCATGGTCCTTACGGAGTCCCCAGCATCCACTTAGGACGTTAGAGAAAATAAGAATTTACTTACCGATAATTCTATTTCTCATAGTCCGTAGTGGATGCTGGGCGCCCATCCCAAGTGCGGATTGTCTGCAATACTTGTACATAGTTATTGTTACAAAAATCGGGTTATTATTGTTGTGAGCCATCTTTCAGAGGCTCCTCTGTTATCATGCTGTTAACTGGGTTCAGATCACAGGTTATACGGTGTGATTGGTGTGGCTGGTATGAGTCTTACCCGGGATTCAAAATCCTTCCTTATTGTGTACGCTCGTCCGGGCACAGTATCCTAACTGAGGCTTGGAGGAGGGTCATAGGGGGAGGAGCCAGTGCACACCAGATAGTCCTAAAGCTTTCTTTAGATGTGCCCAGTCTCCTGCGGAGCCGCTATTCCCCATGGTCCTTACGGAGTCCCCAGCATCCACTGCGGACTATGAGAAATAGAATTATCGGTAAGTAAATTCTTATTTTTAAATGCATAAAGCCTGTTTGATCCGGGTGAATGATTTGGGTTATAACCTGCTTTAATCTAACAGCCAAGACTTTTGCTAGAATTTTGATGCCAGTGGATAAAAGAGAAAAATATCTAGAATCATTATCCGGCTTTAAAATAACAATAAATAGAGCCTCCGCAATAGATTTAGGGAACATATTCTGATCAAACATTATCCTGTACAGGTACAATAATTGAGGTGCAAAAAAATACAAGTGGTTTTTATATACCTCTATCTGGATACCATCTAGGCCTGAAGCTTTACCACAGGGGAAGGTCTTAATTGCATCTTCTATCTCAGCTAATGTTAAGGGGGCATCTAAGAGATCAGAAGCTTCCTTGGACAGGCTCGGCAGTTGTATATTATGTATATACTGTAATCTACCAATTCGGACACAGTATAATCCAAACTTGAACAATACAACTGTTGATAATATTTTACAAATTCTTCAACAATTTGGGGGTCCGCACTAGACTTGTTCCATCAGGTGCTATGATTTCCAATACCATAATGGAAGAATGATCTCCCCATGCTAAATCAGCCAGATGTGTACCTGGTCGATCACCTGTAACATAGTATGGGAAGAGAACAAATATCGATGTTGAATTTTCTCCGTCAGTAAAGTTTTCCATTCACTCTGGATGGCTATCCAAGCTAATCTAGAACTGTCCAGCCTATCATCTAGATAGAGTCGTTCTGCAACAGCAACTCTGGTTTCTAAATCTATTTCCCTTTTCTTAACCGAGGATTTAACGGATGCCACCCTTTTAATCAAAGCCCCTCTTAGATAGGCCTTAAAGGTGTCCCACATTAATGATACTGAAGTGTCTCGCTGTTATATCGAAAAAATTCCCTCCAAGCGGCCACCATCTAAGAGCTCTCCTCCATATGGACCAGCCAGAAGGGATTCAATTTCCAAACTGCCTGTCCTCATATATCCAAATCGATCTTGAGTAATATGGGGGAGTGATCCGAGATTCCTCTGGTCTCGTATCTAATGGATTGAACTCTAGGGATCAATTCCCTTGAGAGGAGGGCCATATCTATTCGGGAAAAGGACGAATATGAATAAGAAAAGCACGAATATTGTTTCCGGGATGGGTACTTCAATCTCCACGGATCAGTTTAACCCAGCTCTGCAACAGTATCTGCAAACCATGAGCGCCCTGTCAGTACGTTAGAGGATACCGCAGAGAGCCTATCCTTCAGAGGATCCAGAACACTATTAAAATCATTATTAAAATCACTTAAGCATATAATAGGCACATTTGGTGATAAAGCCATGAATCCTGCTATTTTTTTAAATATATCATGCGCATATGGAGGTCGGTATATAAACAGCTAGGAGCAGCAAAGGTATAGAGTTAATTTTGCAATTAAGAAAGACATATTTGCCCCATGGATCGACTTGAACCTCCATTAAAGAAAAAGGAATGGTCTTTTTAATAGGAACCGAAACGGACACTCCCTGTAAACGGTGAGTTGCCGTCCACGAAAGCCTTCTTACTGTCAATCTTCTTGCGATTGGCCCTGGAGATTCCACTCTGTCCTGAGACCTGAGTTCCATCCAGCTTGCAGCTCTCCCTAGCTCATCGGTGTACCTCCATCGATACTCAGCTCCATAGGTGTTCCGCCATCGATACTCAGCTCCTTCGGTGTTCCGCCATCGATACTCAACTCCGTCGGTCTTCCGCCATCGATCTCCAGCTCCATCGGTGTTCCGCCATCGGTGTCCCGCCATCGATCTCTAGCTCCATCGGTGTTTCCGCCATCGATCTTGAGCTACTGTGGTGCTCCACACCAATATAAGGTATCATCGGTATCCATCTCACCTCCAGTGGTCAGTAACCTTGTGCTCATTCATTTTGGGACTTCATCTGTGGTTTACACTGCATCTAAGCCTACTGCTGTGCTTATTTATGTTTGGACTTCACCAGTGGATTACACTGCATCTAAAGTCTATTATTGTGTGCTCACCCATATTGAGACTTCAATAGTGGTTCACACTACATGCGATATTACATCTTGCTATCGATGTTACATTTGCTACAGCATTACCTCAGGTCCTATGCCTATGTTACTGCATTATCTGTGATCCCGATTATCTGAGTCTGTTACTATTTGCCGCTATCTGTACCATGTTACATGCTGAATAAAAAGACTTATTTTAATTTACAATCTCCTCTGTTCTGGTCACGCCACATCCTGGTTAATGTACAAGAACTTAATCAAAGCTCCCAGGTTCACATACCAGTCAGCCCCTACACCTGAGTTCTCTACTGGTCAAAGTCAGACCTCATGCGTGACAGTTAGCACTGGCCTAATGGATTCAGTCGGAGAACAGACCCCACCCTCCAGCCCTGTACAATTGTTGACAGCTCGTCTAGAACATCAAGAACTGTGCGGGGTCAGGTAATTCGTTGTCTGCAAGACCTCTCCTCTAGGCTGGATAATTTACACGCTACCCTCCGTGGTTCAGGGGCTCCCAGTGTACCCCAGGTGGACTCGTCGCCTCCAACTGCTACAGCTGTTCCTCATCTCCACCTGCCAACTCCTGCTAAGTTCAGTGGTTCCCCTAAAGCCTGTAGGAGATTCCTGAACCAATGCAAGATCCATTTTGAACTGTAGCCCAGCAGCTTCCCGACAGAACGTGCTAAAGTTGCATATATTATCTCTCTCCTATCCGGTTCAGCTCTGGATTGGGCATTGCCATTATGGGAAAGATCTGACGCCCTTCTGTCATCATATAAGAACTTTGGGGGTCATTCCGAGTTGATCGCTAGCTGCCGTTGTTCGCTCTGTGGGCGGCGACTATGCGTTTGCACGGCTGCTAAAAGTAGCTAGTGATAATGTCGATTATCTTACAGGAAAGAAAACTATACCTTATACACACTTAGAATACACTTTACCATGGAGCCGCTGCGGCCGCTAAACTTAGTACACACACTACGTACTTTATACACTGTTTGCGTACGGAGTCCCGTATCACTGTACGGACTTAGCGTACAAACGCCGCGCTGGGGGTACAAAGTACACACAGCGCGAACACACCCAGAGATACACTTTAAACCTTCACAGTAATGCAATGCAATGATAAAACACCTTAAACCTTAGCAGGGCAATGAAGACACGACACCAATTGTGATTTAACCGCTGGGTTCCGACACCACAGTGGATTATTGCTGAAAGGGGGTTACAATACAAATAATACAATACAATATAACAGAGTAAATGGCTACATTCAATGGTACATACTTGAGTAGATTCGCTTGCGCTTCCCGGCCCGGTCCTCGGTCATCAAATAGATAACTTTGTGAGTCTTGTGATTTTCCAGGCCAGAAGCAGGCTCTCTTTATACACTTCTTCCAAAAGCAATACAATAGATACTGTAATCCCTTTGTCCATTGGACACAGGAATGCACTTTTACAGTACAGGAGAGGTCATAGGTCGGTTTGAATAGGTGGGCGATGTCTTTCCCAACTGCTCTTGTGGGTGGTCTCCTCTGGATTCCCGCCGCATACATAATGTACAGTAAATACAGTTTATATCTATATTCTGCTTCTGCACATAACTATCCGCAGGAACATGCGATCTTCCTCAAACCAACACCGGAATGTTACCCTTTAAATACCCTACAGTTGGATACCAAACACCACCTTATGACCTTGTTCTGTCCCCTCCTATTCTGTAAAGGCAAATCCCTTTGTTCTGAAACCATTTAAACTGTTGTTAATTTCATATGTGGTGCATGGGGACTATGTGTACATTGTGCACTCTCTCTACCGTAAATACCCATACCACGCGCTGATGCGCAAGACAGCGGGAGTGACCATACGCAAATTGCGGATATGTGCACGCACGGCAGAACAAGTACACGTGCAGAGGCCATCTGTGTGTGGTTTGTACGTGATGTGTGTACTGCAATATTTTTCGACTTTGACAGTCCACCCTTTGGTAGTCACCAATAACTGCCACTATCTAATCACTAAACAGAAAAATATGTACACAATATCTACAGGAGTTTGGATAGTCGGGAGAGAGGGGTAGGTAGGAAATGTATGACCTAGTGGGATAGTAAAAAGCATGTATTTATGAATCCGTGTCTGAGGGGCATGTATCATCGTGCCGTATATGTTCTAAATAAGCTTCGAGGTATTGCGAAGAATACATTAAATCCTTCTCATCCAGTACTAAGGGTCTGTAAATGGGCCAACAAACACTACCGAGCTCTTGTCGGATTGTTCCAACAAATGGGGTGCACATTTAGTTGATGATACACGGAGGGGAGACATATGTGAGTGCTAGTATATGTGGATATCACCTGTCGACTATGTGTGCTATTAACTGGAGGTTGCAGAGATGAAGATAAGACACATATCTAAAATACATTCACATAAACATTTTGGGTAGGGCAGATGTCTTTTCCGGATGGATGTATCTGGGCAGAGGGGGAAACACAAGAGAAATGGGTGAAAGAAACAGGCCATGAAATTCATTTACAATCCTTATCATAACACTGTCTCTATGGATGGGTCATAAATTAAATCTGCTGCTATAACAGCGCCCTTGCTCCTTAGACTCATCAATTTTGTGCCGTGCTTGCTCCGCGTCAGAATTCGAACACACCTAAATATCAAACCAATAATTATGACGACTCCCAGGATACAAAGGAGAAACTTCCCTACACTCATAATAACATTTTGAGCCCACTCTCCTAAACCTGAGAACCAGTTTCGTGGGTTCAACTATAATACCCAGCCGGTCAGTTCATTACTCACAGTCGCCAAGGTAAGGTTGTGTTTCCTCCTGAACTCCCACTTCAACTGTAAGATATCGTCCATCTTTTGATCGATAATCTCCGTTGGGTCATCAGTGCTGTTTGTAATATACGTACAGCACTTCACCCCATATTGAGTTGCCAGAGTAACACAGTACCCACCTGTCACGGCTGTGATATAATTCAGGACCATCCTGTGCTGAATCAGTTCCTTCTTGTAAGCTTGTAACTCCCTTCCCGTATACCTGAAGGTGTCGTCATACATCTCAGTGATATTATCTATCAAGTTCGCTAGCGCATGGATATACCTATAATTTATAATTCCTCTGGCAGTACGGGTGATGTCTAATGCGAGAAGGAATTGAATCCCGGTGGATTCGTGGATCAAATCAGAGGCTGCATGCTCTGTCCTATCTATGAGGTGTCTCCTGATGATGTGTTCATAGTGAGTATGAGTATAAGGAGCCTGAGCACTGCGGTGAACATCTTTCATCTTATCATGGGGTATGGTCATGACCTCTGGTAGCACTATCCCAATATAACACAATCCCTCTGAGCTCGGGGCAAGCCACTTGTACGCCTTCCTCCCACATATGAAATAGGCATCATCTGGGAGAACATAGGGGACAAAATATAACATCACCATATTACAAACTTTCCAAGTAAAGAAACCCATCCCCAGTTCTTCCATCTGCTCAGTACAAGTATCGGGCTGGATGATATGAGCACAATACCCTGGCGATACTTTTCCAACCCACATGGTCTTGCTTCCACAAGTATACCTATACCGAAAATACCTCCCACTGTTGGCTATTTGGCGTACAAGTTCAGAGTCTATGGGTATCCTATCAGCTCTGTGTGAAAAGGTCATTGTCGTCACTTCCCAATTTCCCGGTTTTCGGTAATTGGAAATATTAAAACAGAATAAGGACCTGTCTATATGATACTGGTGGAGCTTCAAACTAGGGGGACTAGAAATATTGAATTTCTTGTCCACCGGTCTCCCACCCCGTAATTCGAGTACCTCATCTATTGCTAAAGGGTATGGTACTAATCCTGACTTGCTCTGACCTTGAGGTACCTGTGAGCACACCCAGCATTCTGTCTGGTTTAAGACCTTACCCACTAGTGAGTGGTAATCACTCAACGGATGCCGGTCCATGTCGATATTAAGGTTGGACTGACATCTCTGGATGCACCCATCCTCAACTATATTCTCACAATTCCTACAAATACAATATTCATCAGACAATAACCCCTCACAGTGCCTCCGAGCTCCTTGACTACCAGAGCGCTTACTGATGCCAGCCTTTACCAAAATGATGTGCTGATCCTGAGATCCTACAAATTCGTACTTGCCATCAGAACCCATTCCAGATCCCTGCTCGACCTCTCTGGGACCCTCACCAAAACAAACTGTCCTTATCAAAACCAGAATTACTAACAGAACCCGAAACGCAGTCTCTTGTGATCGATCCATTTCGTTAGGGGAAAGGAGGAAAATAAGAAGGAGAAAAGAAAGGAAAAATGTAGGGGGAGGTGAAAAAAGAAAGTGGTATGATAACCGTTCTAGCTCTTGTTACTCTCTGTGCTCAGATGCCTTTCAACAGTCCTGCCTCTCAACTTTCCCGGAACAGACACTCCAGTGATACGAGATTCTCTACACTCTGCTCTTTGTCACGAGTTCTCTCTGGGTCAGCGACCTTCTTGCAGGGGGACGAGTGGATCCACATCTCTCTTTCGGCGACTTTCAATGCTGTTGTGCTGGTTAACAAGACTTGATATGGTCCTTCCCACCTGTCTATGAGGCAACCTGAGCGTAAGAAATTTCGAATCATCACATAATCCCCAGGTTTAATGTCATGACAATTACTGTTCGGCAGGTCAGGAATCACCAGCTTTAAATTTCTTTGTTGATTTCTCAGCTGCTGGCTCATCCCAACCAAATATTTCACAGTCACTTCATTATTACATTTCAAATCATCCTGGGGGTCTATCATTACATGAGGTTGTTGACCAAAAAGGATTTCAAAGGGTGATAGGTTAAGGGGAGACCTGGGAGTGGTTCTGATGCTGTACAACACTAGTGGCAAAGCTTCTGGCCACGACAATCCAGTTTCAACCATTAATTTGCTCAGCTTGTCCTTAATAGTGCTATTCACTCTCTCCACCTTTGCACTCGCCTGTGGACGGTACGGAGTATGCAGCTTGCTATTAATTCCCATCAGTTTGCACATGACCTGAAAGACTTCACCTGTAAAATGGGTACCCCTATCACTTTCAATTATTCTAGGGATACCATATCTACACACAAATTCCTGCACAATTTTCTTTGCAGTGAACGTAGCGGTATTTGTGGCAGCAGGGAACGCTTCTACCCAATTTGAAAATACGTCAATACAAACTAACACATATTTTAAATTCCTACAGGGTGGTAACTGTATGAAATTGATTTGTATTACCTGAAAAGGACCGTCTGTCGGAGGGATATGGGTTGGCTCTGTTGGTATTGACTTTCCAATATTCTTCCTCAAGCAAGTAAAACATGTCATTGCTCTCTTACCTGCATGAGAAGAGAATCCTGGAACACACCAGTAGGCTCTCACCAGCTTACACATACCCTCTTTACCCAGATGAGTCAGACCGTGTGCCGCCTCAGCTAAGCTTGGAAGATATGCTCTGGGGGCTACTGGCTTACCTTGTAAACCTGTCCACAGTCCCGAGGGTTCCTGGCCATATCCCTTTGACCTCCAGACTGCCCTTTCCTGTGAAGAACACAAATCTTGCATTTCAATGTGTTTAACTGTTGTGTATTATCAGTTTGTGTGAAGTAAACCGTCTGTGGAAAGTGAAAAGAGAGGGGAAATAATAAAAAGAAAATTTGTCAGATTTGCATTCACCATGAGGCTGTCACACCATCATGCATATCGGTATCTATGCACAGTCTCCCTTCACCAGTATTCTCATTCTCCACCCTTTGTGCATGACCAGGCACACTCGTAAATACTGGTGTCCCTATGCCGGTGAGATATACTGGATTTGGGCAGAGCTCTGAAAGACCGAGTAGGCATGTGGCGTTTGAACTCTAATCCTGTCAGTGACCGTAAGAGATGAAGAGGAAACTTTGAAGACAAATCACATAGAGTTTAGTAACAGATAATTTTGTAGAGGCAAAGAATATTTTACAAAATTTAACACCTGGATTGGGCACTATGGGGAATGATTCTCTACGCGGTCTGCTCCCCTAAAAGAAATTCTATGTGTGTTATATCTTTACTGGGACTATCCCAGCCATCAATCCAGTGTCCTGTCCATTCTAAGTTCATAGGGAACCCGGTATCTTTGAGATAATTTCCTCTACCTGTGATGGACATGTATCTAGAACAGTGAAATGCAACATTGGTCTTCGTGGGTATCCAACATATTTTGTGCTTCCTGGGTGGGAGCACTCTATATGTATACCATCTCTAATAAAACTCCTGTTAAGTTACTTAGAGGTCACTTCTGCTAGAGAGAGAAGCAAAAGTCTAGAGACCTCCTCCTAACCCCAGCAAGTTCTGTCAAAAAAGGTAAAGTTGCATTTATTCTGTTCTTCCCATTAACCGAATCTGTGTTCTCTATATGGCTCGTGATTCCTTACTATATGTCCCTTGATCCCGTCTATGTGTTTAATAACGTGGCGTGTTTTCTCTGTCTAGGGGTCTATATTGGCTATGTGTTCTACTATACCTACAATCTCTGGCAAAATGCCCTTCCTTTTTACAACTGTAGCATATCCTAGGTCCTTTCTTACTATCCGTGTTTTGGGGTTTAGGTTGATGAGACTTTGGTGTAAGAGCCTGTATTCTTTCAATCCTCAGCCTCTCCTCCTGCAGTTCTCTACGCCTAGCAATATTCTTATGGTGTACAATTGCGCACTCTCTAAGACAAGCTACTGTGGCCCCTCTCCAATCAGGCAAAAATGTTTGTACCCTGTCCCTTACTGTCTTATTGAGTCCGTCCATTAGCACTGAAACAGCAACTTCCCTATAATTCGCATCGTTCCCTGTATCTGATACCCCAATGTATCTATCCATTCTTTGCAGGGCCCGATGGAAATATTCAGATGTCATTTAATTTTCCATCTGTTTTATGGAGAAAATTTTTCTCCCCTTAACATTAATGGGGAAACACAACTCTAGTTGTCTATTAATTCGTTCTAAGTTCTCCTGATTGTGTTTGTTAGTCATAAGACTATTCGACTCTAACCTACAATCAGTGATACATTTTTGGGTGTCAATATTAGGGGGTAGGCACGCTTTCAAAACTATCCGCCAGTGTGTGTTTGTCGGTTCATACGCATTACCCAGATCTCTAATAAATTTCTGACATCTGGCTAAATGCTTCCGAGGGTCGGGGAATTCTGAAATGATTGATCGCAGCTCATCTCTGGGCCACGGGCAATACATTGCATTATTCCTGGTGAGGATTACTCCCTGACTATCGGTTCCCCCATTGGGAGTTACTATTTCCAAGACAGGGTGTAATTCTACCATTCCGTTCCTAATCTGTTTACTGTGAGGTGTTGTTGTCTCTGTGCAATGAACTGTCTCACACTTACCGGTAGCTGTGACCTCACTAGTTCTTTCATTGGGGAATATTGTTACTGCTCTACCTGGTTGGACAGGCCTCACCTGAGTTTCCTGCAAAGTGACTGCTTGGAGGAGAGCTGGAATTTGGCTGGATCTTTCATCTTCCTGTGACCTATAACACAATAATATCACGTTGCTCTGTGCTGAACAAACGGACATGTGATGCAATAGCACAGCCTATAGATACTAGTTATCTATATGCCCTACGATTGCTGTAGACCACCTAGACCACTAAGAGTTGTATGGGATACCACTCAGTCCACTAAGACCACCTAGTTAATAACGCAGGGTTGCGAACCCTACGCCACCGGGCCTCTACTAACCCAGTGTGTCCACTTTGAACACTTAGACCACTTAGTTCTTTGGTTCAGTATCCACTCACTCCTGCATTCGCTCACTCACATACATGTTATTTTTTTTTCTGTACAGAAAATTAGGATTCATTCAAGTTGGCAGCTTTACCCCCAGAGGCAATTTAAAAAAAATTATTTATACTAAATTTAGTTTTTTTTATATAAAATTTCTTTAGAAACCGGGTAGTTTGGTGCTATTGTAGCGTAGCTACTGACCCGCCTTTAAACTAAACGTCGCAGAAACTTAAACTTATGCCTATATTGTGGGGGTTTAGGCCACTATCTGCAGACCTGTGAGTTGCGCAAGCCAAAGTGTGGTGACGAGTCTTGCCCTCTGGCCAAGTTGAGTCAGGATACAAGACCTACTCCTGTCTCTACTGTGGCAGAGGTACTTGTCACACAACCCACACTAAAAAGCTCTCTGTCCTATAATTGGGGTCCTTGGGCAAGGGAGCCCCATTATAGATTCAGGAATCAAAAGAGAATGTTTCTCTCCTCTCTTGAGGTTCCTGTTGAAGCAGCGTTGCAAGCCCCTGGAGTGGTGCCCGATGCCCAGGTTCCTGGAGTGGTGCCCGATGCCCAGGGTCCTGGAGCGGTGCCCGTTGCCCAAGGTCCTGGAGAGGTGCCCGATGCCCAGAGTGCTGGAGCGGTGCCCGATGCCAGAGTGCTGGAGCAGTGCCCGATGCCCAGAGTGCTGGAACGGTGCCCGATGCCCAGAGTGCTGGAGCGGTGCCCGATGCCCAGAGTGCTGGAGCGGTGCCCGATGCCCAGAGTGCTGGAACGGTACCCGATGCCCAGAGCGCTGGAGCGGTCCCCGATGCTGTAGCTTATAGAGGGACATCAAATATTATAGCTCAGGTTTCCATACCAGAAGGGGTCTCAGAAGCTGTTACCCCAGGTAGGGACTTGAAGAGCGCAACCCAAGAAAGGGTATCTAAAACCATAGTTCTAGAAGGGAACTCGAGAAGCAAAACCCCAGAAGGGATATTTGAAGTAATATCCCCAAGTGGGGTCTCGGGAGACGCAGCCTCTAAGAAGGGTCTAGAGGTCGCTTCCCCAGGAAAGAACTTAAGAGGCGTAGCATTAGTGGAGGTGCTGAAGGTTATAGCTTCAGCAAAAGTCCCGGAAGTCATAGTCCCGGGAGAAGTTTCGATAATTATCGACTCAGAGAGGGAGGCCGATGGCTCGGTCCCAGTGGGGGAGGCCGACGGCTCGGTCCCAGTAAAAGAATCCGAGGTGCTGACCCCAGCGGGGTTCCCGGAGGCCACTGCCCCAGCGGGGTTCCCGGAGGCCACTGCCCCAGCGGGGTTCCCGGAGTCCACTGCCCCAGCGGGGTTCCCGGAAGTCACTGCCCCGGGTGGGGTTCAGAAAGTCACTGCCCCGGGTGGGGTTCAGAAAGTCACTGCCCCGGGTGGGGTTCAGAGAGTCTCAGCCTCGAGTAAGGTCAATAGTGACCAGGTCCTAGCAAAGCACTCCAGTCAGTCAGATGGGAAGGAAACAGATCCTGACTATGATATCTCAACATCCATAATCTTTGATGGGGACTTAGCCCAATTTCTGGCGCTTTACAAACACTATTACATTATTATGTTGTCTAGACCATTTCTGGGCATCACTTCAGAGAACCTTGTGCTTTATCTGATTTATTCTTTTAGAGGAGAGCCTTTTGAGTGGGCGACCAGCCTAATGAAAGCTGAAGATCCCATTCTTCAGGATCCCCCAGCATTCAGTGATGCAATTATTAAAAGATATGGTTCCAAAGAAATTGGTTCAGGTTCCTCTAAGTCACCCGTCTTGTCTGCTGAGAGTCCACCAAATACTGTAAACTCGGCACAAGAGTCCCAGCCCGTTGTTTTGACTGCAGGATGTGCTTTTCTGACTTCTTCTTCTAATAATAGTACTTTGCCAGAAAGTTCAGCTCCGAAGGGTAAGAAACCTGTCTCTGATTTGAACGCAGCCTTGCTGGGTGGTACCATCAGTTCAGACAATGTTTGGGGAATTACCTTGGTCAGACCTAAAGAGCTTTGTAAAAAGAAGAAGAAGAAAAAGAAATAATTTTTTGACTCTTGCCTTGATATAAAAAAAAAAAAAAAGATTTTTTTTCCTTATCTTGTGTCCAGTGGCCACCGTCAGGGGGAGGGCACTGTTACAAGCTGTGGTTGCAGCTTGTTTCTGTTTTCGTGTCTGTTAGACCAGTGTGTCAGGGTTTTTTTTGTATCCCTTGTTTTGGATAGTCTGTATTTTGGGGTCCTTTGACCCCTCCTCAAGGGGGGGGGGGGTACTGTTATGAGCCACGGCTGTGGCTCATTCCTGTTTTGCATGTCAGATAGGTATTTTATGTTATTCTTCTGTTCATGTTCCCCGTGGGTGTCATGGGGTGCTCGGAACTCACCCTTAAGGAGGGGATACTGTTATGAACCACAGGTAGTGGTTCATTCCTATTTTATGTTTATAAGTTGTTTCGCAGGCCAGGATTTCCCGTTGCTCTGTTTAAGAGTACTCTTGGTTGCTGCCGCTGGTGAGTCTGTGTAATTGCAGCTTGTTCCCATGTGTTCAGCCTCACCTGGCTGCTAATTGCATCTTGTCAGTTTGGAGTCATGCAACAGGGCAGCTGCATGAGATTATTAATTAGGCCTCTCTGTTATATGCTGGCTCAGTGCTATTCACAGACGCTGGTGATATTTCTTGGTTTCCAGTCTGCTTGAGTTCTGAGCTTGTTCCTGCCAATTCCTGAGCTCCTGTGTAGCAGTGTCTGTCGAACTGCTTCCTGTGTCAATTCCTGTGTCAGTCCCTGTGTCGATTCCTGTGTCTTATCCCGTGTCCTGCCGTGAAGTGTTCCTGTACTTAGGTCCAGTGCCTTTGCCTGTGCCTGGTCAAGTTTCTGGCTTCTTGGTGTCCACCGGTCTGTCGTTTGGGATTCTGCCTGTCCTCCAGTTCTGAGAGTCTGTGTCAGCAGCATTGGGAGTTCCTGTCCGTTTGCCAGTATTCGTACCGGTTCCGTGAGTAGCGGCTCTGCCGCGTCCGTCGGCCTAGGCCGCTGTTTTCCGTTATTATTTCTGTCACTGGTGTTTTGCAGAGGGTTCTGCTTATGCTGTCACCGCCGGGACACAAGAGTATTGTGTCGGCGTGTGGTCAGCATTTCCTTTGTTGTTCTTTTCCTTTGGCGGCAAGCCGCACATACATTTAGTTTTAGGCTAGTTAGTAGCCCCTGGCTTTGGTTGTTTCAGTTAGAGGGCCCCTTGTTATCACCCTGTCTCGGTACACTCTTTGTCTCTCATTAAGACCTGAGGGGGCATCGAAGTTGGGCAGACGTAATCCGCCCTTCAAACGCGGCTGCCATGGGCTCAAGCAACCATAGTCTCGCAAGAGTGTACTGACAGCACGGGCGAGACAACGGAGATAGGGCGCATGGGGCTATTCCCTTTCCATTCCCCCTTTCCCAGCATTACGTCCTGGTGCTCTGGACTCACTTCATAACATCTCCCTTGTTCTGAGCACCAGGAACCTAACAAACTGTCAGAGTCTTGTATGAGGAAAACCTATATCCGACCATCTCTGCTTCGACCCAGCTGTGGTTCCTCTTCCCGACCATCGGAAGAACCCCCGAGTTCACAACATCCCCAACCCAGGTCAGTGACAGTATACTCAGGCCCCATGGACCCGGGGGATCGGAACTCAGAGGCAAGAGTTCAAAGTCAGGAGGCGGCACAGAGCCAGGTGATGCAGTATCTCCAGGGGTTATCCGGCCGGCTGGATCAAATTCAGGCTTCTCTGGCTTCAGTAGTTCCGGCTCCAGCTCCAGTTCCCGCTACTGTGGTTGTCCCTAGTAATGTTCAATCCTTGTCTGGAACCAGGTCACGCCTTCAGCTTCCCACTCCTTCTCGCTATAATGGGAATCCAAAGAATTGCTGTGGTTTTCTCAACCAATGCAAAGTACATTTTGAACTTCTCTCACACAACTTCCCCACAGATCGGTCCAAGGTGGCGTACATTATTTCCTTACTTGAAGGTTCAGCGTTGGATTGGGTGTCTCCGTTATGGGAGCGGTCTGACCCTTTAGTTTCCAGTTACACCAATTTCATCACGTCATTCCGAAGGATCTTCGATGAGCCCGGCAGAACGACCGCTGCTTCTTCGGACTTGCTCCGAGTCCGACAAGGCTCCCGTTCAGTGGGACAGTATGTGATTCATTTCCAAACCATAGCCTCAGAACTGCGCTGGTATAATGATGCTCTCCGGGCCGCTTTTTGGAATGGGCTCTCCGACCGTCTAAAGGACGAACTGATCACTAGGGATCTGCCAGATTCCTTAGAACAGTTGATCTCACTCTGTGTAAAGGTGGATCTTCGTATGCAGGAACGAGGTGGCGAACGTAGTCGGTCAGAACGATCCAGATTCCGGTCTCTCCCGTCTAAGCAAATGGTTACCCCAAGTCCAGACGAACCTATGCAAATTAATAGATCTCGGCTGTCCCCGGAAGAACGACAGCGCCGTCGTGAGGGTAGACTCTGCCTCTACTGTGGAGCTGCAGATCATTTTGTCAAGTTTTGTAAGTCCCGTCCGGGAAACGGGCAGCCCTAGCTTGTTCCGGAGGAGTCGAGTTAGGGGTTACATCTAAACCTTCTCCGACAGTGGACTGTTTACTCTCCGTGTCTCTGTTTTCTGGGTCTATAGCCAAACCTGTTAAGGCTCTGCTGGACTCTGGGGCTGCAGGGAATTTTGTTTCTCTTTCTTGTGTCCAAAATCTGGGTTTACAGTTACAGTCCGTCGAACGACCTATTACGTTGACTGCTATCAATGGTACCCAAATTTCTAATGGTCTTATTTCAAGTCGCACAGTGCCAATCAAGCTGCAGGTTGGAGCTCTGCATCAAGAACATCTGGAGTTCCTAGTGATTCGGGAGATGCCTCAAGATCTGGTTCTTGGTCTTCCTTGGCTTAAAATACACAACCCTCACGTCAACTGGAAGTCGTCACAAATAGTATCCTGGAGTTCATTTTGTCATTCTAATTGTCTCACTCCTGTCTACCCGCTCCGTGTATCTTCCAATTTGGATGAGGAGTTCATTCCGGAGGCTTATCGGGAGTTCACAGACGTGTTTTCGGAACAGGCGGCCGATCAGTTACCACCCCATAGACCCTGGGACTGTCCCATTGAGCTCATCCCAGGGGAAATGCCACCCCGGGGACGCACTTATCCCTTATCATTACCCGAGACCCAAGCCATGTCGGACTATATCAAGTCTAATCTACAGAAAGGATTCATTCGCCCCTCTACCTCCCCGGCGGGAGCAGGCTTCTTTTTTGTGAAGAAGAAGGACGGAGGGTTGAGGCCATGTATTGACTATCGTGGCCTAAATGATATCACCATTAAGAACAAATATCCTTTGCCGCTCATCACGGAGCTATTTGATAGGGTTCGCGGAGCCCATGTCTTCACCAAGCTCGACTTAAGGGGAGCCTATAATTTGATACGTATCCGACAGGGGGACGAATGGAAGACGGCCTTCAATACCGGGGACGGGCATTACGAATATCTGGTAATGCCGTTTGGCCTCAGCAATGCCCCTGCCGTCTTCCAAGGATTTGTGAATGAAATCTTCCGAGATATGTTATACCTAAGTGTAGTGGTATACTTGGATGACATTCTGATATTTTCTAAGAATCTCACAGAGTACAGGTCAAGGAGGTACTTCTTCGTCTACGAAGGAATCATCTCTACGGCAAGATCTCCAAATGTACCTTTGAGGTTCCTTCAATTCCATTTCTTGGTTACGTCATCTCAGGTACGGAGCTTCGCATGGATCCGGAAAAACTTACTGCTATTCGGGACTGGACTCAGCCTCTTTCCTTGAAACCGGTACAAAGATTTCTGGGTTTTGCGAATTACTACCGGAAATTCATAAAGGGATTCTCTACCATTGTGGCACCTATTACTGCCCTAACCAAAAAGGGGTCTGACCCAAGTCACTGGTCTTCTGAAGCTGTAGCAGCGTTCGCCCGGTTGAAAGCAGCCTTTATGTCCGCTCCGGTACTCCAGCAACCGAATTTTTCAAAACCATTCTTCTTGGAGGTCGATGCTTCCTCAGTAGGCATCGGTGCCGTGCTTTCACAGTACTCCTCTGACGGGAAGTTACATCCATGTGGTTTCCATTCTCGCAAGTTCTCTCCTGCTGAACGAAACTACACCATCGGAGACCAGGAACTCTTGGCAATAAAATCTGCCCTGGAAGAATGGAGATACCTATTGGAAGGTGCTAAACACCTAATTACGATTTACACCGATCACAAGAACTTGCTGTATCTCAAGATGGCCCAGTGCCTGAATCCCCGTCAAGCTAGATGGGCGCTCTTCTTCACTCGATTCTCGTTCGTCATTAAGTACCGGGCCGGGACTTTTAACACTAAGGCTGATGCTCTATCTCGTTCCTTATCGGCTTCGGATGAGGAGAATTCCATTGAAAAGGCTTTGATTCTCAGTCCAGTTTCTATTTCGGCAGCTCCCACCGCTTTGGGTCCTCCTCCTGGGAGAATGTCTGTACCAGCTAAATTTCGACCGAAGTTGCTGCAGTGGGCTCATATCTCCAAGTTTTCCGGTCATCCTGGAGTTCAAAAAATGTGGGAGTTTCTACGAAGGTCATACTGGTGGGACACTATGAAGAAGGACATACAAGATTATGTCAACTCATGTCCTCAATGTGCTCAGCACAAAATTCTTCGTCTGCCTCCTGCGGGGTTGTTTCATCCACTGTCCATTCCTAAGAGGCCTTGGACCCATATTTCTATGGACTTTGTCACCGAATTGCCCCTCTCCAAGGGTCACAATACCGTCTGGGTGATTATTGACCGCTTTTCTAAGATGGCACATTTTGTTCCTTTGACCGGGTTACCGTCAGCTCCCAAATTGGCTTTACTATTTATCCGTGAACACTTCCGTCTGCATGGGTTACCTCAGGAAATAGTCTCTGATCGGGGGGTGCAGTTCACTGCAAGATTCTGGAGGGCCCTCTGTTCAGCCTTACAAATAAAACTCAAGTTTTCATCTGCCTACCATCCTCAGACCAATGGGCAAACTGAACGCGTAAATCAAGATTTAGAGACTATTCTCCGCGTTTATCTCTCTCCTTCGCAAGATGATTGGGTGGAACTGTTGCCCTGGGCCGAGTTTGCCCTTAATCATTTGTACCACTCTTCCACTGGTGAGTCCCCATTCTTCATTAATTATGGATTCCATCCTCAAGTTCCAGAATTACCCGTCTGTCCTCCGGAAGATGTTCCTACTGCAGCCTCTACTCTTCGGCACTTCAGTCAAATCTGGAGTAGGGTTCACGTTAACCTCAAGAAAATCTCCGGCCGCTACAAATTCTTTGCGGATAGGAAGCGACGGGCAGCTCCCCAATACAAAGTTGGTGATAGGGTATGGCTCTCTACCCGCAATCTCCGTTTAAGAGTGCCCGCTATGAAGTTTTCCCCGAGGTTCATTGGTCCTTACCCCGTGTTGCAAGTTATGAACCCGGTTGTCTGCAAATTGGGTTTGCCTTCCCACTTTCGGGTACCAAATTCCTTCCATGTTTCTCTCCTTCGTCCCCTTATTTTAAATCGGTTCCATTCAGAGTCCCCTAGGCCAACCTCTGTAGAGACTGAAGCCGGAACGGAATTTGAAATCAAAGCTACTCTTGACTCCCGTTATCTTCACAAGAATCTGCAGTACTTGGTAGAATGGAAAGGTTATGGCCCTGAGGAGAGGAGCTAGGTCAAAGCTACTAAAGTTACGGCTCCCCGACTGGTGCGGATCTTCCATTCGAGACATCCAACAAAGCCCAGAAAGTGTCCAGGGGCCACTCCTGGAGGAGGGGGTATTGTCACATGCCAGGGGCAGCGGCCGCCGCGCTTACCCCTGCGTGTCTGCTGGTCCGTTTGGCGGTCCCCACCTCCGGCGGTCCTCGAGGCCCGGCGTCTGGCTGGCGCGGCTTCCGGCGGTTACCCGGAGCGTGGGCGCCGCCATGACAGCCGGCGTCACGTGGGCGGGGAGCGGGTGACGTCACTAACCCGCTTCACCAATCCAGTATAGGCGGGAGATTCAAAACCAGACGCCGGGCAGAGCCTCGGCGCCTGAGTATCGTTTCTTTTCTGAAGTGGATGCCAGAGCTCCCGTACGCAGTGTGTTCCCCAGCAGCTATACTCCAGTGCTTCCAGCATTCAGGGTGCCTTCCTGCAGCACAGTCTCCAGTGATCCTAGCAACTAGTGTGTTCCACTGCAGTGCAGTTGCCAGCGCTCCCTGGATTCAGCATGACCTGCGGGCTGAACCAACTTTAGTGTTTCCAGCGTTCAGTGTCTTTCACCATCGCTCACAAGTTCTTCATTCATCAGTGTCTTTAAACATCGCTCACAAATTCTTCAGTGTCTTTCACCATCGCTCACAAGTTCTTAATTCGTCAGTGTCTTTAAACATCGCTCACAAATTCTCCAGTGTCTTTCACCATCGCTCACAAGTTCTTCATTCATCAGTGTCTTTAAACATCGCTCACAAATTCTTCAGTGTCTTTCACCATCGCTCACAAGTTCTTCATTCATCAGTGTCTTTAAACATCGCTCACAAATTCTTCAGTGTCTTTCATCATCGCTCACAAGTTCTTCATTCATCAGTGTCTTTAAACATCGCTCACAAATTCTTCAGTGTCTTTCACCATCGCTCACAAGTTCTTCATTCATCAGTGCCTTTAAACATTGCTCACAAATTCTCCAGTAGCCTTTGACATTGCCCACAAGTTCTCTTTCTTTCATGTGTCGCTGTATTGCTCCCTTCCCATAATAAAGTTCCTCAGCATATTTCACCAATCCTAACTGTCAGAGTCTTGTATGAGGAAAACCTATATCCGACCATCTCTGCTCCGACCCAGCTGTGGTTCCTCTTCCCGACCATCGGAAGAACCCCGAGTTCACAACATCCCCAACCCAGGTCAGTGACACAGTACAGGAGAGGTCATAGGTCGGTTTGAATAGGTGGGCGATGTCTTTCCCAACTGCTCTTGTGGGTGGTCTCCTCTGGATTCCCGCCGCATGCATAATGTACAGTAAATACAGTTTATATCTATATTCTGCTTCTGCACATAACTATCTGCAGGAACATGCGATCTTCCTCAAACCAACACCGGAATGTTACCCTTAAAATACCCTACAGCTGGATACAAAACACCACCTTATGACCTTGTTCTGTCCCCTCCTATTCTGTAAAGGCGAATCCCTTTGTTCTGAAGCCATTTAAACTGTTGTTAATTTCATATGTGGTGCAGGGGGACTATGTGTACATTGTGCACTATTTGGATGAAATATGTAATGTGTTTTGATAGCTCTCCATGCGTTCACAAACTCTACCGTAAATACCCATACCACGCGCTGATGCGCAGGACCGCGGGAGCGACCATACGCAAATTGCGGATATGTGCACGCACGGCAGAACAAGTACACGCGCAGAGGCCATCTGTGTGTGGTTTGTACGTGATGTGTGTACTGCAATATTTTTCGACTTTGACACTAGCGAGCGATCAACTCGGAATGAGGGCTTTGTGGCAACTTTCCGGCGAATATTCGATGAGCCTGAGCAACTGACTTCGGCAGCTGGAGATATATTACGTCTTCATCAGGGATCTCGTTCTGTGGGACAGTATCTTGTACAGTTCCAAATTCTGGCAATCGAACTTACCTCGAATGACGAGGCGCTGTATGCAGCATTCTGGCATGGACTTTCTGAGCGTGTAAAAGCTGAGCTAGCTACTCGTGACTTCCCTTCAAAGTTGGATGCGCTCATCTCATTCTGTACAAAAGTTGACCTCCCTTTTCGAGAATGTGCAATTGAATGTGGAAGGGCCAAGGGCCATTCAATCCAAGGTGCAAGTCATCTCTACACATCGCTCAGTTTCACCAGCTAAAAAGGAACCAATGGAGGTAAATCGCTTCCGCCTGATGCCGCTCTGCACACCTGTGTCTCTACTGTGCTGCCCCTTCACACATGGGGCTAATTCAGAGTTTCTCTGACATACGGGGGGATGCACAGCACAGGGCTAGTCTGCCCCGCATGTCAGCCCCCCCCCTCTCCCTCCCCAGCACAGGTACAAAAGCGCTGCGTGGCGGCAATGCTTTTTTACCTGACAAGTAGTTCCCTGCCAGCGCAGCTCCTGCGCGCTGGCAGGGGGCTAACCACCACGTCCCGGGTCACAGCATCTGCATGCGATGTCACGCAGCTGCTTCGGCCTGCCTCCTCAATGGTTCGGACACTCCTCCATTGTCTGGACCGCGCCCCGCCAATGGCATTCTAACGCAGTTGGCACGCCCCCTCCTGCCCTGCGACTGCCTGTCTATCAATCAGGCAGAGGTGATTGCACTAGTGAGATACTTTCTTATCTCACTGCTGCACATGCGCAGTGATGCAGTATAAATTACCCCCATGATTAATGCATGCCCAAAGCGTCAGGAAAACTCAAAGTCCTAGCCCGTCAGGGAGAAGGCCGGCTAGGAGTAATTAAATCTTCTCCATCTACGGGTGACTGTTTACTACCAGTTTCTTTGCAAGTTTCCCAATGCTTCAAGAATGTTTCTGCCTTATTGGATTCCAGAGCAACAGGGAATTTTGTGACTGCAGAACTGGTTCAGCGCTGGTCCATTCCCACGAGAAACTTCCATATCCTGTGTATCTCACTACTGTGAATGGCAGCATAATTCCAGATGCTACTATTAATTGCAGGACATTGCCTCTCCAATTTAAAGTGGGGGTCCTGCATTCTGAACTGTTATTTTTTTCTAGTGATACCTAGAGCCACCCATCCTCTGGTTCTGGGCCTGCCTTGGCTCTGCCTCCACAACCCCCCAGATCGATCGGAAGACTTCTCAAGTCACAGCCTGGGGGTCCTCTTGTTTAGGTACCTGTCTTCAATGGGTCCTTCCAGCATGTGTTTCAGCCTCCAAATCTGCTGACATTCCACCTCATCCATATACCGACTTTACCGATGTTTTCAGTAAATCCAGCGCAGATGAACTTCCTCCTCATAGGGAATGGGACTGTCCCATAGACCTTGTTCCTGGCAAGACTCCGCCCAGAGGATGTACCTACCTTC
Organism: Pseudophryne corroboree; assembly: GCF_028390025.1. Taxonomy (NCBI): domain Eukaryota; kingdom Metazoa; phylum Chordata; class Amphibia; order Anura; family Myobatrachidae; genus Pseudophryne; species Pseudophryne corroboree. The sequence continues at coordinate 685,761,529 of NC_086447.1, read as the reverse complement.
TCTCGCTTCCCGAGACTCAAGCAATTGGAGACTACATCAAAGAGAATCTTGCCAAGGGGTTCATTCAACCATCCTCCTCACCTGACGGAGCGGGTTTCTTCTTTGTGAAGAAAAAAGATGGTGGACTGCATCCATGTTTAGACTATCGAGGTCTCAACGAAATTACGGTAAATAATTGGGACCCATTACCTCTCATTACCGAATTGTTTGATAGAGTCAGTGGAGCCACCATTTTTACGAAGCTGAATCTGAGAGGTGCATATAATCTCATTCATATCCAAGATGGTGACTATTGGAAGACGGCCTTTAGCACCAGGGAAGATCATTATGAGTACCTCGTCATTCCTTTCGTACTCAATAACGCTCCAGCAGTCTTTCAGCACTTTGTAAACAAAATATTTTGAGATCTGCTCTACTGACAAGTTGTCATATATCTGGACAACATTCTGATCTTTGCAATTTGGGAGAACATCGATATTGGGTGAAAGAGGTCCTATCCCGTCTATGTGCTCACTGTTTATTCTGTAAACTTGAAAAGTGTATGTTTGAGGTAAAGTCTATTCCATTCCTTGGACACATTATTTCAGGCTCCAGTCTTAGAATGGATCCAGAAAAGCTGCAAGCAATTCAAGATTGGCCAATCCCTTCTTCGTTGAAAGGCGTTCAACGCTTTCTGGGCTTCGCCAATTATTACAGAAAATGAATCCGTAATTTCTCTACCATCGTTGCTCCCATCTCTGCTCTAACATGGAAAGGGGCCAATCCGGTGAAGTGGTCTGAAGAAGCTACCCAAGCTTTCTATCTTCTAAAACAGAAGTTTATTTCATCTCCAGCTTTCAATTAAGTTGGCATTAGAGGAGTGGAGATATCTACTCGACGGTGCTTCCCATTAAATCACCATTCTACCTGACTACAAAAATCTGCTGTACCTCAAGTCTGCTTAATGTCTTAACTCCCATCAATCCAGATGGGCCCTTTTCTTTTACAGGTTTCGCTTCAAACTGTCGTTCTGTCCTGGGTCACAAAATCGTAAGGCTGATGCCTTAAAATGTGTCAAGTTCTTCTGAAAAGTATTCAGTTATTGATCCTGTAGCATTCTCCACAGTGGGAGTGGACTCTACGCCTCCTCCAGGGAAAAGTTTTGCCAAGCCAGTACTTAGGAAGAAGCTCCTTCAGTGGTCACATGCTTCTCACTTCGCTGGTCATACGGGCATTCATAAGACCTACAAGTTCATCACCAGGCTCTACTGGTGGCCAACCCTCAAACGGGACGTACAGGACTTCATTGCTTCTTGCTCTAAGTGCGCGCAGCACAAGATCAATTGTCAGTCTCCTGCCGGCAATTAATGCCCTTATCTGTGACTCATCGTCCTTGGACTCATCTCTCGATGGACTTTGTTACATACTTCCCTGAGTCCAATAAATACAATACCATATGAGTGGTAGTTGACCGGTTCACCAAGATGGCCAACTTCATTCCGCTCACCGGTCTTCCGTCAGCTTCCAAGCTGGCTCAATTATTTGTGCAAGAGATCTTCAAGCTCCATGGGCTACCTGTGAAAATTATCTCTGAAAGAGGAGTCCAGTTCGTAGCCAAGTTTTAGTGAAGTCTCTGCCTCATACTTCAAGTATAGTTGAAGTTCTCTATAGCATATCACCCCCAGACGAACGGACAGACTGAGAGGGTGAATAAAGACTTGGAGTCCTTTCTTCGAATTTAAGTATCCTCCTCTCAAGACGACTGGGCCCACTTGCTTCCTTGGGAAGAGTTCTGCCATAACAACTAGTACCACTCTTCATCCTCATCCACACCATTCCTTGCAAACTATGGGTTCCATCCCAGAGTCCCTGAATTCAGCCAGCTTCCAACTTCTTCTCTGTCAGCTGTGGATCTTACACTTCAACAATTCGTTAAAAACTGGAAACTCATTCGATCATCGCTTCTCAAGGCATCTGTCAGGTTTAAGAAGTTTGCTGATAGGAAGCGGAAAGTGGTTCCTGCTCTCCAACAGGGAGATCGTGTGTGGTTGTCTACCAAAAATCTGAGGTTAAGAGTGCCATGAAGTTCGCTCCTCGCTATATTGGTCCATTTGCAATTGAGTGAAACTGCCTCCTTTCCTGAAAGTCCCCAGCACCTTTCACATCTCATTGTTGAAACCTCTGGTCCTGAATAGATTCCATTCCAAGCTACCCAAGGCACCTAAGGTGCAAACTCAGCGAGGAGTGGAATACGAAGTGGCTAAGATCCTGGATCCTGTATTCGGTATGGTCATCTCCAATACCTAATTGATTGTAAAGGGTATGGTCCGGAAGAGCGATCCTGATCCAATGCATCTGATGTCCATGCTCCGAAACATGTCCAAGCCTTCCATGCCAGGTGTCCTGTGCTGGGAGGAAAGCTGTCATGGTCCATGTAATTAAACAAACATTTTTACCTCTCAAGTGCCTGTCCAAGTTGTCACTGCGCTCCAGGTCCGGTTGCTATAAGCATGGTCTGTGTCCAATGCATAGTGTGGCAAATCTGCAGCCGCATGTGACACAAACATAGTTTCCTTCCTAAACCAAACATGGGTGCTGCCATGTTTGATCTGGTCATCTGATTCCAGTGAGCCTATCCTGAGCATCCTGCTGTCCAGCTGATCATCCCAACCAATCCTTGCACACTGGCTCCTATAAGAATGCTGGGTAAGTACTGCCTAATCGCCAGTGCTATGATTGTCATACCCTGTATGGTTGTTTGCTCGCAGCGGCTTTCAGGTTACCTTGCTCCAGGAGATTCAACTCTGTCCTGAGACCTGAGTTCCATCCATCTTGCAGCTCTCCCTGGCTCATCGCTGTTCCGCCATTGATACTCAGGTCCATCGGTGTTCCACCATCGATCTCTAGCTCCATTGGTGTTCCGCCATTGATCTCAAGCTACAGTGGTGCTCCGCACCAATATCCAGTATCATCGGTATCTATCTCACCTCCAGTAGTCAGTAACCTTGTGCTCATTCATATTGGGACTTCATTAGTGGTTTACACTGCATCTAAAGTCTATTGTTGTGTGCTTACCCATATTGAGACTTCATTAGGGGTTCACACTACATCCGAAATTACATCTTGCCATCAATGTTACATTTGCTACAGCATTACCTCAGGTCCTATGCCTATGTTACTGCATTATCTGTAATCCCGATTATCTGAGTATATTACTATTTGCCGCTATCTGTACCATGTTGCATGTTGAATAAAAAGACTTATTATTTTTCAATCTCCTCTGTTTTGGTCACACCTTCGGGCCTACGCTCAAGTACACCACATCCTGGTTAATGTACAAGAACTTAATCAAAGCTCCCAGGTTCACATACCAGTCAGCCCCTACACCTGAGTTCTCTACTGGTCAAAGTCAGACCTCAGGCGTGACAGCAGCCTTATCCTTCTTATTATTAATGTGAATCGTTCATGTAAAAGTGGAGTGGCATACCTCCCAACTGTACTGATTTTGGCGGTACAATCCCGTTTTTCTGGGACTGTCCCGCTGTCCCACCTGCGGGTCGCAGTGTCCCACAGTGGGGGGGGGGAGAACAGTTGGGAGACCCTCTCTTGCTCGCATGCGCACAGCTTCTGTTCACTGGGAGAGTGGGACAGGGGCATGCCAGCAGCTCACAGAGTGCCTGGCATGCCCCGACAGCCTCGAGAACGGGCGTAACTCGCAATTGCGGCACTTCCATTAGGCCATACCTCCTACCCACAAGGCTACGCCCCCTATTTTCAGACGCTCGCCGTGTCCCTCCTCCCAACTTTCTAAAGTTGAGTGGTATGGGGTGGTCTGACAGTACTTGAAATGAAACTCAGAAGTATTTGCCTGTACAGACTATTCCTTATCAATAATTGGTATCCGGTCACATTGCTGGCAGTTACCGTGTCGACATTAATTATGCTGACACTAGAATATCAACATAGTTCAATATGTTGGCTTGTTCACAGTGTCGACAGTGTCGACATCCGATATGTCATCATGTGAGATGTCGACATTCTTAGAATGCCGATGGTTAGGTGTAGGCGCATCCGGGACGGTTAGGGTTAGGTACTAGGGGGAGGGATAGGGGATTGCCGCTTCACAGATATTTGCACTGAAACTGCTTGTCACATGACTGCTGGGACTGGAAGACAACATCAGTGACGCCGCTACTGCCAGAACCACGTATATGACCTCTGGCCCGCCAGTGACATTATGTCGACATGTCATCTGTGTAGACATGAGGAACCTGGTCACTTTTTACATGCTGCATGTCGCATGATAACTGTCTACATAACATACCGCACTACAGTAAGTATTAGAACTGGCTTCTTATGGTGTTTTTAATTTCAGAAATGTGCTCCTTGCATCTGCATTTCATACCATTGTTTAGCTCCTACCCCATATTACATTCGATACACTGAAAGCACCAGTGGCAGAGTTTGTGCAAAACTGCACTAGGAGCTTACTATTACTCTCTAACCCAGCGGTTCTCAAACACGGTCCTCAGGACCCCACAGAGTTCTCACTTTGCAGGTCACCTGGCAGGTGCACAGGTGTATTCATTACTTACTGCCACATTTTAAAACATCCACAGGTGGAGCTAATTATTTCACTTGTGATTCTGGGAGGAGAACTGGAAAACGTGAACTGTTTGGGGTCCTGAGGGCTGAGATTGAGAACCTGTGCTCTTACCTGTCTTTTTGGGGACATGCACACATAAGGCTTTTCTTAGCTATAATTCAGCCTATGTGATACTAAATTATATATTTCCCAAAGTAGCAGAGGAGATGACTGGGCCTCTTTTAAGCTTATGGCACATTTTTACCCATTCAACGGTCAACCCTACGTATCATTTACCGTGGAATTAGTCTGAATAACTTCTTGCTGTTTAAAACAAGAATATTCCCATGTCTCAGATAAGCTTTGTGGTTTGTGTATAATATATTGCTTGGCAAAGACAATAAATTATTGTTTTCTATGAAAATGTAACATTTATGGGCACTGTTCCATGACTGAACATTTATTTTAACTTGGCTGAGAATTCAGCATAGCTGCTGCCATTAAAGTGTTCCTGTCATTTGCTCTAACATTTTGTCTACAGAACCAATATCTATGGAAATGTAGCCTATCAATTTGTGTCCCATGTCTGTCATATAACCGGTTCCTACTCAGTTGGTAGGTTAAATATTGGTTCCACTATCAAAATGGCTGCCTCCGCTGTGTGCAGATAAGGGAATTTTAATATACAGAAATTCTGTTTTCTTTGCAGAATGATGCTGAAGATGTGCAGACAGTGTTTTCCATTAATGCATACACATTTTTTATTTAGTGAATATAAATAGAAAACCACCTTGTGTGAGTTAGATACATGTTGTATGCATTTTTCTAAAGGATACTGCAATCAGATTTATTTATTTTATTATTTATTACCAGTTATTTATATAGTGCACACATATTCTGCAGCTTTTTACAGAGAATATTTAGCCATTCACATCGGTCCCTGCCACAGTGGAGCTTATTCCCTGCCACATGAACACGCACACACATTCATGCTAGGGTTAATTTTTTTGGGATCCAATTAACGTACCAGTATATTTTTGGATTGTGAGAGAAAACCAGAGTATCCGGAGGAAACCCACACAAGTACGGGGAGAATATACAAACTCCGCACAGTTAGAGCCATGGTGGGAATCAAACCCATGACCTCAGTGCTGTGAGGCAGTAATGCTAACCATTACACCATCCGTACTGCCCAGATGCAGTGTGGCTTGAAAACAGTCTGAAAATATTAAGTATATAGTGTCCACAAGTATATATACTGTGATAAAGCTGATTTTAAAGACCTCCAAAAAAGGCGTCTAATACCAAATTATTTTTGAGTGTATAGTATTTATGATTGTATTTTCATAAGCAGACATTTGTTGTAAATACTCAGTGGTCCCAAAAGGGAAGGGAAGAGGTACTAGTTACCCGGGTCTAGGTCTGATGGAGGGGCCCAATGGGGACCCTGGTTCTCCCCCAATTACCTGGCAGCAACAGCTGCGGAAGCTCTTCTCAAGCCAGGGCTGCATTGTGGCCAGGGAGGCTCTTAAAGTACTATTTTTTCTACGGGTGCATGACCACGCCTCCTGTGCCCAGCAAGGCTCTCTACTGCCCTGTATATACTGTATACTGAATATATATTTCCAAATAATGGCTCTCCACACTGTTAAAGTTCATAACCATCATCAACAGGTTGAAAACAAATGAGCTATATGACTGCACAGTAACTCCTGTGAACACAAATGATACATAAAAAGACAATAAAGATCACTTTCTAACCAGGGAGAAAGTTCCCATTGCTACATCCTATCTAAGGTAAAAACTGGAATTACATAATCAGGTCATTCACCTGGTAACTATAGTAAAATAGGTAATCCGGGCACCATGTATAGACTATAACACTGTATGGAAGAGTAATAGAAATAACTTTCCCATGTCATTCATAAAAAACAGGACACAAATGACAATAAATAGAAAATATACGTTATAAAAGTGAAATAACCCTTATATAAAAAATAGAAAAAGAAAAAAGAAAAATACTAAAACTATATCACCAACTTTTTGATCAGGCAGCTCCCACACTGGGATATAGTAATATTCAATGTGAAGATCCAATGTGTTTCTAGTTGAGGTAACTTCTTCCTAGTGTCTCTGAGAGCATGGGGCTGGTGTAAGTATTGATAGCAAATATGACTGTTGCTGCTGTGGCTGGAACAACATTGGCCCTCATTCCGAGTTGTTCGCTCGCAAGCTGCTTTTAGCAGCTTTGCACACGCTAAGCCGCCGCCTACTGGGAGTGAATCTTAGCATAGTAGATTTGCGAATAGACAGTTCTTAGCAGTTTCTGAGTAGCTCGAGACTTACTCGGCAACTGTGATCAGTTCAGTCAGTTTCGTTCCTGGTTTGACGTCACAAACACACCCAGCGTTCGCCCAGACACTCCCCCGTTTCTCCAGCCACTCCTGCGCTTTTCCCAGAAACGGCAGCGTTTTTTCACACACTCCCATAAAACGGCCAGTTTTCGCCCAGAAACACCCACTTCCTGTCAATCACACTACGACCACCAGAACGAAGAAAATGCCTCGTAATGTCGTGAGTAAAATACCAAACTTAATAGCAAATTTACTTGGCGCAGTCGCACTGCGGACATTGTGCATGCGCATTAGCGACTAATCGCTCCGTTGCGAAAAAAATAATAACGAGCGATCAACTCGGAAAGACCACCCTTAGGTAGAGAAGAGGACATTTGCGCTTGCCCTATGGAAACTTGCATTAGCATAAGGTATAAATCAGGCTTCCACAGCATCACACAAACCAGAGTTGCCTACCATCCCTCATTCTGCAGGAGACTCCTTGAAATTGCAGCAATCTCCCTGACTCCCTGAATAGACCAGCATGATTATACCTTACCCCCATTATATAGCTGTTACATTCTTGGGGAAAAGATAAATTAGAGATATATATACGTTCAAATGGGATCATCGGCCCCATTTCCCTGTATTGGTTATAAGGTTACAATCATCCCTATGGCTACATTCATTTTAAATAAGGTTTCTCATGGCCACTTACAGTATATGTGTATACAGTATACTAACTTTGGGGCTCAGTTACGTTTTGATTTAAAGGTGCATACACACGGAGAGATTTTACCTATGAGAGATTTTGACTGAGCGTTTTCCCTTGACCTGGCAGTAGGAGATTTTGACTAACTTTTCCGGCGATTTTGGCTATGGGCGATTTTGGCGAACTGATTTAAGCAAGGGAATGCATTTTCTATTCCAGCGACCTAGCCAAAATTGACTTGCCTGCACAGTCTATTTTTAGCAGCGATAGCGACCTGGCGGGGACTCGCATCGCTATCGCTGGCTGTGTACAAACAGAGCGATATGCACTAACTTTCTGAGCGATTTTGACTATATAGTCAAAATCGCTCAGTTATATCGCTCCGTGTGTATGGACCTTAAGTCATTTTCATGACACGCCTCTCAGATACAGCAGTACACATCCGCGCTTATAGGTATTAATTTCACAATCTCCCTGAAATGCTTTTTCAAAAGTAGGCAAGTATGACACAAACACAACCACGTTGTGTCCAACTCAGAATCGGACCCTCACCTGTCAAAGTTAAAGGTGGTGCTTGCTGCAATGAAGAATGCTTCAATTATTTCAGTAGTCCTTGGTGAAGTAATAGCATACAGTACATTCTTTATTGATGTATACATTTTTGTCCACATATGTCCACCACAACTGTTTGAAGACAATGAGGCTCAGGCAGAGTTGGTCCAAACACATTTTCTCATACGTCCTAGAGGATGCTGGGGTCCACTTTAGCACCATGGGGTATAGACTGTTCCGCAGGAGCCATGGGCACTTTTAGACTTTTCAAGGGTGTGAACTGGCTCCTCCCTCTATGCCCCTCCTCCAGACCTCAGTTTTAGAAATGTGCCCAGGCAGACTGGATGTACTCCAGGGGAGCTCTACTGAGTTTCTCTGAAAGACATATTAGGTTTTTTATTTTCAGGGAGGACTGCTGGCAACAGTCTCCCTGCTTCGTGGGACTGAGGGGGCAGAAGTAGGAACCAACTTCCTAAATAGTTTCATGGCTCTGCTTCTGGCTGACAGGACACCATTAGCTCCTGAAGGGATGCTGAACGCTAGCTGCAGCTATGTGCTGTCTCCCACAGCCCGCCTTCACCCCCCTTACAGAGCCAGAAGTCAGAAGACAGGTGAGTGTAAGAAGAAGAGGATCTTCAGACAGGTACCGCGCAGCGGGTGGGAACGCTGCGCGCCATGCTACCCACACACACAGGCACTGCAGGGTGCAGGGCGCGGGGGGTCGCCCTGGGCAGCATGAAACCTTGTACACTGGCATATAAGGGGCATAAGGTGCTGTGGCGCTGCCCTACCCCCGTCAGTATAAATATTAGAAGCATTAAGTCTGAGGGGAAACGCGCCATTACGGGGGCGGGGCTTCCTCCTCAGGCAGTCAGCACACTGCTCAGCGCCATTTTCTCTCATTCCAGAGCTGCAGAAAAGAACGCTGGTCCTCCTCCACTGCTGAACTAAGTATCAGGGTGCAAAACGGGGGGGAGGGGAGGGGGGGAGGGGCACAATGAAATTTGGTGCTACACATGGTATAATTATCATCATAAAAGCGCTGCAGGTCTGTGGGCATTTTGTGTGTCACAGACATTTTATTGCTGGCGCTGGGTTGTGAACTGGCAAATCCTATCTGTGTCCTTCTGACAGATTTTACTGTGGGTCTGTCCCCTATAAGTCCCAGAGTGTCTGTGGTGTGGTTGTGCACGTGTGTGACATGTCTGAGGCAGGGAGCTCTTCCCCTGAGGGAGCCATTTTAGGGACACAGAGTTGTAATGTGGTGGCCCTGCCAGCACACCATGAGCCTGAATGGGTGAAAGAATTACGTGATAGTGTGAATCATATCAGTAAGAGATTAGATAAAAGGTTTTTATCACAGTATTAAAAAAGAAAAAGAAAACCTAGACATCCTGTGACTTAAAATATTACTTAGTAGCAAAACACCAAGCATTAAAAATTGTAGCAATTCATATTACTCACTGAAGTTCTCCCCTGAAACAATGTATTTTTTACTATTTTTCTGATGTTCCTTTGAGGTTCAGCACCTCAAATTGTGAAGCTGCAGTCAGTATTAATACTATTGTTGTCTCATAGCCAGTACACTAGCGCCTACTTGTTATATTTTTTTCTAGAGATTAGATAAGTCTCAGTCTCATGCAGAAAACTGGAGAAAATCTGTGGAAGATGTGATTTTTAGTGGTTCTGCTTTTTTATCCGCAGGCGACCCCTCTGGGTCATATAAAAGACCATTGGCACAAATAGTACAAACTGATAGCGACACTGACTCTGATTCCTGTGTCGACACTAGTGATTCCAGGGGAATAGATCCTAAATTGGCAAAAAGCATTCAATACATGATTGTTGCTATAAGGGAGGTTTTGGAAGTTACGGAAGCCCCTCCTGTACCTCAGGAAAAGGCTTATTTTTATAAAGAAAAGAAAATTAATTTAACTTTCCCTCCTCACGAGCTAAATACTCTCTTTGAGGGAATTTGGGCAAACCCTGAAAAGAAATTTCAGATTCCCAAAAGGATTCAGGTTGCTTATCCTTTCCCGGTAGAGGACAGGAAAAGGTGGGAGTCACCCCCAGTTTTAGACAGTGCTCTGTCACGCTTAACAAAAAAAGTGATTCTCCCTGCACCTGGGACGGCTTCACTAAAGGACCCGGCAGACCGCAAAATGGAGACTTCATTAAAATCTATTTATGTGGCCAATGGTACACTGCTCAGGCCCACCATTGCTTGCGCGTGGGTGAGTAGTGCTTTCGAAAAATGGTCAGATAACGTGTCATCTGAAATTGACACGATAGATAGAGCTGAGATTCTCCTAAAGTTAGGTCATATCAAAGACGCTGCTGCATACATGCTATAAGCCATGAAGGATATTGGGTTTTAGGTTCAAAAGCCGCTACCATGGCAGTCTCGGCTCGGAAGGCATTGTGGATTCGCCAGTGGAATGCTGACGCAGATTCCAAAAGAAATATGGAGGCTCTCCCGTATAAAGGTGAGGCCTTGTTTGGAGATGGGCTAGATGCGTTGGTCTCTGCGGCTACCTCAGGTAAGTCAACATTTTTGCCTTATGCTCCTGCACTGGCAAAAAAGACATATCACTCTCAGATGCAGTCCTTTCGGCCCAACAAATACAGGAAGGCCAAAGGTTCCCCCTTCTTTGCAGGTAGAGGGAGAGGACGGGGAAAAAAGTCTGCAGCATCTCCCGGATCGCAGGAGCAGAAGTCCACCCCTACTTCTGCCAAATCTGCAGCATGACTCTGGGGCTCCCTTGCGGGAGTCCGCTCGGGTGGAAGCACATCTGAAACTTTTCAGTCAGGTCTGGGGTCAATCTGTCTTGGACCCATGGGTCTTGCAAATAGTGTCCCATGGATACAAACTGGAGTTTCAAGACATCTCCCCATGCCGATTTTTCGAATCGACCTTGCCACCTTCTCTTCCGGACAAAGAAGTTGTAACAGCTGCCATTCAAAAATGATGTCAGGATCAAGTCAATGTCCTGGTTCCCGTGTCACAACAGGGAGAAGGGTTTCATTCAAGCCTCTTCGTAGTTCCGAAGCCGGACGGCTCGGTCAGACCAATTTTGAACCTGAAATCGCTGAATCTTTACCTGAAAAGATTCAAGTTCAAGATGGAATCTCTGAGAGCAGTGATTTCCAGTCTGGAGGAAGGGGACTTCATGGTGTCAGTAGACATAAAATATGCTTACTTACATGTTCCCATTTATCCTCCTCATCAAGATTATCTGAGATTCGCGGGACAGGATTGCCATTATCAGTTCCAGACGTTGCCATTCAGACTCTCCACGGCACCAAGGGTATTCACCAATGTGATGGCATAGATAATGGTCCTCCTTCGACAACAAGGAGTCAATATAATTCCTTACCTGGATGATCTCCTGATAAAAGCGAGATCCAAGGAACGGTTGGTGCAGAACATTGCACTCTCCCTGTCAGTACTCCAATGACACGGTTGGATCCTTTCTGGGGATGATACTGGACACAGAAGTACAGAGGGTATTTCTTCCAGTTGAAAAGGCTCTGGAAATCCAGAGACTGGTCAAGCAAATTTTGAAACCAACAAGAGTGTCGATCCATCAATGCATTCGGTTGTTGGGAAAGATGGTAGCGGCCTACGAGGCCATATAGTTTGGCCGATTCCATGCCAGAGCGTTCCAGTGGGACCTGTTGACAAGTGGTCCGGATCCCACCTGCACATGCACCAGAAGATAATCCTATCCTCCAAAGCCAGGATTTCGCTCCTGTGGTGGCTACACAGTTCTCACCTATTAGAGAGACACAGGTTCGGGATTCAGGACTGGGTCCTAGTAACCACAGATGCAAGTCTCCGAGGCTGGGGAGCAGTCACACAGGGAAAAAGCTTCCAAGGAAGATGGTCAAGTCAGGAAACCTGTCTTCACATAAACATGCTGGAATTAAGAGCCATGGCCTTCTACAAGCGGTGCATCTTCTGCAAGATCAACCCGTGCAGATCCAGTCGGACAATGTAGCAGCAGTCGCGTACATAAACCATCAGGGCGGAACGAAAAGCAGAGCAGCGATGGCAGAGGTGACAAAGATCCTCCTCTGGGCAGAAAGACATGCAAGAGCTCTGTCGGCAATTTTCATTCCGGGACTGGACAGCTGGGAAGCAGACTTCCTCAGCAGACATGATCTCCATCCAGGAGAGTGGGGCCTCCACCAAGAAGTCTTCGCAGAGGTGACAAGTCTTTGGGGAGTTCCTCAAGTAGACATGATGGCATCTCGTCTCAAGAAGAAGCTTCAGAGATATTGTTCCAGGTCCAGAGACCCTCAAGCAATAGCAGTGGATGCACTGGTGACCCAGTGGGTGTTTCGGTCAGTATATGTCTTCCCTCCACTTCCACTGATACCAAAAGTTCTCAAAATCATACGGAGAACAAGGGTTAGAGCGATCCTCATTGCCCCAGACTGGCCAAGGAGGGCTTGGTATCCAGATCTTCAGGAGTTACTCCTAGAAGGTCCTCAGCCTCTTCCTCCTCGCGAGGATCTGCTGCAGCAGGGGCCGTGCGTATATCAAGACTTACCGCGGCTACGTTTGACGGCATGGCAGTTGAGCGCCGGATCCTAGCCTGAAAGGGTATTCCAAAAGAAGTCATTCCCACACTTATTCAGGCCAGGAAAGGAGTAACGTCTAAGCATTACCACCGTATTTGGAGAAAATATGTGTCTTGGTGTGAATCCAAGAAGGCTCCAACGAAAGATTTTCAGTTAGGACGTTTTCTCCATTTTATACAGGCTGGTGTGGATGCGGGCCTATGATTGGGTTCAGTCAAGGTCCAGATTTCGGCCTTATCAATTTTCTTTCAAAGACAATTGGCCTCCCTTCCAGAAGTTCAGACATTCGTGAAAGGAGTGCTGCACATCCAACCTCCATTTGTGCCCCCGGTGGCACCATGGGACCTTAATGTGGTGTTGCAGTTCCTGCAATCAGATTGGTTTGAACCACTGAAGGAGATAGAATTGAAGTTTCTCACTTGGAAAGTGGTCATGTTATTGGCCTTGGCATCCGCAAGGTGGGTGTCTGAGTTGGGGGCCTTTTCCCACAAGAGCCCTTACCTGATCTTCCATGAAGATAGAGCAGAGTTGAGAACTCGCCAACAATTTCTTCCAAAGGTGGTTTCGTCTTTCCATATGAACCAACCTATTGTGGTGCCAGTAGCTACTGACACCTTCACTGCATCAAAGTCTCTTGATGTAGTTAGAGCTTTGAAAATTTATGTCTCAAGAACAGCTCGGGTACGGAAAACAGAGGCTCTGTTTGTCCTGTATGCTCCCAACAAGATTGGGTGTCCTGCTTCTAAGCAGACCATTGCGCGTTGGATCAGAGGGACGATTCAGCACGCTCATTCCACGGCAGGATTGCCGATACCGAAGTCGGTAAATGCCCATTCTACTAGAAAGGTGGGCGCATCCTGGGCGGCTGCCCGGGGGATCTCGGCATTACAACTTTGCCGAGCAGCTACTTGGTCAGGGGCAAACACGTTTGCAAAGTTTTACAAGTTTGACACCTTGGCCGATGAGGACCTCAAGTTTGGTCAATCGGTGCTGCATGGTCATTCGCACTCTCCCGCCCGTACTGGAGCTTTGGTATAACCCCATGGTACTAAAGTGGACCCCAGCATCCTCTAGGACATATGAGAAAACAGGATTTTAATAACTACCGGTAAATCCTTTTCTCCTAGTCCGTAGAGGATGCTGGGCGCCCGACCCAGTGCGTACTTTTCCTGCAGTTATTATGTTTGTAGTTACACACATGTTGTGTTATGGTTATTTTCAGCATCTTGCTGCAATTGTTCATGCCCGTTGGCATGTGTTATGTTGAATGCCATGTGTGCGGCATGGTTGAGGTGTGAGCTGGTATTAAATTCTAAGTAAATCCTTTCCTCGAAATGTCCATCTCCCTGGGCACAGTTCCTGTAACTGAGGTCTGGAGGAGGGACAAAGAGGGAGGAGCCAGTTCACACCCTTGAAAAGTCTTAAAGTGCCCATGTCTCCTGCGGAACCGTCTATACCCCATGGTACTAAAGTGTACCCCCGCATCCTCTACAGACTAGGAGAAAAGGATTTACCGGTAGGTATTAAAATCCTGTTTTATCTCTGTTTTTCCCTGCAGAATGCATCTTTTAGCACTGCACATACAGTACATACCAAATGGCTGTGCACATACTGAAGGGTTCACATTGTGCAGTTGCAGTTCCCTGCACAAAGTGGGCCAAGATGGGGGTGGGAGGGGGTGTATATATGTGATTGAAGTACAGTAACAAAATGAATCTCACGCTGAGTACCAAACAGGCACATATGTCTGTTTGGTGATTGAGCACCTGTAGGTGTTTGACCCTTGGTGCAAGTTGCAAACTGATGATGATGATGATGATGACAACGTGGTTATATTTGATTGTCTCAATGCATCTACTGCAAATCCCACCTAACATTCTCATAATGCTGCTGCTGCAGTCTATTAGCAGGACTACAGTGCAATGATCAGTTCTCCATTATAAAAAAATAAATAAAAAAAAATTCTAATCTACTGTCCTTTTTATTCAGGCTGTAATATATTAGGAAAAATTGATTTTTGTATATAAAAAACTTGTGTCACTAATCTTAGCAGCAGCAGTTACCCAGGTATGCCTGTGGTATGATGACTTAGCAGAAAGGATTCCGCAAATAAATAGGAATAACAAACATTAAACAGTAAAACAATGGTGCTGCGCTTCTTTTATTTTTTAAAGAAACTGTTATTGCTAAAAAAATATATCAACACACTGTACATGCGTATGCATAAAAATATATAATGTATTAATTAATATTCTATTCTGTTTGTAATGTCATTACTATATATATATATATATATATATATATATATATATTAAACTAGCTGAAGTACCCTGCGTTGCCCGTGCTTCCATTTTAAAGTTAGAGTTATTAAGTTATCAATGAGTTGAATGTAACTGTCAACATTTTAAAAATAATTAGCAGCTTAGCAGCTCTTCCAACACTCACATGAAGTGGCTGCTTAATGTCTTTTTTTGGGGGGTGTTGCAAGTAGCCCCATTCCCAGCTTTCCTTTCTGTTCAGTTTTATAATTACTTTTACATTGCGAGATGGGTTTAAAGTCTTCCTTCTGTTATCAACGTTGCTATTCCAAGGCTTTTGAGTATACAATAGTTTTAGTTTTCCCACCTTAATTTCTGTCAGTTATTTTAGTTCATTGATTTATGGTTATTTCAATCAGCTATTTCAGGTCATTTTTTTTATTATGGTGATTTCTGTCAGTTATTACAGTTCATTTAAGTTTTTATCCAAGTCCATCCAGTGGAAAACACAGAACAGTCTCCCTGTGTCTGGCGTACACCAACCATGACCTTAAACTTTTAGTACATCTTCTTGGACCCATTGTTCTCACTCTGTGAAGTTTTCAACCCAATCTATCCAGTGGAAGGCTCAGAACAGGCTACCTGGGTCAAAGATGTGCCAGCGTACACCAACGGGAGGTCCACCTAGGACCCTAACCCCCCTAAAACCTGGCCAGGATCCAGCTGAACCACCTTGAATTGGTTTCATCCCAATCAGTGCAGGGATGTCCACATGCATAACTGGACAGACAAACAGACCAATTAATTTTATATATAAATAAACTTGTGGGGGAATGAATAAATATGGATAAAAGTCACTGACTTAACATTATAAAAGTCCGGCTATGAGTTCATGCTCAAACCATTTTGATGGTTTTGTTTCTGAATATAATAGTGTGCCTATTATAGTAACCAGATAGGGAGTTAATTATCAGATGACTGGTGTTTGTTCTTTTTACTCCTCAGTTAAGTTGATCTAGTAGTGATGCTCCTTATTCCACAGTTGGATATCACAGCTGAGTATCTCCTTATACAAATATAGAGATCAGTGGTCCCAATTTAAAACATAGCTGTTGGATTTTGGTGAATAATACACACTCTGGGGGTCATTCCGACCCGATTGCTCACTGCAGTTTCTCACTGCGCAACGATCGGGTCGGAACTGCGCATGCGCCAAAGCCGCAGTGCACCAGCGCATGACAGTCGTCGTTACCTAGCGATTGCCTTGCAATCACTTGGCATGAGGGGGCTAGACGGCGGCGCTAAGCCGCTGTTTAGGGGGCGTGCACGTCTTGTAGGTCGGTAGGAGCTGGTTCAGGCGGAAGGGTAAGTAGGTGTGTTGTGGGTAGGTACCCAACACGTTTCGCTGCTCTAGCTGGCAGCTTTTTCACCTTTTTTTTTTTTTGCACTCCAACTGAATGGAAAACTGCCTTTCACATATCCAAAAGGTGACAGGAACCCTAACCGTGATTGATCCGAGGACTCCAGCCTACTTTATTACTTGGCTAAGGAGAGCATCCTCTGGCGGCACATACAAAGGGACACTTCACCTAAAGGCAAGCACGTTTTCATGTTGGAATACAATATAAGCAGTCACAAATCGTTCTGAGGACTTGGAGCACTAAAAGGAACAGGCCTCTAAAGAAGGACACATTCTACTATTGAACAATACCAGTGGGTGAGAAATAGCTTGAATGGGAATTTTATTATGTTGTTTCTATGCATGAAGTATCATGAACAAATTCTTTTAAACTGTAGAATACATTTATTTCATGATATAATAAAACACACATATAAGCGCTGCTGGGTGATTCCATGGTAACTCAGGTTACAAGTGACACTCTAAGTTGACATTTAAACCAATATTTTTACCACATAAAATATGCTGAGGAGTACTAAATAATGATTAGCCTACTAATAATACATTCTTCTTTATTTCCAAATGTTCAAACAATGAAAAATAATTCCACATAAATTAATACAAATTGTTTTTGTGTGGTAACTCAGGTTACACTAAAAAGACACGTTTTTTTTTTAAGATCATATAATGTAATATTTCTGCTCTTATTGAGGTGTGAAGTTGCTACAATTTATTTATGAAAAAGCCACTAAATCATAGATGATGATATAACACATTACACATGTTTATGATAAGAAATTATTTATAAAAATAGTACTTGGTAACTCAGGTTACAGGGTATCGTAACTCAGGTTACATGAGGCAAAAATGTTGATGGAAGTGCATTCTCTGGGTCCTAGGTCTTTTGATACACATCAATTTCTGTATCAAAATCATACACCATTCTATTTCCTTGCATTACTAGCCTTGGAGTTGGTAAAAGATACAGGATATGATCATATGATACATCAGAATCATCCACTTTAAAATGCATGCCACTTTTGCCAACCAGCTTCAGACACATGATGTTGACCTCACCATCATCTTCCAATTCACTCTGGCAGACTGCAACATATCGATATGATGTTTTGCGCTCTCCATCAAACGTAACAAGAACATACATTCCAGGTTTGATTTCTTCAACACTATCTGGTTCTTGACCTTGGGCTTCATCTTCTGATGGAGAAGAACCGTACACTTCCTTGTAAAAGTTATTCATGGACCTCTTGTTCACAGACTTAGCATGTTTTGTTAACATGTAGCCTTTGGGTTCAAACTCTTCTAAACGCAGGCAATGGACTTTATAAATTCCAGGAAAAGAAGGTGCATTATCAAATGTCTTCAAATGCATTTCCTCATTTCTGCTCTTTATCTCATCTGCAGTCATTTC
Organism: Pseudophryne corroboree; assembly: GCF_028390025.1. Classification (NCBI taxonomy): domain Eukaryota; kingdom Metazoa; phylum Chordata; class Amphibia; order Anura; family Myobatrachidae; genus Pseudophryne; species Pseudophryne corroboree. Next base: position 685,743,695 of record NC_086447.1, on the reverse strand, counting down.
AACAACTTTCACAGCAGAGACTTTCTCGGATGCACGTACAAATTGTCTTGAATTAAATACAACATTGTGCCTTTGCAGAACAGAGTTTCTAACCTGGCATTTAGGTGTACCTCCAATACCATCTACAGGCCCTTTTCCATGCAACGTTGAAAAGTAATTCCAGTTGATCCTTTTACTGTGCTATTTTCTAGTACTTCCAAGCTTGCAACAATGAATCTGTTCTTAAATTGCGAGCTGGGACCATCTGACCATATATTTACCTCATTAACAGATTTCTTCTAGTGTTCTATCTACATAAGCAACAATAGTTTCTTTGCTATGGTCTACGTCATCAGATTCAATAATCATTGTGTGATGCTTCCCAGAATGCCAGAGAGATATTGTGAACAAGCTCACTTGAGGCTGCACCCAGTGAAAGCTCATTTTTTCCACTGGTGTTAGTGCCATCTTACAGTAATTCTTCTACAAAACAGATAAAGATAGCTTAATATTTTTTTCTTTAGTTTATACTAATCCAGTTAATTCATATGTATCTTACACTAAAAAAAATCCAAATTAATTGCATTAAAAAAAAACTGGTAATAAAATGAATAGCTTGTCTTGTAACTCAGGTTAGACAAGGTAACTCAGGTTACATGGTAACTCAGGTTACAGAATTTAATTGCATTTTTCATGACTTAAATGTGAATTCATTTTTTTTTATAGAGTTGAGTAATATGCATGACAAATGTATGCAAAAACAAGTATAAACTAGCTGCATTATTATTTACCATTATAAAAAAAAACAATTCCATGTTTTGGTAACTCAGGTTACTGTTAGGGTCTCCTGCCCTGTGCTGCCACGTCGTCATGGCAACCGGGAGACAAGTGCTAGCGGAGTGACCTGAGCGCAGCTGATACTCCGGTTCGGGTCTTTTGCTGTGCAGTGGTTATAGGCTCTGTGCATGGCAGGGGATCCGGTGCTGGTTTTTGTGCTCACAGTCTGTGAGGTCTGAGTGGGGCGTGGACAGCACCTGCTTTATAAGGCCTCTTCTCAGGGTAAGCAGATGCTGCTGAATCTTTGTTGGTTAGTCAGTTTCTGAAAGTTAGCCAGTACTGTGTAGCTTTGTATTTGTTTGTTGCTTACTGCAAATAGGCCTGGGGATTTGGTATTACACTCTGCCAATCCAGACCTAGCAGTAAGACTGGAGTCAGTCGTTTAGCTTGCTGGGGTTCTGTTACTACTCTGTGAACTTAGCAAGTTTGCGGCTGTATTCTAAGACTTGCCTGTCTAATCCTGTCTCACTTTGCTAGGTGTCAGGGGTCAGTTTAGTGGCAGTAAGCAGAACCTGTGCACTGCAAGTGAGAATTAGGATTGTGGAGACTCTCCTTGTGTCTATCATTCCATCTCTGACCAAGGAGTTTACTGCCACACCCGTTGGTAACCCTTTAGGGTTTTGCTGTTGCCCTTAGCAACAGCATTTCGGGTTCTCTACGTATTAAAACACAACATCTTGCTTTTCCCATCTGAGCAGTTCTAATACTAGGGAGATACCCAGTTCCTTAGCCTCTGGGCTTCTCTGTTCACTTTGTGTGTATTTTGTTACCCTATCACCTTCTGTGTACGTTATGTCATATTCCCCAGTCTGTCTGTAAGTCCATTTGTTTTGCATAACAGTTCAAACACCAGTACATTCCTGCAGGCACTGGAGTGCATAACAGTCCTGACACCAGTACTTTCCTGCAGGCACTGGTGTGCATAACATATTCAGCAGCCTAATACTCCTGTTGAAATTTTGTGGGAATATGGAGCATACCCCTCAAAATACGTTGCAACAGGTGGTCGATCAGGTGCAGGTCCTGACTCGACAATTTAATGATTTGTCCATTAAAATGCACACCTCCCAGGCTGCTGGCGGAGCTCCCGCAGCAGCAGCACCTGCAGGGGTTAAGGAGCCGAAAGTAAATCTCCCGGATCGTTTTTCTGGAGATCGCTCGCAGTTCTTTTGTTTCAAGGAGAGCTGCAAGCTATACTTCCGGCTTAGGCCTCAGTCTTCTGGGTCGGA